>NC_134889.1:11500338-11775338 GCF_041734735.1 Babylonia areolata
GTGATGATGCCAATGACCTCATCGAGGATAATGTCGATAAAGAGATCGACGATAATGTCGATGATGAAGACGTTGATGTCCATGATGATGTTAGTGATTATGTCGATTATGATGATCATGATGATGTTGATGATGATGATGATTTCGATGATGATGATGATGATGATGATGTCGATAATGATGATGATGTCGATGATGATGATGATGATGATGATTTCGATGATGATCATGATGATGATGATGATGTCGATAATAATGATGATGTCGATGACGATGTTGATGATGATGTCGATGATGATTATGATCATGTCGATGATAATGTCGATGATGATGATTTCGATGTCGATGATCTCGATGTCGATGATGATGTCGATGATAATGATAATCCTGTCGATGATGACGACGATGATGATGATGATTTCGATGATGATGATGATGTCGGTGATGATGATGATTTCGATGATGTTGATGATGATGATGTCGATGATGTCCATGATGTCGACGATGATGTCGATGATGATGATAGTGATGATGTCAATGATCTCATCGAGGATAATGTCGATGAAGAGATCGACGATGATGTCGATGATGAAGACGATGATGTCCATGATGATGTTAGTGATGCTGTCGATGATGATGATAGTGATGATGTCGATGACCTCATCGAGGATACTGTCGATGAAGAGATCGACGATGATGTCGATGATGAAGACGTTGATGTTCATGATGATGTTAGTGATGATATCGATGATGATGATCATGATGAGGTTGATGATGATGATCATTTCGATGATGATGATAATGATGATGATGATGATATCGATGAGTATGATGTCGGTGATGATTATGATCATGTCGATGATAATGTCGATGATGATGGTGTCGATGATGATCATGTCGATGATGATGATGATGTCGATGATGATGTCGGTGATGATGTTTATGATGATGATGTCGATGTTGATGATGATGATGATGATGTCGATGATGATGATGATAGTGATGATGATGATGATGTCGATGATGATTATAATCATGTCGATGATAGTGTCGATGATGATCATGAGTATGATGATGATCATGATGTCGATGATGATGTTGATGATGATCATGTCAATGTTGATGATGATGATGTCAATGATGATGGTGATGTCGATGATGATGACGATGATGATGATGATAGTGATGATGATTATGATGATGTCGATGATGAAGATTTCGATGATGATGATGTCGATGATGATGATGTCGATGATGATTATAATCATGTCGATGATGATGATGATGATGATCATCTCGATGTCGATGATCTCGATGTCGATGATGATGTCGACGATGATGATGATGATGACTTCGATGATGATGATGATGTTGGTGATGATGATGGTTTCGATGATGTTGATGATGATGATGTCGATGATATCCATGATGTCGACGATGATATCGATTATGATGATAGTGATGAATTCAAGGATCACATCGAGGACAATGTCGATGAAGAGATCGACGATGATGTCGATGATGAATACGATGATGTCGATGATGTCGTTAGTGATGATGTCGATGATGAAGACGTTGATGTCTATGATGATGTTAGTGATGATGTCGATGATGATGATCATGATGATGTTGATGATCATGATCATTTCGATGATGATGATGATGATGATGTCGATGATGATGATGATGT
Organism: Babylonia areolata; assembly: GCF_041734735.1. Taxonomy (NCBI): domain Eukaryota; kingdom Metazoa; phylum Mollusca; class Gastropoda; order Neogastropoda; family Buccinidae; genus Babylonia; species Babylonia areolata. The sequence continues at coordinate 11,502,029 of NC_134889.1, forward strand.
CGATGATGATGATGTCGATGATCAAGTCGATGATAATGATGATGTCGATGATGGTGTTGATGATGATGATGTCGATCATGATGTCGATGATAATGTCGATGATGATGTCGATAATGATGATAGTGATGATGTCGATGACCTCATCGAGGATAATGTCGATGAAGAGATCGGCGATGATGTTGATGATGAAGACGTTGATGTCCATGATGATGTTAGTGATGATGTCGATGATGATGATCATGATGATGATGATTTCGATCATGATGATGTCGATGATGATGATGATGTCGATGATGATGTTGATGATGATGTCGATGATCATGACGATGGTGATGATTTCGATGATGATGATGATGATGTCGATGATAATGATGATGTCGATGATGATGTTGATGATGATGATGTCGATGATGATGTCAATGATAATGATGATGTCGATGATGATGATGTCGATGTTGATAATGATGTCGATGATGATGTTGCTGATCTCGATGATGATGTTGCTGATAATAATGTCGATGATGATCTCGATGATAATGATGATGTCAATGATGATGTTGATGTTGATGATGATGTCGATGATGATGATGATGTCGATGATGATGACGATGATGATGATAGTGATCATGATGTCGATGATGATGATGATGTCGATGATGATTATGATAATGTCGATGATGATCATGATGATGATGATGATGATGTCGATGATAATGATGATGTCGATGATGATTTTGATAATGATGTTGTCGATGTTGATGATGTCGATAATGATAATGATGTCGATGATGATGATAGTGATGATGATGATGATGATGATGATGATCATTATGTCGATAATGATGATGTTGATGATGATTATGATCATGTCGACGATAATGTCGATGATGATGATGATGATGATGATGATGATGATTTCGATGTCGATGATCTCGATGTCGATGATCTCGATGGCGATGATGATGTCGATGATAATGATAATCCTGTCGATGATGTCGACGATGATGATGATTTCGATGATGATGATGATGTTGGTGATGATGATGATGTCGATGATGTCCATGATGTCGACGATGATATCGATGATGACGTTAGTGATGATGTCGATGATGCGATGATGTCTGTAATGTCGATGAAGTCGGTTATAAAGACGAAGATGTCGATAATGATGTCGATGATGATGATGATGATAATGTCGATGATGTCCACGATGATGATGTTGATGGTGGTGATAATGATCATAATGGTGATGATGATGATGTCGATGATGATGATGATGATTTCGATGATGTTGATGATGATGATATGATGATCATGATGTCGATGATGATATCGATGATGATGATGTTCATGTCAATGATGATGTCGATTGTGATGATAATAATGTCGATCATGTAGATAATGATGATGATCATGATGATGTTGATGATGCTGTCGATGATGATGATGGTGATGATGTCGATGATGATGATGCCTATTATGATGATGAGGTCGATGACGATGATGATGATCTCGATGATGATGATAATGTCGATGATGATGATGATGATGATCATGACGATAATGATGATCCCGATGATGATCTCAATGATGATGATGATTATGTCGATGATGATGAAGACGATGATAACGTCGACGATTCGATAGTGATGATGATGCTGTCAATGATAAAGTTGATGAGAATGATGTCGATGTATATTATGTGGATGATAATCATGTTGATGATGATGATGATGATATTGATGATGATGATGATGATGTAGATGATGTAGATGATCATGATAATGATCATGTCGATGATGTTGATGATGATGCTGTCGATGATGATGATGATGGTGGTGGTTATGATGTCGAGGATGATGGTGTCGATGATGATGTTGATGATGATGATAGTGGTGATGATGATGATGATGATGATTATGATGTTGATGATGATGATGATGATAATGATGTCGATGACGATGTCGATGATGATGATGATGTCGATGGTGATGTCGATGATGATGCGATGATGTCGGTAATTTCGATGAAGTCAGTTATAAAGACGAGGATGTCTATGATGATGTCGATGATGATGATGATAATGTCGATGGTGTCCATGATGATGATGTCGATGATGGTGATAATGATCATAATGGTGATGATGATGATGTCGATGATGATGATGATGATGATTTCGATGATGTTGATGATGATGATGACTATGATTATCATGATATCGAGGATGATATCGAGGATGATGATGATTATGTCAATGATGATGTCGATTGTGATGATAATAATGATGTTTATGATGTAGATAATAATGATGATCATGATGATGTTGATGATGACGCTGTCGATGATGATGGTGGTGATTATATCGATGATGCCGATGATGATGATGATGATGATCTCGGTGTGCGTTGTTGTTGTTGTGTGTGTGCTTTGTTGTTGTTGTGAGTACGCGTTGTTGTTGTTGTGATTGTGCGTTGTTGTTGCTGTGAGTGTGCGTTGTTCTTGTTGTTGTTGTTGTTGTGAGTGTGCGTTGTTGTTGCTGTGAGTGTGCGTTGTTCTTGTTCTTGTTGTTGTGAGTGTGCGTTGTTGTTTTTGTGAGTGTGCGTTATTGTTGTTGTGAGTGTGCTTTGTTGTTGGTGTGAGTGTGCCTTGTTGTTGTGTGTGCGTTCTTGTGGCTGTGAATGTGCGTTGTTTTGGTGAGACTGCGTTGTTGTTGTGAGTGTGCGTTCTTTTTGTTCTTGTTGTGAGTGTGCGTTGCTCTTGTTGTGAGTGTTCTTTGTTATTGTTGTGAGTGTGTTTTGTTGTTGTTGTTGTGAGTGTGCGTTGTTGTTGTTGTTGTGAGTGTCGGTTGTTGTTGTTGTTTAGTGTTCGTTGTTGTTCATTTTGTGAGTGTGCGTTGTTGGTGTGAGTATTCGTTGTTGTTGTTGTGAATGGGCGTTGTTGTTGCTGTGAGTTTTCGTTCTTATAGTTGTGAGTGTGCATTGTTATTGTTGAAGTGAGTGTGCGTTGTTGTTGTTGTTTTGTGTCGGCTGTTGTTGTTGTTTAGTGTGCGTTGTTGTTGTGGTGAGTCTCCGTTCTTGTTTTTGTTCTTGTGAGTGTTGTTGTTATGAGAGTACGTTGTTGTTGTGAGCGTGCGTTCTTGTTGTTCTTGTGGTTGTGAGTGTGCGTTGTTGTTGTGAGTGTGCGTTGTTGTTGTGAGTGTGCGTTGTTGTTTCTTTGAGTGAGCGTTGTTGTTGTTGTTGTTGTGAGTGTGCGTTGTTGTTGTGAGTGTGCGTTGTTGTTGATGTGAGTGTGCGTTGTTGTTGCTGTGAGTGTGCGTTGTTCTTGTTGGTGTTTTGAGTGTGCGTTGTTGTTATTGTTGTGATTGTGCGTTGTTGTTGTTATTGTAGTGGTTGTAAGTGTTCTCTGTAGTTGTAAGTGTGCGTTCTTGTTGTTGTGATTGTGCGTTGTTGTTCTTGCTGTGAGTGTGCGTTGTTGTTGTTGTGAGTGTGCGTTGTTCTTGTTGTGATTGTGCGTTGTTCTTGTTGTTGTTGTGAGTGTGCGTTGTTGTTGTTGTTGTGATTGTGCGTTGTTGTTGTTATTGTAGTGGTTGTAAGTGTTCTCTGTTGTTGTGAGTGTGCGTTGTTGTAATTGTAAGTGTGCGTTCTTGTTCTTGTGAGTGTGCGTTGTTATTGTTGTTGTTGCTGTTGTTGTTTGTATGCAATATTGTTGTTGTTGTAAGTGTGCGTTGTTATTGTTGTGAGTGTGCGTTCTTGATGTTCTGAGTGTGCGTTCTTGTTGTTGTGAGTGTGCGTTGTTGTTGCTGTTGTGATTGTGCGTTGTTCTTGTTGTGAGTGTGCGTTGTTCTTGTTGTGAGTGTGCGTTGTTGTTGTGATTGTGCGATGTTCTTGTTGTTGTTGTTGTGAGTGTGCGTTGTTGTTGTTGTTGTGAGTGTCGGTTGTTGTTTAGTGTTCGTTGTTGTTCATTTTGTGAGTGTGCGTTGTTGGTGTGAGTATTCGTTGTTGTTGTTGTGAATGTGCGTTGTTGTTGCTGTGAGTTTTCGTTCTTATAGTTGTGAGTGTGCATTGTTATTGTTGAAGTGAGTGTGCGTTGTTGTTGTTGTTTTGTGTCGGCTGTTGTTGTTGTTTAGTGTGCGTTGTTGTTGTGGTGAGTCTCCGTTCTTGTTTTTGTTCTTGTGAGTGTTGTTGTTATGAGAGTACGTTGTTGTTGTTGTGAGCGTGCGTTCTTGTTGTTCTTGTGGTTGTGAGTGTGCGTTGTTGTTGTGAGTGTGCGTTGTTGTTGTGAGTGTGCGTTGTTGTTTCTTTGAGTGAGCGTTGTTGTTGTTGCTGTTATTGTTGTTGTGAGTGTGCGTTGTTGTTGTGAGTGTGCGTTGTTGTTGATGTGAATGTGCGTTGTTGTTGCTGTGAGTGTGCGTTGTTCTTGTTGGTGTTTTGAGTGTGCGTTGTTGTTATTGTTGTGATTGTGCGTTGTTGTTGTTATTGTAGTGGTTGTAAGTGTTCTCTGTAGTTGTAAGTGTGCGTTCTTGTTGTTGTGAGTGTGCGTTGTTGTTCTTGCTGTGAGTGTGCGTTGTTGTTGTTGTGAGTGTGCGTTGTTCTTGTTGTGATTGTGCGTTGTTCTTGTTGTTGTTGTGAGTGTGCGGTGTTGTTGTTGTGATTGTGCGTTGTTGTTGTTATTGTAGTGGTTGTAAGTGTTCTCTGTTGTTGTGAGTGTGCGTTGTTGTAATTGTAAGTGTGCGTTCTTGTTCTTGTGAGTGTGCGTTGTTATTGTTGTTGTTGCTGTTGTTGTTTGTATGCATTGTTGTTGTTGTGAGTGTGCGTTGTTATTGTTGTGAGTGTGCGTTCTTGATGTTCTGAGTGTGCGTTCTTGTTGTTGTGAGTGTGCGTTGTTGTTGCTGTTGTGATTGTGCGTTGTTCTTGTTGTGAGTGTGCGTTGTTCTTGTTGTGAGTGTGCGTTGTTGTTGTGATTGTGCGATGTTCTTGTTGTTCTTGTTGTGAGTGTGCGTTGTTCTTGTTGTTGTTGTTGTGAGTGTGCGTTGTTGTTGTTGTTATGATTGTGCGTTGTTGTCGTTATTGTAGTGGTTGTAAGTGTTCTCTGTTGTGAGTGTCGTTGTTGTAGTTGTAAGTCTGCGTTCTTGTTGTGAGTGTGCGTTGTTGTTGTTGTTGTTGTTTGTCTGCATTGTTGTTGTGAGTGTGGGTTGTTGTTGTTGTTGTGAGTGTGCGTTGTTGATGTTGTTGTGTGTGTGCGTTGTTGTTGTTGTGAGTGTGCGTTGTTGTTGTTGTTGTGTGTGTGCGTTGTTGTTGTTGTTGTTGTGAGTGTGCGTTGTTGTTGTTGTTGTGAGTGTGCGTTGTTGTTGTTGTGAGTGTGCGTTGTTTTTGTTGTTGTGAGTGTGCGTTGTTGTTGTTGTTGTAAGTGTGCGTTGTTGTTGTTGTGAGTGTGCGTTATTGCACTTGTTTTTGTGAGTGTGCGTTATCGTTGTTGTTGTTGTGAGTGTGCGTTGTTTTTCTTGTTGTGAGTGTGCGTTGTTGTTATGAGTGTGCGTGGTTTTTCTTGTTCAGAGTGCGTTGTTCTTGTTTTTGTGAGTGTGCGTTGTTCTTGTTGTTGTTGAGAGTGTGCGTTGTTGTTGTTGTGAGTGTGTGTTGTTGTTGCTGTGAGCGTTCGTTGTTGTGAGTGTGCGTTGTTTTTATTGTTTTTGTGAGTGTGCGTTGTTGTGAATGTGTGTTGTTCTTGTTGTTTTTGCTGTTGTGATTATGCGTTGTTGTTGTGAGTGTGCGTTGTTGTTCTTGTGAGTGTGCGTTGTTGCACTTGTTGTTTTTGTGAGTGTGCGTTATCGTTGTTGTTGTTGTTGTTAGTGTGCGTTGTTTTTCTTGTTGTGAGTCTGCGTTGTTGTTGTGAGTGTGCGTGGTTTTTCTTGTTGAGAGTGCGTTGTTCTTGTTGTTGTGAGTGTGCGTTGTTGTTGTTGTTGTTGTGAGTGTGCGTTTTTGTTGTTGTGAGTGTGCGTTGTTGTTGCTGTGAGTGTTCGTTGTTGTTGTGAGTGTGTGTTATTGTTGATTTTGTTGTTGTAAGCGTACGTTGTTGTTGTTGTGAGTGTGCGTTGTTGTTGTAAGTGTGCTTTGTTGTTATTGTTGTTTTGAGTGTACGTTCTTGTTGTTCTTGTTGTTGTGAGTGTGTGTTGTTGTTGTGATTGTGCCTTGTTGTTTTCAGTGTGCGTTGTTGTTGCTTTTGTGAGTGTGCGTTATTTTGTTGTTGTTTTTGTGAGTGTGCGTTGTTGTTGTTAGTGTTGTGAGTGTGAGTTGTTGTTGTTGTTCTGAGTGTGCTTTGTTGTTGTTATGAGTGTGCTTTGTTGTTGTTGTTGGTGTTGTGAGTGTGCGTTGTTGTTGTTGTTGTGAGTGTGCGTTGTTGTGAGTGTCGCTTGTTGTTGTTGTTTTGAGTGTGCGTTGTTGTTGCTGTGAGTGTGCGTTGTTTTTGTTGTGAGTGTGCGTTCTTGTGAGTGTCGCTTGTTGTTGTTGTTGTTGTGAGTGTGCGTTGTTGCTGCTGTGAGTGTGCGTTGTTTTTGTTGTTGTGAGTGTGCGTTGTTGTTAATATGATTGTGCGTTGTTGTTTTTGTCAGTGTGCGTTGTTATTCTTGTGTTTGTGAGTGTGCGTTGTTGTTGTTGTGAGTGTGCGTCGTTGTTGTTGTGAGTGTGCGTTGTTGTTGTTGTTGTGAGTGTTCGTTGTTGTCGTTATTGTTGTTGTTGTGAGTGTGCGTTGTTTTTCTTGTTGTGAGTGTGCTTTGTTGTTGTTGTGCGTGTGCGTTGTTCTTCTTGTTGTGAGTGTGCGTTGTTGTTGTTGTGAGTGTGCGTTGTTGTTTTTGTTGTTTTGAGTGTGCGTTGTTTTTGTTGTTGTGAGTGTGCGTTGTAGTTCTTGTGAGTGTGCGTTGTTCTTGTTGTCAGTGTGTGTTGTTGTTGTTGTTGTTGTGAGTGTGCGTTTTTGTTGTGAGTGTACGTTGTTGTTGTTGTTGTTGTTGTGAGTGTGCGTTGCTGTTGTGAGTGTGCGTTGTTGTTGTGAGTGTTCGTTGTTGTTGTTATTGTTTTGAGTGTTCGTTGTTGTTGTTGTGAGTGTGCGTTGTTTTTTTGAGTGTGCGTTTTTGTTGTTGTGAGTGTGCGTTGTTCTTTTGTTGTTGTGAGTTTGCGTTGTTGTTCCTGTTGTGAGTGTGCTTTGTTCTTGTTGTTCTGAGTGTGTGTGTTTTTTCTTGTTGTTCTGAGTGTGTGTGTTTTTTCTTGTTGTGAGTGTGCGTTGTTATTGTTGAGTGTGTGTTGTTCTTGTTGTTGTGAGTGTGCGTTGTTCTTGTTGTTGTTGTGAGTGTGTGTTGTTGTGAGTGTGCGTTGTTTTTGCTGTGAGTGTTCGTTGTTGTGAGTGTGCGTTGTTTTTTTTTGTTTTTTTGTGAGTGTGTGTTGTTTTTGTTGTGAGTATGTGTTATTGTTGTTTTTGTTGTTGTGAGTGTACCTTGCTGTTGTGTGTGTGCGTTGATGTTGTTGTGAGTGTGCGTTGTTGTTGTTTTCAGTGTACGTTGTTGTTGTTCTTGTTGTTGTTGTTGTTGTGAGTGTGTGTTGTTGTGACTGTGCCTTGTTGTTGTCAGTGTGCGTTGTTGTGAGAGTGCGTTGTTGTTGTGAGTGTGCGTTGTTGTTGTTGTGAGTGTGCGTTGTTGTTGTTGTGAGTGCGTTGTTGTTGTTGTTTTGAGTGTATGTTGTTGTTGTTCTTGTTGTTGTGAGTGTGTGTTGTTGTTGTGAGTGTGCGGTCTTGATGTTGTGAGTGTGCGTTGGTGTTGTTGTTGTTGTGAGTGTGCGTTGCTGTTGTGAGTGTGCGTTGTTGGTGTTGTGAGTGTTCGTTGTTGTTGTGAGTGTGCGTTGTTGTTGTTGTGAGTGTGCGTTGTTGTTGTTGTTGTGAGTGTGCGTTGTTGTTGTTGTTTTGAGTGTATGTTGTTGTTGTTCTTGTTGTTGTTGTTGTGAGTGTGTGTTGTTGTTGTCAGTGTGCGTTCTTGATGTTGTGAGTGTGCGTTGCTGTTGTGAGTGTGCGTTGTTGTTGTTGTGAGTGCGTTGTTGTTGTTGTTGTGAGTGTGCGTTATTGTTGTGAGTGTGCGTTGTTGCGTTGTTGTTGTTGTGAGTGTGCGTTGTTCTTGTTTGTGTTGTGAGTGTGCTTTGTTGTTGTTATTGTTGTTGCTGTGAGTGTGCTTTGTTGTTGTTGTGAGTGTGCGTTGTTGTTGTTGTTGAGTGTGCGTTGTTGTTGTTGTTGTTGTGAGTGTGCGTTGTTGTTGTTGTTATTGTAGTTGTTGTTTGTCTGCTTTGTTGTTGTGAGTGTGCGTTGTTTTTGTTGTGAGTGTGCGTTGTTGTTATTGTTGTTGTGAGTGTGCGTTGTTGTTGTTGTTGTGAGTGTGTGTTGTTGTGAGTGACGGTTGTTGTTCTTGTTGTTGTGAGTGTGCGTTGTTGTTGCTGTGAGTGTGCATTATTTTTGTTGTGAGTGTGCGTTGTTGTTCTTGTGAGTGTGCGTTGTTGTTGTTCTTGTGAGTGTGCGTCGTTGTTGTGAGTGTGCGATGTTGTTATTCTTGTTGTTGTGAGTGTGCGTTGTTGTTGTGAGTGTGCGTTGTTGTTGTTGTTGTTGTGAGTGCGTTGTTCTTGTTGTGAGTGTGAGTTGTTGTTGTTGTGAGTGTTCGTTGTTGTTGTGAGTGTGCTTTGTTTTTTTTGTTGTTGTGAGTGTGCGTTGTTGTTGTTGTTATTGTAGTTGTTGTGAGTGTGCGTTGTTGTTGTTGTGAGTGTGCGTTGTTGTTATTGTTGTTGTGAGTGTTCGTTGTTGTTGTTGTTGTTGTTGTTGTTGTTGTGAGTGTGCGTTTTTGTTGTTGTGAGTGTGCGTTGTTGTTGCTGTGAGTGTTCGTTGTTGTTGTGAGTGTGTGTTATTGTTGATTTTGTTGTTGTAAGCGTACGTTGTTGTTGTTGTGAGTGTGCGTTGTTGTTGTAAGTGTGCTTTGTTGTTATTGTTGTTTTGAGTGTACGTTCTTGTTGTTCTTGTTGTTGTGAGTGTGTGTTGTTGTTGTGATTGTGCCTTGTTGTTTTCAGTGTGCGTTGTTGTTGCTTTTGTGAGTGTGCGTTATTTTGTTGTTGTTTTTGTGAGTGTGCGTTGTTGTTGTTAGTGTTGTGAGTGTGAGTTGTTGTTGTTGTTCTGAGTGTGCTTTGTTGTTGTTATGAGTGTGCTTTGTTGTTGTTGTTGGTGTTGTGAGTGTGCGTTGTTGTTGTTGTTGTGAGTGTGCGTTGTTGTGAGTGTCGCTTGTTGTTGTTGTTTTGAGTGTGCGTTGTTGTTGCTGTGAGTGTGCGTTGTTTTTGTTGTGAGTGTGCGTTCTTGTGAGTGTCGCTTGTTGTTGTTGTTGTTGTGAGTGTGCGTTGTTGCTGCTGTGAGTGTGCGTTGTTTTTGTTGTTGTGAGTGTGCGTTGTTGTTAATATGATTGTGCGTTGTTGTTTTTGTCAGTGTGCGTTGTTATTCTTGTGTTTGTGAGTGTGCGTTGTTGTTGTTGTGAGTGTGCGTCGTTGTTGTTGTGAGTGTGCGTTGTTGTTGTTGTTGTGAGTGTTCGTTGTTGTCGTTATTGTTGTTGTTGTGAGTGTGCGTTGTTTTTCTTGTTGTGAGTTTGCTTTGTTGTTGTTGTGCGTGTGCGTTGTTCTTCTTGTTGTGAGTGTGCGTTGTTGTTGTTGTGAGTGTGCGTTGTTGTTTTTGTTGTTTTGAGTGTGCGTTGTTTTTGTTGTTGTGAGTGTGCGTTGTAGTTCTTGTGAGTGTGCGTTGTTCTTGTTGTCAGTGTGTGTTGTTGTTGTTGTTGTTGTGAGTGTGCGTTTTTGTTGTGAGTGTACGTTGTTGTTGTTGTTGTTGTTGTGAGTGTGCGTTGCTGTTGTGAGTGTGCGTTGTTGTTGTGAGTGTTCGTTGTTGTTGTTATTGTTTTGAGTGTTCGTTGTTGTTGTTGTGAGTGTGCGTTGTTTTTTTGAGTGTGCGTTTTTGTTGTTGTGAGTGTGCGTTGTTCTTTTGTTGTTGTGAGTTTGCGTTGTTGTTCCTGTTGTGAGTGTGCTTTGTTCTTGTTGTTCTGAGTGTGTGTGTTTTTTCTTGTTGTTCTGAGTGTGTGTGTTTTTTCTTGTTGTGAGTGTGCGTTGTTATTGTTGAGTGTGTGTTGTTCTTGTTGTTGTGAGTGTGCGTTGTTCTTGTTGTTGTTGTGAGTGTGTGTTGTTGTGAGTGTGCGTTGTTTTTGCTGTGAGTGTTCGTTGTTGTGAGTGTGCGTTGTTTTTTTTTGTTTTTTTGTGAGTGTGTGTTGTTTTTGTTGTGAGTATGTGTTATTGTTGTTTTTGTTGTTGTGAGTGTACCTTGCTGTTGTGTGTGTGCGTTGATGTTGTTGTGAGTGTGCGTTGTTGTTGTTTTCAGTGTACGTTGTTGTTGTTCTTGTTGTTGTTGTTGTTGTGAGTGTGTGTTGTTGTGACTGTGCCTTGTTGTTGTCAGTGTGCGTTGTTGTGAGAGTGCGTTGTTGTTGTGAGTGTGCGTTGTTGTTGTTGTGAGTGTGCGTTGTTGTTGTTGTGAGTGCGTTGTTGTTGTTGTTTTGAGTGTATGTTGTTGTTGTTCTTGTTGTTGTTGTTGTGAGTGTGTGTTGTTGTTGTGAGTGTGTGTTGTTGTTGTGAGTGTTCGTTGTTGTCGTTATTGTTGTTGTTGTGAGTGTGCGTTGTTTTTCTTGTTGTGAGTGTGCTTTGTTGTTGTTGTGCGTGTGCGTTGTTCTTCTTGTTGTGAGTGTGCGTTGTTGTTGTTGTGAGTGTGCGTTGTTGTTTTTGTTGTTTTGAGTGTGCGTTGTTTTTGTTGTTGTGAGTGTGCGTTGTAGTTCTTGTGAGTGTGCGTTGTTCTTGTTGTCAGTGTGTGTTGTTGTTGTTGTTGTTGTGAGTGTGCGTTTTTGTTGTGAGTGTACGTTGTTGTTGTTGTTGTTGTTGTGAGTGTGCGTTGCTGTTGTGAGTGTGCGTTGTTGTTGTGAGTGTTCGTTGTTGTTGTTATTGTTTTGAGTGTTCGTTGTTGTTGTTGTGAGTGTGCGTTGTTTTTTTGAGTGTGCGTTTTTGTTGTTGTGAGTGTGCGTTGTTCTTTTGTTGTTGTGAGTTTGCGTTGTTGTTCCTGTTGTGAGTGTGCTTTGTTCTTGTTGTTCTGAGTGTGTGTGTTTTTTCTTGTTGTTCTGAGTGTGTGTGTTTTTTCTTGTTGTGAGTGTGCGTTGTTATTGTTGAGTGTGTGTTGTTCTTGTTGTTGTGAGTGTGCGTTGTTCTTGTTGTTGTTGTGAGTGTGTGTTGTTGTGAGTGTGCGTTGTTTTTGCTGTGAGTGTTCGTTGTTGTGAGTGTGCGTTGTTTTTTTTTGTTTTTTTGTGAGTGTGTGTTGTTTTTGTTGTGAGTATGTGTTATTGTTGTTTTTGTTGTTGTGAGTGTACCTTGCTGTTGTGTGTGTGCGTTGATGTTGTTGTGAGTGTGCGTTGTTGTTGTTTTCAGTGTACGTTGTTGTTGTTCTTGTTGTTGTTGTTGTTGTGAGTGTGTGTTGTTGTGACTGTGCCTTGTTGTTGTCAGTGTGCGTTGTTGTGAGAGTGCGTTGTTGTTGTGAGTGTGCGTTGTTGTTGTTGTGAGTGTGCGTTGTTGTTGTTGTGAGTGCGTTGTTGTTGTTGTTTTGAGTGTATGTTGTTGTTGTTCTTGTTGTTGTGAGTGTGTGTTGTTGTTGTGAGTGTGCGGTCTTGATGTTGTGAGTGTGCGTTGGTGTTGTTGTTGTTGTGAGTGTGCGTTGCTGTTGTGAGTGTGCGTTGTTGGTGTTGTGAGTGTTCGTTGTTGTTGTGAGTGTGCGTTGTTGTTGTTGTGAGTGTGCGTTGTTGTTGTTGTTGTGAGTGTGCGTTGTTGTTGTTGTTTTGAGTGTATGTTGTTGTTGTTCTTGTTGTTGTTGTGAGTGTGTGTTGTTGTTGTCAGTGTGCGTTCTTGATGTTGTGAGTGTGCGTTGCTGTTGTGAGTGTGCGTTGTTGTTGTTGTGAGTGCGTTGTTGTTGTTGTTGTGAGTGTGCGTTATTGTTGTGAGTGTGCGTTGTTGCGTTGTTGTTGTTGTGAGTGTGCGTTGTTCTTGTTTGTGTTGTGAGTGTGCTTTGTTGTTGTTATTGTTGTTGCTGTGAGTGTGCTTTGTTGTTGTTGTGAGTGTGCGTTGTTGTTGTTGTTGAGTGTGCGTTGTTGTTGTTGTTGTTGTGAGTGTGCGTTGTTGTTGTTGTTATTGTAGTTGTTGTTTGTCTGCTTTGTTGTTGTGAGTGTGCGTTGTTTTTGTTGTGAGTGTGCGTTGTTGTTATTGTTGTTGTGAGTGTGCGTTGTTGTTGTTGTTGTGAGTGTGTGTTGTTGTGAGTGACGGTTGTTGTTCTTGTTGTTGTGAGTGTGCGTTGTTGTTGCTGTGAGTGTGCATTATTTTTGTTGTGAGTGTGCGTTGTTGTTCTTGTGAGTGTGCGTTGTTGTTGTTCTTGTGAGTGTGCGTCGTTGTTGTGAGTGTGCGATGTTGTTATTCTTGTTGTTGTGAGTGTGCGTTGTTGTTGTGAGTGTGCGTTGTTGTTGTTGTTGTTGTGAGTGCGTTGTTCTTGTTGTGAGTGTGAGTTGTTGTTGTTGTGAGTGTTCGTTGTTGTTGTGAGTGTGCTTTGTTTTTTTTGTTGTTGTGAGTGTGCGTTGTTGTTGTTGTTATTGTAGTTGTTGTGAGTGTGCGTTGTTGTTGTTGTGAGTGTGCGTTGTTGTTATTGTTGTTGTGAGTGTTCGTTGTTGTTGTTGTTGTTGTTGTTGTTGTTGTGAGTGTGCGTTTTTGTTGTTGTGAGTGTGCGTTGTTGTTGCTGTGAGTGTTCGTTGTTGTTGTGAGTGTGTGTTATTGTTGATTTTGTTGTTGTAAGCGTACGTTGTTGTTGTTGTGAGTGTGCGTTGTTGTTGTAAGTGTGCTTTGTTGTTATTGTTGTTTTGAGTGTACGTTCTTGTTGTTCTTGTTGTTGTGAGTGTGTGTTGTTGTTGTGATTGTGCCTTGTTGTTTTCAGTGTGCGTTGTTGTTGCTTTTGTGAGTGTGCGTTATTTTGTTGTTGTTTTTGTGAGTGTGCGTTGTTGTTGTTAGTGTTGTGAGTGTGAGTTGTTGTTGTTGTTCTGAGTGTGCTTTGTTGTTGTTATGAGTGTGCTTTGTTGTTGTTGTTGGTGTTGTGAGTGTGCGTTGTTGTTGTTGTTGTGAGTGTGCGTTGTTGTGAGTGTCGCTTGTTGTTGTTGTTTTGAGTGTGCGTTGTTGTTGCTGTGAGTGTGCGTTGTTTTTGTTGTGAGTGTGCGTTCTTGTGAGTGTCGCTTGTTGTTGTTGTTGTTGTGAGTGTGCGTTGTTGCTGCTGTGAGTGTGCGTTGTTTTTGTTGTTGTGAGTGTGCGTTGTTGTTAATATGATTGTGCGTTGTTGTTTTTGTCAGTGTGCGTTGTTATTCTTGTGTTTGTGAGTGTGCGTTGTTGTTGTTGTGAGTGTGCGTCGTTGTTGTTGTGAGTGTGCGTTGTTGTTGTTGTTGTGAGTGTTCGTTGTTGTCGTTATTGTTGTTGTTGTGAGTGTGCGTTGTTTTTCTTGTTGTGAGTGTGCTTTGTTGTTGTTGTGCGTGTGCGTTGTTCTTCTTGTTGTGAGTGTGCGTTGTTGTTGTTGTGAGTGTGCGTTGTTGTTTTTGTTGTTTTGAGTGTGCGTTGTTTTTGTTGTTGTGAGTGTGCGTTGTAGTTCTTGTGAGTGTGCGTTGTTCTTGTTGTCAGTGTGTGTTGTTGTTGTTGTTGTTGTGAGTGTGCGTTTTTGTTGTGAGTGTACGTTGTTGTTGTTGTTGTTGTTGTGAGTGTGCGTTGCTGTTGTGAGTGTGCGTTGTTGTTGTGAGTGTTCGTTGTTGTTGTTATTGTTTTGAGTGTTCGTTGTTGTTGTTGTGAGTGTGCGTTGTTTTTTTGAGTGTGCGTTTTTGTTGTTGTGAGTGTGCGTTGTTCTTTTGTTGTTGTGAGTTTGCGTTGTTGTTCCTGTTGTGAGTGTGCTTTGTTCTTGTTGTTCTGAGTGTGTGTGTTTTTTCTTGTTGTTCTGAGTGTGTGTGTTTTTTCTTGTTGTGAGTGTGCGTTGTTATTGTTGAGTGTGTGTTGTTCTTGTTGTTGTGAGTGTGCGTTGTTCTTGTTGTTGTTGTGAGTGTGTGTTGTTGTGAGTGTGCGTTGTTTTTGCTGTGAGTGTTCGTTGTTGTGAGTGTGCGTTGTTTTTTTTTGTTTTTTTGTGAGTGTGTGTTGTTTTTGTTGTGAGTATGTGTTATTGTTGTTTTTGTTGTTGTGAGTGTACCTTGCTGTTGTGTGTGTGCGTTGATGTTGTTGTGAGTGTGCGTTGTTGTTGTTTTGAGTGTTCGTTGTTGTTGTTCTTGTTGTTGTTGTTGTTGTGAGTGTGTGTTGTTGTGACTGTGCCTTGTTGTTGTCAGTGTGCGTTGTTGTTGTTGTTGTGAGAGTGCGTTGTTGTTGTGAGTGTGCGTTGTTGTTGTTGTGAGTGTGCGTTGTTGTTGTTGTGAGTGCGTTGTTGTTGTTGTTTTGAGTGTATGTTGTTGTTGTTCTTGTTGTTGTTGTTGTGAGTGTGTGTTGTTGTTGTGAGTGTGCGGTCTTGATGTTGTGAGTGTGCGTTGGTGGTGTTGTTGTTGTGAGTGTGCGTTGCTGTTGTGAGTGTGCGTTGTTGGTGTTGTGAGTGTTCGTTGTTGTTGTGAGTGTGCGTTGTTGTTGTTGTGAGTGTGCGTTGTTGTTGTTGTTGTGAGTGTGCGTTGTTGTTGTTGTTTTGAGTGTATGTTGTTGTTGTTCTTGTTGTTGTTGTTGTGAGTGTGTGTTGTTGTTGTCAGTGTGCGTTCTTGATGTTGTGAGTGTGCGTTGCTGTTGTGAGTGTGCGTTGTTGTTGTTGTGAGTGCGTTGTTGTTGTTGTTGTTGTGAGTGTGCGTTATTGTTGTGAGTGTGCGTTGTTGCGTTGTTGTTGTTGTGAGTGTGCGTTGTTCTTGTTTGTGTTGTGAGTGTGCTTTGTTGTTGTTATTGTTGTTGTTGTGAGTGTGCTTTGTTGTTGTTGTGAGTGTGCGTTGTTGTTGTTGTTGAGTGTGCGTTGTTGTTGTTGTTGTTGTGAGTGTGCGTTGTTGTTGTTGTTATTGTAGTTGTTGTTTGTCTGCTTTGTTGTTGTGAGTGTGCGTTGTTTTTGTTGTGAGTGTGCGTTGTTGTTATTGTTGTTGTGAGTGTGCGTTGTTGTTGTTGTTGTGAGTGTGTGTTGTTGTGAGTGACGGTTGTTGTTCTTGTTGTTGTGAGTGTGCGTTGTTGTTGCTGTGAGTGTGCATTATTTTTGTTGTGAGTGTGCGTTGTTGTTCTTGTGAGTGTGCGTTGTTGTTGTTCTTGTGAGTGTGCGTTGTTGTTGTGAGTGTGCGTTGTTGTTATTCTTGTTGTTGTGAGTGTGCGTTGTTGTGAGTGTGCGTTGTTGTTGTTGTTGTTGTGAGTGCGTTGTTCTTGTTGTGAGTGTGCGTTGTTGTTGTTGTGAGTGTTCGTTGTTGTTGTGAGTGTGCTTTGTTTTTTTGTTGTTGTGAGTGTGCGTTGTTGTTGTTGTTATTGTAGTTGTTGTGAGTGTGCGTTGTTGTTGTTGTGAGTGTGCGTTGTTGTTATTGTTGTTGTGAGTGTTCGTTGTTGTTGTTGTTGTTGTTGTTGTGAGTGTGCGTTGTCGTGAGTGTCGGTTGTTGTTGTTGTTGTTGTGAGTGTGCGTTGTTGTTGCTGTTAGTGTGCGTTATTTTTGTTGTGAGTGTGCGTTGTTGTTGTTGTGAGTGTGCGTTGTTGTTCTTGTGAGTGTGCGTTTTTGTTTGAGTGTGCGTTGTTGTTATTCTTGTTGTTGTTATTGTTGTTGTGAGAGTGCGTTGTTGTTGTTGTGAGTGTGCGTTGTTGTTGTTGTGAGTGTGCGTTGTTGTTGTTGTTAGCGTGCGTTGTTGTTGTTGTGATTGTGCATTGTTGTTGTTGTTGTGAGTGCGTTGTTGTTGTTGTGAGTGTGCGTTGTGAATGTGTGTGTGTGTGTGTGTGTGTGTGTGTGTGTGTGTGTGTGTATGTGTTTGAGAGAGAGAGTGTGTGTGTGTATGCGTGTGTATGTTTTTAATTCAGCTGTGTGTGTGTGTGTGTGTGTGTGTATGTATTTGAGAGAGAGCGTATGCGCGCGTGTGTATGTGTGTATAAGTGTGTGCTTGCATGCGTGTGTGTGTGTGTTTGAGAGAGAGAGAGTGTGTGTATGTGTGTGTTTTCAATTCAACTGTGTGTGTGTGTGTGTGTGCGCGTGCGTGCGTGCGCGCGCGTGAGTGAGTGTGTGTGTGTGTGTGTGTGTGTGTGTGTTTGAGAGAGAGTGTGTGTGTATGCGTGTGTGTGTTTTCAATTCAGCTATGCGGGCGCGCGCGCGGGTGTGTGTGTGTTTGAGAGAGAGTGTGTATGTGTGTATGCGCGCATGTGTATGTGTGTATGACATGCTCGCATGCGCGCGCGCGCGCGTGTTTGAGAGAGAGAGTGAGTGTGTGTATGTGTATGTGTGTGTTTTCAATTCAGCTCTGTGTGTGTGTGTGTGTGTGCGCGCATGGCGCACATGTGATTATGACACATAATGTGTGTAAATGCATGTGTATTCTTTTCAATACAACTCTGTGTGAGTGTGTGTGCGCATGTATGTGTGTGTGTGCGCACGCATGCGCGCGTGTGTGTACATGTGTGAGAGAAAGAGAGTGTGCATGTGTGTGTGTTAATGTGTCTGCACGCACGTTTATGTGTTTTCAATTCAACTCCACGAAGACAACCAGGAGTGAAATGTACCGGGCCAACCATTTAGAGGCAGAGGTCGCAAGTGCATTTGAAGCCAACCATATTTCGTGCGTGTAATGGGGAAATGAATATCTAGATCCAGATCTAAATATCACTGTAGCCATGTCAGTGCATTGCCTTATCATCGGCTGATTATGTCTGGTTGAACACTATTTGCAACAAAGTTTTTGTTCTGTGGCACTATGGTGCTTCAAAGTAATTGTTGCTATATGTGACTTGACAGGGATGGAGATCCAGTACACAGTAGTGTGGTAAATGTAGGCCGGTATGCGTGTGTGTGTGCGTGTGTGTGTGCGCGCGCGCGCGTGCGTAGGCGCGTTTATGTGTGTGTGTGTTAGTGCACGCACCCGTGTATGTGTATGTGCGTGCGCGTCTGTGTAGGGTATGTGAGCATGGTATATTGTGTTTGCACATCTGCCAGTGTGCGTTTGTCTGTGTGTCGATCTGTATGTGTGTGTGTGTGTGCTTGTGTTTGCGTAGGCGCGTTTGTGTGTGTGTGTGTGTGTGTGTGTGCAAGCGCGCATGCATTTGTATATGCGCGCGCGTCTGTGTGTTATATGTAAGCATGGTAAAATGTGTTTGCACATCTGCCAGTATGCGTATGTCTGTGTGTCGATCTTTGTATGTGGTGTGTGTGTGTATACGCGCGCGTGTGTGCGTAGGCGCGTTTGTGTATGTGCACGCACGTCTGTGTTGTGTATGCAAGCATGGTAACATGTGTTTGCACATCTGTCAGTGTGCGTTTGTCTGTGTGTCGATCTGTGTATGTGTGTGTGTGTGTGTGTGTGCGTAGGCGCGCGCGCGCGCGTGTGTGTGTGTGTGTGTGTGCGTGCGTGCGTGTGATAAAAAACAACGGCGATCGTGAAATGTACCGACGTCCAATTGACAGGCCGCACGCGCATGTGGTAAAGCGGATCAACCGATCTCCAATGAAGTGAACCACACCAACGGCTGACGTAATCTCAGCAATACGGGATGGTGGTGGGGGAGGGGTAAGGGGGGAAGCGTTGACGTCAAATCAGTGCTATGAAAGTGCGTCTTCAGTGACGAATTCTTCAGAGACGAATGTGTGCGGCGCTTCTTAGCATTTGCTGTGCGTGTGTTTCAGGTTTCCCGGTCGGTAAAAATCGTAGTTTTTCTTTACTCGGCCGTAGTGCCGTAGTCAGGGGGCTTGAATCGTAGAAACTAGGCAGGTCTGTGTGAGTGTGCGTTGTTGTTGTTGTGAGTGTGCGTTGTTCTTGTTGTTGTTGGAGTATGCGTTGCTGTTGTTGTGAGTGAGCGTTGTTCTTGTTGTGAGTGTGCGTTGTTCTTGTTGTGAGTGTGCGTTGTTGTTGTTAGTGTTTTGAGTGTGCGTTGTTGTTGTTGTGAGTGTGCGTTGTTGTGAGTGTGCGTTGTTATACTTGTTGTTTTTGTGAGTGTGCGTTATCGTTGTTGTGAGTGTGCGTTGTTGTTGCTGAGTGTTCGTTGTTGTTGTGAGTGTGCGTTGTTTTTGTGAGTGTGCGTTGTTGTTGTTTTGAGTGTGCGTTATTGTACTTGTTGTTGTTGTGAGTGTGCGTTATTGTTGTGAGTGTGCGTTGTTTTTGTTGTTGTGAGTGTGCGTTGTTGCAAGTGTGCATTGTTCTTGTTGTGTGCGCGTTGTTGTTGCTGTTGTGAGTGTGCGTTGTTTTTATTGTTGTTGTTGTGAGTGTGCGTTGTTCTTGTTTTTGTTGTTGTGAGTGTGCGATGTTGTCGTTGTGGGTGTGCGCTGTTGTTGTGAGTGTGCGTTGTTGTTGTGAGTGTGTTGTTGTCAGTGTGCGTTGATGTTGTCAGTGTGCGTTGTTGTTGTTCTTGTTGTGAGTGTGTTCTTGTTGTGAGTGTGCGTTGTTGTGAGTGTGCGTTGTTGTTGTTGTTGAGAGTGTGTTGTTGTTGTTGTGAGTGTGCGTTGTTGTGTGTTGTTGTGAGTGTACGTTGTTGTCAGTGTGCGTTGTTGTTGTGAGCGTTCGTTGTTGTTGTTGTGAGTGTGCGTTGCTGTTGTGAATGTGCGTTGTTGTTGTTATTGTAGTTGTTGTGAGTGTGCTTTGTTGTTGTGTGCGTTGTTATTGTTGTTGTGAGATTGCATTGTTGTTGTGAGCGCGCACTGTCTCGGTTGTTGTTGTGAGTGTGCATTGTTGCTGCTGTGTGTTGTTTTTGTTGTGAGTGTGCATTGTTGTGTGTGTGTGCGTTGTTCTTGTTGTTGTGAGTGCATTGTTGTGCGAGTTGTTGTTGTGAGTGTGCGTTGTTGTAAGGAGTGTGCGTTGTTTTCGTTGTTTTGAGTGTGCGTTGTTTTTGGGAGTGTGCGTCGTTAACTACTTAATTCTGAAATTTTTGACAATATAGAAAAGCAGGCAAATGGTTTTTATTTCATGAGCAGTTTTCTCCATTTGTTCTTTTCGGACACACAGACTATGAAAAAAACTCATCCTCTGATCGGGAGTTATCTCATCCTGTCAACACTGAAGTTATGATAATTATATTCTCCATTCATTTGAACACAATTTCAATTTTTCTGACTCAGTCCTTTTTCTTTCTGAACCTGTGAGATTGCATTGTTGTTGTTGTGAGCGCGCATTGTTGTGTCGGTTGTTGTTGTGAGTGTGCATTGTTGCTGCTGTGTGTGTTGTTTTTGTGAGTGTGCGTTGTTGTGTGAGTGTGCGTTGTTCTTGTTGTTGTGAGTGCATTGTTGTGCGAGTTGTTGTTGTTGTGAGTGTGCGTTGTTGTTGTAAGGAGTGTGCGTTGTTGTTTTCGTTGTTTTGAGTGTGCGTTGTTTTTGGGAGTGTGCGTCGTTGTTGAGAGTGTGCGTTGTTGTTGTGAGTGTGCGTTGTTTTCGTTGTTGTGAGTGTGCCCATTTGTACGTATTTCTTTTCATTATACACCACACCATATGTGACACAACACATGAAAACCCAGCTAAAGATGCAGACAGCTGTTCTTTACAATGCACAAAAGCATATCATTTGGGTCAAATATTGAAAATTAATGTTTACAGATTCCGCATCTTTGAAGTCAATCTTTACTGTTAGTATATATTTTTAGTATAAAACTGCCTGAAAATGTGTTTTTAATGTGCATGTGTTGTTGGTACTGTTGCGCACATTCATCACTCAAGTTGCATTGTTCAGTGCATGTGACTCCAGGCTTTTCGGTCTGCCGATGATGTGGCAGTACACTGAAAGACTGCAGTTAGTAAACGTCACTTTGATCTGGGATTTAAGCCGAAGTTCAGAAGATACATCAACATTACAGGAAATATTTTGTACAAACACAAATGCAGCCTTTGTCTCTCATCTGAATGTTCACTGTTGCCACTGCCTTTGCTCTCTCATGGCACAACGTCACTACTCTCGCCATTCATTTCTTGACTTCATTTTAATACAGGGAGAAAATATGAAGTCCCGTGCATTTTTCATATATGTACTATCGAAATTCATAGTTAACTACTTAATTCTGAAATTTTTGACAATATAGAAAAGCAGACAAATGGTTTTTATTTCATGAGCAGTTTTCTCCATTTGTTCTTTTCGGACACACAGACTATGAAAAAAACTCATCCTCTGATCGGGAGTTATCTCATCCTGTCAACACTGAAGTTATGATAATTATATTCTCCATTCATTTGAACACAATTTCAATTTTTCTGACTCAGTCCTTTTTCTTTCTGAACCTGTTGTGAGATTGTAAGCTATCCTGTGAGACTTATGACAATTGAATTATAATCTTCTGATGCTGCATGACGCACTCAACTCATGACAGAAGACTCAAGAGACCAGTATTACAGGAGTAACAACTTGGACAGTTTATTGTTTACTTCTTCTTGGCAACACCAACAGTGCGACCTCTACGTCCTGTGGTCTTGGTGTGTTGACCGCGCACACGCAGGCTGCAACAGACAATGAAAGCAACTTTCAAAAAGAAGCATGAATGTGAGAGAGAATGGAACAAAAAAGCTTACTGTACCCAGTTGGGTCACACTTCCAAAAGGGAAAGGTGGTACAAACACCTAGCATCTAAATTGTAGTTGCAAGAAAACAGGCTTTCCACACTGCTGTTTGAAGGGAGAAAGGGTAATTATAGTATAACGAAAGGAAAGAGGGGGGAGGTTATATGATATGATAAAGAGAGCAAGAGGGGGAGGTGAGGGGATGCGCAAGAATTTTAAAGAAGGGAAAACAATTGTGGCAGTCCTGTTTGTGATAATTTCAGTCATAAATGGTTATGTAAAGAATGTAAGAAGGTCACAGCATCTGCCTGAAGTGTTACACATCACCACACAGGCCTGTCTAGATAACCCAACAGAGCAACAATTTTGAACACAGACTACGGTATAAGGAAAGGTGAGAAAGAAAACTGGATGGGGTGTGGGAATGTGCATAATTAAAAGGGTTGGGGTGTGGGTGATTGAGTAGTCCTGTCATACATGGCTGTGTGGAATGGACCTGAGAACTTTGCTGATGTCTGTTCGATTCCTTCTGAGTAGCACATAACCTTCAAAGTGGGGGGTGGGGGTGCGTGGTGGTGGGAATGGTATTGGGCAGAGGGTGAAGAATGGTGTGTGTGTGTGTGCGTGTGTGTGTGGTGGGGAAAGAAACAGAGCACTGGAAAAATTGAACATTAAAAGGGGAGACATTGGCACAATATAGAAGGAAACGCTAACATCAAACTGTAACAACTATAACAAATGTCCAATTGGACTATGCAGCAAACCTGCAGTGGCAGATAACATCTTGAAATTGTCAAAAATACATCTAAAAGAATTTTCCGAGAAGTCTGGTGTGAGAGAGAGAGAGAGAGAGAGAGAGAGAGAGAGAGAGAGAGAGAGAGAGAGAGAGTGTGTGTTGTGTGTGTGTATGCAGGTATGCCTACCCACAAATTTACTTTTCAGAAACAACACACATTAATCAGGGACAGGTTAATATTTTCAGGAACATCTCGACTGTTGTTGCAAAATGTATGCGTCTCCTTTCCTCCCCAGCTACTTCTCAGAGTATACCTTTCTGAAGGTCTGAACGCTTCACTTGTTTTTTCTTCAGGCTAGAAGGATCATCCAAATCAGTCTTTCTCTTCGAAGCCATCATGCCTCCACTTTCAAAAGGTTGTCCACGTTCAAAAAGTTGCATGCGCATTGGTCTTGCCAAAGTTACTTCGCCATTGACAGGAATCGAGCAGACTGTCACAAACTGGCCTCAGTTCTGTTCGGACAGTTGCAGCTTTTCACGAAGTGTCTCAGTAATATTCAGCAGCATTTCCGTTAGTCTTAATGAAGTGTCTTCATCAATGGTCAGAAAGCCATCTAAAGGTACACTTGTACCAACTTGATATTTTGGGGAAAAAAAAATGTTACGGTCAGATTTTTTAAAAATTTTCTGGTACATGCAGCAAATACCCGTATTTCCAGGACACCTTTTCAATTTTTTCAATTTTTTCAATTTTCTGGGACAAATACAGGCCCTCAGAAATGGTAGGCATGCCTGGTGCGTGTGTGCGAGTGTGTGTGTGTACCTACCCTAAATCTGTACTCGAGTACTTGCAAACGACAAATGGTGTACTTCCTGGGAAAAAATGTGTACTCCACCCACTAAACACTAAATGACTATATGTGACCAAGCGCGCTATGCTTGCTCCAAAACTGCTCACACACAAGCTACAGCAGACGACGTTTTCCCTCCTTACCAGCGCCCAGAATTGTGTGACGTCACTCCGCTTACATCATTTTGTTCTGGCCAGACAGCCTACTCAAGGCTCGCCCAATGTCGCGTCGCAGTACGCTATTGGCTGAGCTGGAATCTGTGTTTCTGCTCCAAAGTATTTAATTAATAGCTCTTTTGTCAGATCAGTAAACTACAAGTATTATATACTGGCAGAATCGTCGCAATTCCATCTTTAAATCTATTCCATTTATGTTTGCCTACGTTAAACTGATTGAACACAGTTTGTAATTTTCAGCGACGAGCTCGTTAAAAGTGACCCTGTTCAGGTGACTTAAATTAAGATCATAAATTCATCTTAAATAACCAACACTTCATTTTATACTCATTATAAAGTAGGTGTTGAGCTCTTTCTTTTGCAACTTATCCGATGTAAATCGGTTCAGGAATCATTTAGAAATCTGTCCCTGAACGCCTTTAAACAAACACAGTTGTCATTGGATTTTCCATGATTAGTGACGATCTGCTCGCAGCACACGTGACGGCCTTTGCGGTCCGCTTAACTTGGATAAATTGGCACAGTGAGTGATGAGTGGTCATTTCATACCTGGTCAGTCGTCTGACCAGAGCCTGCTCTTTCTCTCTCTTGCTCTGTCGCGAGCAGTGTGTTGTGTTGTGTGTGTCCCCACAACTGCTGACACCTCGCTATGTATCACTGTAAGTACTAGTGTGTAGAGTGTGTTGATTTGTAAATTGTATTGTTCGACACAGTACTTGTGTTCATATGAGTATGTTCAGTTATTGCTTTGTTCACTAGATTCTTTGTTCAGTTATTGCTTTGACATGTTAGCCACAGCTCGGCTATGATTGATCTAAATAATTGCCATGTCGTCATATGCTTGGAGCAGTGTTCCATTTGATTCTTCTTAACGTCACTGTCAGTGACGTCTCTGGACACAGACAGTTTGTTCCAGAATGTTCTAGTGAGTGCATAAAGTTCATTCACCACTTAATGGCTAAACCATGATGGTGCTTCACTTACTATCTGGTCTGTCAGTTTGCCAGTATTACATCTAAGCCACAGATTCTCTATCTTGTTTGTTATTCAGGTATTATCTTACATGCTGATATCAGTTGTACTGCTACAGTGTGCTCAGTACTCTAAGATGTGTGTAGTATTCTGCTGTTGTGATTTCAAGATAGTGTTTGATTAATATCAGTTATTGGTTAAAACCACCTGATATGTATCAGTCTGTTAACTGTAATTTAGTTGTCATGTTGTCTCCTATACGACTTACTCCAGTATAGTGCAACATGATAAACTGATTCATCTGTCACTTTGACACACTATAAGCTTTACCTAATCTATACTGTCAGTGTACTTTCACGAAGTCAGCATCACTTCAATCACTTTAACGGCGCTATTTAAATGTATTAGAAATGTCATTTGATGTCAGCGTTTGGTCTTCACAC
Source organism: Babylonia areolata (assembly GCF_041734735.1). NCBI lineage: Eukaryota > Metazoa > Mollusca > Gastropoda > Neogastropoda > Buccinidae > Babylonia > Babylonia areolata. The sequence continues at coordinate 11,526,015 of NC_134889.1, forward strand.
ATATGCATTATGTTGTTGCACATCCAAAACCCGAGTGATAGTCTTTCCATGTAATATGTATACATGTGCTTTACTATTCACTTGTGCCGACATGTGTTTATGACATTTGTTTGTGTCATTCCAGGCACTGTCTTCTTCTTTTAGTTCTCTTAGTTCTTCTCTTTTTTTCTTCTTAGTTTTCTCTTTTTATGTTCTTATAACTATTGTAAATAAAACAATAGAAAAACCCATTTGTGACTGGCCTCTATATGTTCCTGGCCTGTGCATGGGATCTTGTCTATCCTTCAATTAATCATATTTAGTTAAGTCTTTTGTGCCGTACCCTTGAATAACCACTCGGTACACGGCTACATATAGTTTTAACATGACCTGGACCCCCACCGGTCATGCTTTGGTATGCATGCTTTCCCACAGCTTACTGTCACAACTGGTCATGTTACATGCCAACAGATAAATATTTTTTTTAAATGCACATCCAAGTTCATACAATTGTTACGTCCACCAATTCAGGGTCAGCACCACATAACCTTTTCATCATCAGCACTGAAATATCCTGTCAACAGGGCTTCCAAACTGAAAAGACAAATGACATCTGGTGCTACAGGGGTTACCCACTGAAACTAAGTGCACACAAAAAAGTACAAATCCAATAGACAAATCTTCAAAAATAAGCCTCATGTTTATGGCTTGTATCTTAGAACTCAACATACAGATTAAAGCATGTAATTTATGCTGATTTAGGAAATGAACTGATATCTGCTTATACTTCTTTTTTTTTTTAAACACGTAAAGGAAATCAAGGCAAAAATACTTCTACTCCCAGTTAAATGAAACCTTCAACTAAAAAAAAATCTGATATAGGAAATGAGCTCATTTGGTTGATTTACACTCAACTTATACTCAAAGTTTAAAAGAAACGTAGGCAAACACTAATACTGTCCGCCTTAAAAACATGGGTATAATATACAAAAGAAAACAAAACATAAAACAAGTTCATGGTTAAAAGTACAAACATCTGAATAAACAGGAGTTTGTACTATACTCCATGTTTGGTGATTCATATACTTACCATGTCAAACTGATGCAAACTAGACATATAGGTTTGCTCTGCTTGGCCAAATTTCGCGCAGCTAACAGTGAAAAGACGACCCGTCTTGCCTTGTCCGCTCTTAGCCAAACGCCTCTAAAAGCTACAAGCGCTGAATCATTCCTAGTCATCGAGAAAATGCCCCATGAGAACCATGGCAGAGACGCGGGGACGGACGGGCAGGCATTCGAGTTTGACATGGTAAGTATATATATCACTGAACATAGAGTAGAAGACAAACTCCTCCTTTTGGTGTCATATACTGTACCATGTCAAACTAATGCACAATTTAAAACAAATGGAGGAGGGTAACGCCTACTGGTTCGTATGGGGAGCCCTTGTAACCGAGATGGCAGTGTTAGCCACGACAAAGGAAATCCCCTTGGAACTGTCAGCCATGGTCATAAGGAAATCCCTGAGGTAGAAGTTGATGAAGGGATTCTCAGACCGCCAGAAGGCTGCCTCCAAGACATACTACAGTGGCAATGAGTGCTGGAAAGCAGCCGAAGTGGCTATGGCTCGCACTTCGTGTGCTCTGGGATTAAGACAGCTGATATCCCTGTGAGAAAGAGTAGGCTCCAGTCTAAGAATGACTTGGGAAACCCAGCAGGAAATGGTGCCTGCAACGATGTCTTTCTTGTAATTCTCATTGAAGGAAATGAGAAGACGTCTCTGAGAAGAACGCCTGTGGCGAGACCTATTCCAATAGTATTTGCGACACCGAACAGGGCAGAGATGCCTATCCTCATCGTCTTGGGCAAGAATATCAGACAAAGGTCTGACCCTCAGAGAGGGGGAAGGGAACTCGGGGTCAGTTCCAACCGCACAGCAGCCACGCGTGCAGGTAGAGCAGTTGAGGATTGGAATGAGGATTCCCCGAACTAGGCTGCCTCAACAGATGAGGTTTGGTTTCAAGTTCCAGGGGTGGAATGTGTGTCAGGGACTGAAGGTCCGGATACCAGGGATGGGCTGGCCATTCCAGCGCAATGAGAATCAGCTGCAGACGTTCCAATCTGGCTTTCCAGATCGCCTTGAACAGAATTGGAAAAGGAGGAAATGCGTAGGCAATCAGACTGCTCCAGTCTAGAGACAGAACATCCACTGCCCACGCTTCCAGGTTGGCGACCGGAGAGACATAAGTGGGAAGTCTCTTGTTGAACTTTGTGGCAAAGAGGTCCACCATCGGCCAAAACCACCACTCCCACACCCCCTGATGGGTGTCCTTGTCCAGGGTCTACTCTGTGTGGATAACACTCTTGGATCTGCTGAGTGCATCTGCCAAGATGTTGGCTTTTCCTGCTGTTTCGCTGAAAGTGCAATGCCCTTGCTGTGGCACCAACAGAGGAGAGCCTCAGTCTGCAGGGAGAGGTCTGCCGAATGCCCCCCCTCCCCCACCTTGTTCACATAACATGCGACCGTCGTGTTGTCCGTGAACAAGCGGATGGTCTTGCCAGTGGCCTCCCCCGTGAAGTGCAGGAGAGCCCGGCAAACTGCCTCCAGTTCCAGAACACTGAAGTGGCATAGTTGCTCCTCTGGGGACCAAGTCCCTGCTGCATGGAGCGAGTCCATGTGGGCTCCCCAGCCCAGGGAGGAGGCATCTGTGAAGAGTGCCACCTGAAAAGTAGGTGGGGCTATGGGCACCCCCTGTGCGCGAAGCGAGGTGGTTAGCCACTCTGATGTCACCTCAAGGAACCACTCACCCAGACATATCTGGGTATCCCATGGTTGGGTTCTCTGGGAACACCGTAGCCTCAGTGACCTCTGAAGAGTGCGCTTGAGAACCCTGCCCAGGGGAATGAGAGGTGCCATGGACTCCATCATGCCCAGGAGAGATGAAAGTGTCCGCGCTGTTGCTCTGGAGGAACAGCACAAGTGGCTGAGGTGGCCTGCCAGTCAGTCCCAGCGATCTGGCGTCATCATGGACCGTGTGTCGAATCTCATCCCTAAGAAGTCGAAGGACTGACTTGAAGACCGATTGCATTTCTCCTGGTTCGTGAGGAAGCCCAGTTGGGAGCAAAGTTCTAGAAGTCTGGCCGTATGCCTCTGACAAAAGGGCCTGCGACTGGGCCAGAATGAGCCAGTCATCCAGGTACACACAGAGACGAATGGATTCCAACCGGATGATGGACACCAATTCCTGCACCACTTTGGTAAACAGGAAAGGGGCAAGGGACAGACCAAATGGGAGGGCCGAGAACTGGAACACCTTGTCCCTCCACAAGGAGGATGGATGAGAATATGAAAATAAGCATCTCTCAGATTGACAGAGACAGCTCAATCGCCCTGTTGAATGGTCTCTCGAATGTGCGCCTGTGTGTCCATCATGTATTTGATTTTGGGGAGGTATTTGTTGAGGGGGGACAAGTCCAAGACTGGTCTCCACCCTCCTGAGACCTTTGGAATCACGAACAACCGGCCATAAAAACAGGTGCCTGGGTCCGAGAGTTGAGATATCACCCCTAAGAGGAGTAGGTGTGTTATCTGCCTCTAAGATGCTATCCTGCTCCGCCGAGCTGGGCACATAAGGAGGAGTGGATCTTACGAGGGGGCGGTCCTCCGCCCAAGGCAGCATGTACCCTGACTCTGGCACCGACACAATCCAGTCATTGAGTCCCAGAGCACACCACTGATGTGCATGCCAGGACAAGTTTCCTACTTGGAGGGGCTAGATGACTGGCGGTGCTGAATCAGGACCCAGTCATTGGGGGTGCTGCCTTATGGCCTTGGGTATGGCCAGTCGGCTTGGACGGACACGAGGTGGTTTATTCCTCTGCTGTGCACACCACTGCGACTTAGGTGGCATGGCATATGGAGGGGCCCTAGTGGCTGGCCTCTTCAATGGCAGTGAACCCTGGCGCCCCTGGGAGGTGTAGGCTAAATATGAAGCTAGCCTCTGATTGTCAACTTGACAACCCACACAATTCATGGGGGGAAAAAAGAAAAAATGAAAAGAAAAAATCATATTCATCAAGGTACAGCAAAGCTTGGTATACTGACCCCCAGTAGTGGCGGAGACCGCGATGGGCACGGATCTTCTTCAGTCGCTCCAGATCCTCACGCAGTTTGTTGTCCAGCTGATTGGACAACATCTGCCCGAAGCGACCATCCTTGACATCCTTTTGACGATTGAGGAACCAGTCAGGGATCTTGTACTGTCGAGGATTGCTCATCACAGTGACGATGCGTTCCACCTGACAGAATATAAGGTGAAAACGTGAAAAACTGGTTTTCAATATAATGAGAGAGAGACAGAGGGACAGACAGGCAGAGAGAGAGGGGGGAAGGTGGGAGGGAAAAGTGCAAGTTTGTATGTGTGCATGTATGTGCATTGCTTTAAATACAATTCTGTGTGTGTGTGTGTGTGTGTGCAAGAGAGAGGGAGAGAGAGAGAGGGTGAGAGAGAGAGAGAGAGAGAGAGAGAGAGAGAGAGAGAGAGAGAGAGAGAGTGTGCGTGTTTGAGCACACTCATGTGTGTATTATTAACTCAATTGCGTCTGGTTGGCTGCCGATTTCCGATGCTATTCCGTTCACTTGAAAGTGTGTCGGACGCATCGTTACAACAGATTTTGATCTTTTTAAAATCGTTACCGATCTTACTTTATGGGCGGTAACTCACATTTTCCAGATAACTCACTTTTCTTGCGAGTTCCTTCCCTCAGACCGTTGTTCGTTCGTTCTGTAGTAGTTTTCTTTGTTCATGAACCGGACAACCCGAAATCACAACATCATATGGTTTTCAACATGGCGGCACCAAGGCAAAACCGATTCGTGCGGAACATAAGAATGGCTCAAGCACTCAAACTGATTCATGAAACTGGGTCTGATGATGAAGATGCTGCTGCTCGACAATGCAGGTGATGAAATTTCAGACTCTGATTCCGACTATATTCCTGACGAAATCGACGACGAAGTGGCGGACACTGACAATGATGAAGGCAGAATGACCGGTCAGCAAAACTCAACACCAACATGTGCGCCTGTTGAAGCGGCTGCTTCTCCAACTAATGGAGATGAACCCGAGGAGATGGAAATAGATGAGGACAATCTGTGCATTGTGTAAAAAAAAAAAAAAAAAGTGTATATGTGGTGTTTTTTCCTATGAGTATACAGTCCGGCAAATGTTTTTCAGTGTGTTTCAAGACTGCAAGCAGCAATCAGTTTTCTGTTGTTTTTTTTCCAATATATATATTCTAATCAAATATCTTTTTTCTATGCAGCATGCAAAAATAGTATCATAAGCACATCAAACCAAGAGTACAGGAGTGTGACTGAACCAGTGTAAGAGGATTCAGAGCATGAAGAAGTGGATTACCCGTGTTAAAAAAAAAATTTGTTTTCCTACCAATGTGCATCATACTGGATTACCTTCACTTGAGGTAAGCATTTTTTTTTATATATTGTAAATTCATTGTTATATCTGTCCACTGGTATGTGTTTTATGTTTGTAAGGTGAGTAGATGATTTCTTTGTGATTTTTAAAAACTGCTTAAAATAGTGCGATTTGAGGGGGAAACCCGGTCGTTTTGACTGCGACTAGATTGAGTTAAGCTCTTTGTGATTGTGTGAGTGCTCCTGTGTGCACATGTGTGAAGGAGAGACAGAAAATAAAAAAAAACTGACTCAGTTTTGTCAGAAAAAGCACCGACGTCAATTGCTACAAAGTTTCTGTTTCAATCGCAACAATTAGGTAGGACCACAGGCCAAGCTGGCCGAGAAAGCGTGACCAAAACTGACAAAATTGCCGATTTTTCCATCATAATTTTACAATGAGAAACATGTATTTGATAATAAAAAATTACGTTAATAAAAAATTTGACTCTTCAACTTCACATTTCTTGTGTTGTTTTGCTTCAGAGTTCGATATCTGAGAAGTTATGGAGCGTTAAACATGATCGCGAAAAGTCGGAACGCAACGCCGCTGGTGCCTCACACAGCCTAAGGCCAAGTGGTCGAAGTTTGCACATATTCTGTTCACTCTCCGTTTACCAGTCAAAATCTCGGTCAACCTATTAATAGCGCATACCACTGGAAAGATAAAACCACGCGCTAACCAATGATGCAAAGTAAATTTTTAAAAAGTTTTAATTAGTCGGTGTAATCTGAGTTAGAAAAATTCCCAAATTTTCAGAGTACCATAAAAAATCTCCCTGACATCGTACAAAAAACCACTAAATATCACTGGAAAGTTCATTTTTTCGTGAATTCAAACCTACCTTTCAGTTATCGCCAAGTTTTGCCTGTGATGCATGATTCTAATTTGCATACAACAACCCCATCAGGTCACTTCCGCTCTTTTCACTCACAAAGGCAGACACAGCTGAGCGCGCGCCGGCACAAACAATGGGGGAGATTTACAATATTTACAGCAAGATCGACGCATATCTTGGTATGTAATCAACAGATTTCTAATTTATTGATGTTTGATGATAATATATATTACTATGATTGTATCTGGCTTAGGAAAGAGGTGTTTTCAGTCACTTGCCTGGCCTCATTTCCAAACAAAGGTGCCATGAAATTGGGTTAACAGGTACATCAGATTTTCGAAGATCGCTTGACAAATATTTATTCCTAATACCTAAACATCCCGGTAGTTCCACTCATTAGATATTTATATGATTGCTGGATTTTTTTTGGGACTACATTAGACTTCTTTTGGTTTGTATTCATTGAGAAAACGTTAATGAAAAATATCAAGAAAGATAACTCCTGTCGGTCATTTGCACTTGTGTCAGAAACAACTGAACGAGACTATGAATATGATTTTCTAAGACCACACACACACTGCACACAGAAAACCTGACCACTGAATTGAAAATTAAATGACAAAGAAAATAAGGAGACCTGAAAAAGGTAAAGACAAAAGAAAGTAATAATGATAATGATAAAAAATGATAATAAATAAACAAATACACAAATGAATACATAAAAGCGTGAATACATAAAAGAGAACTTCACACACACACACAATTTGCTCAAATGCTTGTGCTGTAAATATTCATGTGCACACACACACACACACATATATACACACACACACACAAAGTGGGCATTTTGAACAGGTAAACCTATGAACGCCTAAAAAATTGACTAATTTTGAAGTGCATTTTCTCAAATTGATTTCATTTTGTGAAAAACCATCCTACTGAAATAATTATTTATCGTCTATATTTTAAATTTTTACTGCTTAATGCAATGCATGAATGAGTTCGTGGATAGAAGAAAAAGAAGTGTACTGTAACGCGAAACAGCGATCCTTGTTCAATGGCGGCCGGCGTCTTTCTGAGCGCGACAAAGTTAGTTTCAACCACACAGTGGAAAAAATCGCACCCATTGCTTTCCATTCACTGGTTACTGTTTGAAAAACTGGGAGCTGTGAAAGGAGAAAGTTCAAGGAGAACTTCCGTGCGTTTTTTTCCAAGCCTTGGGCGAAGTTGGGTAGTTAAATCTGAGCGCAAAGTCAAATCTGAGCGCAAAGTCAAAGGAAATTTTCGGCTATCTTTCAACGCCTCGCGCAGTTCGAAAATGAAATCTGACCCCACGTGATACTGTATGAGCGGTAAAGAGCATTTTCTGCTGATTTCAATGGTATCCAAAACTAAGATCTTTGATCCATGAGCAATTTGCTCAAGCGATTCAAAAGCAGGTACCCCACTTCGTCAGTTGCGTCAGCCAAATCAACATTCGACACAGGAGAGCAGCACTTCATCAAACACAAAAATGGCATTGTTTCTCCAGAAAATCTAAGTTTCATCGGTAAGTTTTATATTATTTTTTAAGACGAATGTCTTTAGCACTTTCATGCACAATATTGATCTGAAATTCTTTGAATCGGGATTTTTATCGATATCAGTAACTGAGCAGCTTGGATCTATTTCATCAGTGTTTTCGTAGCGTGACAATGTGTTTCAATCGGAATACGATTTATTTTTTTCTGAGTAAAACACACAAAAACTATTGATACAGAATGAAAAATGGACATGTTAAAACGGAGACCATGAATTCCCATTACTAATATTTGATCGATTTTTGCTTTAGTAAGCAAAATACTACCCGGGTCTAAAACCGGAAGTGCTCTGGACAGCATTAGTGTCGTCTGCTACAAATTCGGTGAGTGTTAAATAAGTGAGTAAAAAATTGTAATGTGGTTTCTTTTTCATTCAACATCACACAAAAGTCTGATATTCTAGTTGCATTTTGCTTTGATAGCTGTGAAACTTTATATTAATATATACAGACAGATACTATGCTCTCACATTCCAGAAAGAACAAGAACACCAATTCATACCAACCCCTCACCCCCACCCCGCCACTCCTCCCCCTCTCTCCTATGCAAACATCAACTTTCATAATTAGCTGAGAGTTGTATAGTCATTCCCCTCCCTGTCTCTGAGAATCTCCCACCAATGGTAAGGAGAGGGTTGTCAATGGTTGTGGCAAACTTGGCACTGAGCCAAATCACTGACCACTTGCTCCAGCTGAGAATCGCTGACTGCTGACAGTGATATAACCCACCACCTCCTCCCTCCAGTCATCCCCTTCCCCATTTCTTTCCTGTCAGTGGAGTAGGTGTGTGCTTGTGAGAGACTAGGATGAGAGAGACACTATCAGGAATCCAGCCGATTAAGAGAGTATAATTGTGTGTGTGTGTGTGTGGGGGGGGGGGGGGGGGGGGGGGGGTGTGGGTTCATGTAACCCATGATATGCTGTGCATCTAGCCTGCATGAAACAGAAAACAAAGGGAAGTCAACACATATTTCATGAAATGATAAAATGCAAAATACCATGCACATATTGTGAATGAAATATTCAGTTTGATATATATCTAAGACATGCATTCTCACACACACACACAAATAAAGGTGAGTACACAAAATATATATCAAAGAATAAGATACTAAGTATGATGTGCATATTAACAATAAAATATTCAATATTAAGTAATCATATATACATAAGACATTAATACTTTCATCTCAGTCATGAAATGTAGCACCCTGAAGTGGAATATCTGAGTAAATAATCGCATGCAACAAAGACATCCATAAGATGAACAGTACATGTAGATGGCAAAGTTCTTGTCAGCAACTGGAAAGGACAGACCCCCCAAAATTCAGCCTCAGTTGTCAAAACATAAGTTGTTGCTGCAATCTGCGTTATTGTGTGAAAGGTAAATAAGGCCATATAGTTCAGTGCAGTGAATTTTGTGTTGCTGTTGAATGAATACTTACCTGTTACTATGCCATTTTATAATTATGTTATCACAGTGTTTTCCTCCCATTCAAAACACTCAGAAATTGACAAAAGCCTAAACATATATTAAACTGAGAGCTCTGGTTTTGGTTTTAAGTTTTAAATTGAACATAACATTTGTTCTTTCTTTTGAGCTGATCTGTGTATCTAACATGTTGCAGAAACAGCTGCTCATGGCAGGGTTTGCAAGACCTATTCCATGATCCAAAAAGGCCAGTATGCAGATCTCGGGTAGCGAGCATCATGTTATTGCTGATGCCAGGAAACCTGTGAGTGCCAAAAAATGAGAGATTTTTGGTGTGCATTTTCTCTTGTGAATGCCATTTTGTGAAGAAATAAAGATGCATCATCCACCTTTTATTTCTTATTTATTGTGTTTCTTCTATAATGAAATGCATGACTGGGTTCATGGATGGAAAAAAAAGCTAGACAGCTGAAAGAAAATAGATTCATATATCTGTCCTTTTTGCTAGCAACTTTTATATTTGCTCCCTACTGAAAACCTTTGTCATGGAATGCCCCATCAACCTACCCATTCTGTATAATGCTCTCAAGTTGCATCCATTTAAAAATTTGTAGTAATTTTGCAGAAGATGATCAGCCTAGACCACTGGTAACTTATTGTGGCTGCAACTTCAATATTTTTTTTAAAAAACAAAAATTTTGAAGAAGTCTCATCCGCAGCATGCACCCTTTTTTAACGAGAAAATCAGGTATCATTCCTTTTCTGCCAACTTTAGAGGGAAGTTTTAAGGTTGATTTTAATTTATCTTGAAAGCTGACATTTCACTTAATACACACACAGAATTTCATGGTCCTACTTGTGACAGTTACTGAAATATTCATCTTTGCAGCATGCTACCCCGCTGGTCAAATTGAAGATTTTTCAAAGTGTGAGACTCTGATACTTAAAATTCAGTCAACTATCCTGCCTGAAAAAAATTCAGTGCACTTTCTGTGATGTATTCTGCAAGATATTTTATTATGAATTGCAACTGTCTATTCGTTTCAGTGCTGTAGACCTTCAAAGTTGCTATTCTGTGCAGATTGACATGTCCTGATTTTCTATTTCCTCCTACTTCGAAAGACATATTTTCCAGTTGCTTTGCTGCTGAAGTGTTAGTGTTTTCTTGTGCAATATGCCATTATCATATGGTTTTTAAAAGTATATAAGTTTTCATTACAGTACCCTCATGGACAGTATAATATAACTGTGAAAGTGTGAAAATATTAAGTACAAACAGCATGTACGCATCGTTACATCTTTAAAATGGAATATCTTCAGAACCAATCAAGATATTCACTTACTTTTTTTTTTGTTTTTCTTATATTGTCATGTTGTTTGCCAAAAAGGAAATTTTCTATCTAAAATTACGTTTAAATAACATACTTACCGTGACCCAATTAGTGCAGACTCCGGCAGGGGTCTGACATTCCTGTCCTGTGCAAACTATCCGCCCATGCGGAGCAGACGAAACTACGGCCGATAACCTCCCGGAAGTAGGTAACCTCCCCTTTGTCCCGCTGGTTATCGCCCTCTTTTGACGGCAATATGCCATCACCAGCGCAGCAAGCAGGAAGAACAGGAAGCGGGGAGGACGGGAGGGTCTTAAATTTGGGTCACGGTAAGTATGTTATTTAAACGTAATTTTAGATAGAAAATTTCCTTTTAATTACACATACTTAACCGTGACCCAACTAGTGCAGAATAGCACGACAAGGTGGAGGGCTCGCCTGTTCTACTGTCTGTGAGCTGTGATGGTCTGTTGTGCAGCTACCACAGAAGCGATGGCTCTTGCGCCATCAACCCGCAGGCGTGCGACATCTCTCTGGTAGAAGTCGATGAGCCATTATCCCTTAGGCGATAGGTGTCCCTCAAGTAGAATTTGACGAAAGTAGAGTGTACTGTGTCGCCTAAGGACATTAGTGCGGGTAAAGAAGACAGAGGTCCACAGCTGTATTGTGGGGGAGGTCTGTGGACCACAGCTGAGCAGATGAGCGCGGATGAGCGTCAATGCAAGGAGGTGCGCATGTGGTTTGATCTGATGATTCCACAACGGATGTGGGCCGATAGTGGAAGTGGTTTTTGTGTTTGAAGGAAACTGTGGCACGAGACAGAGGTAGGTCACCGTGTTGGGCCTGCCTCAGGCATGACAGCCAGATCTGTGGAGCTCCTCCATGCGAGCTGACAGGCGATGGGCACTCCCCCGCCCCTGGCCCCCCCCCCACCCCCCTTTTTTGACGTTGTCAAAAAATGACAGCACTGGTATGTTGCCTATGCATAGGATGGCAGACATTTGGCAACAAAAGACTTGATGTCCCTGGTGTCTCTGGGACAGGGTTGTGTAATTGCCCAGGTAGGTACCATCACGAAGGGGCATACGGAAGGCTTGGTGGCTTCTCTGCCTGAGTGTGGCCTGTTGGAGTAACCTGCAGAAGGTTGTCCGCAGTCAATGGCTGGGTTGGATCAGGCTGTGGAAGTGCATTTCATGTGCCCACAGGTCACTGAGTCTCATTCAGTGATGGAATTCCCAAATGGAAGAGGGTTTCCATGGGGAAAATTTTTGCTGAAGGTTTTTTAGTGAGAAAGGGGACCGGATCCATGACAGGCCTCTGGCTGTGTGTGGTGCGCACTGAGTCTGGGATGGAGCGGGGCGGGGCAGGGAGGTAAGTGGCTCAAGATGTGTTGTACTGGCTATTGACATCAAGGCACTGATCTGACATACGTTTTTAGTATGGCCAGTGGTTTCTTAATTGCAAAGGGAAATCATTTGCAGCTTAGTCTTTCATGAATGACTATGTCTCTCAGACTAGAAGTCAAATTGCACTGGGACTTAGTGCTGTAGCCTTAGGCCTAAGTAGCCTTTGGGAACCTTCCCAATTATGAGTCCTAAGGCCCTCTTGATTGAGGGACCGGGGATGCAACTTGGGCAAAACACTCTCTACTATAAATTGTATAATCGAATTCCAGCCCGAATAGACTGGACAGCAGATGCCTCCTCTGCTGTTCTGATGGAGACTGTCGTACTCGACTGATTATCATATACTGTTCCTAGGAGGACACCAATCAGCATGGGTAAACCAGGAAACAGCTGCTGTGTGCTTCAGGGACGAAGGTGTTCACCATGCAGATTATGTTGCAATGTAAGGAAGCCGGAAAGAGTTGACGGGGTCTTGTGGTGCAACCGTGTGTCAGAAAGACATGGTGCTTGCTTCCGAAGTGACAACAAAGTCATCCCCTGACAGTCCCTTGACCGAAGGCTGGGGCTCCATGATGGGATAGCCTGCCTAGGCTAGCAACCTCTGGAAGTGTCTCATTGGAAAGACAGTGCTTGAGGAGGAATGGCCATCTGTAACCACAGCAGTGGTTGTGTGTAGAGGCCGAAAGGATCGGGCAGGGAAGACTAAGTGCAGAAAGTGCTTTCGAACGCCAATTGTTTGAGACGTTGATGCTGGATTTGTGTTCAAGCAAGGTGATGGGGTGAACTGATGTGCTTGAATGCGGCATCTGCCGTGCTGGTATGAGTGGGCAGAAAGGTACACCCCTGTGGCTAATGGACGGTTCGTTGTGCTTTGTGGGACGCATCCGTCCTCGTCAATATGCCTTTCTCCCAAATGTAGAGGAAAACAATTATGACCCAGGCCTTCTGCTACTAGAGAGGAGTAGAAGAGATGGGCTGAGGGTGATTGTCTCCTGCCCAGTGGGCAGTTTTTGGGTCCGCTAAAACTTGTAAGGCAAGATAGACAACTCTTCATGGGAAGGCTGGCTAGGATGTAGGGCCTGTGTGGAGCTTTTGTCACAATCACAGTGGTGCAAACCAAGGGTTGTTGTAGGCAAGGGGAGAAAGAAGGGATGCCTTACAAACTTGGAAGGAATGAAAGGCATGTGTGTCCAGAGTGGCACCTCTAAGTTGGACTGCCTCACCCTTCCTTGTGCATCTCCAGCCTTATGGGTGATTGTTGCAGGCAAATGAGTTGGGTTGCCTTGTCCGTCCTTGCACCAAGAGAGGCATTCTTAGCCCTGTGGGTGTGAAGGGGGTATGTGTGGATCCCTAAGGACCAGCCACTATTGAAATGTGAAGGAGCATACATTCAGGCGTGAATGAGGCTATTATTATTTTATTTTATTTTTGTGAGTGCAGTCGTCCTCCAAAAGCAAGGTAGGGATGAATTTATGAAAATGAATACATATATGTGCCAAGGGAATAAAAACTTCCATCAGCTCAAGTGATGTCAGAAGTATGCCAATGACAAGAGATCGAGACACAAGAAATAAGCAGCTGTATAAGCATATGTGTAGCGTGCACCGATATACCCAAGTAAGTGGGTAAGTATGCATAATCATCAATGGAAAGGAATCTGTCCATGCACCTACATATGAGATGTACATACGCATATGAATAAAGTGCCAGTACGTAGAGGCAGAGAGTTCTGGGCATTGTGAACAGAAGGCCGCAAATGCAAGTGTGCCTATATTGCTATGTAGGGAATCTCAATGAACAGATGTCAATGAATTGAGATAGAAATATAATTGTACATGTTAATATGAAAGTCGTCTGAACCTATCCCATAAGCACATACACATGTGTATACCGAGGGGTAAGTACGCATCTATACGTGAAAGCAGAAATGCGTATGAATGTAGCAATATATCTCATATATATGTATATATGTGTGTGTGTATATATATATATGTGTGTGTATATATATATATATATAGATTTTTTTTTTTTTTTTTTTTTTTTTTTTAAAAATATGTATAGATTTTTCTATATATATTTCGTGATTGTTGCTTGTGATAATAAATCAAATGGATAGAAGGGGAAATATTGTGATGCATTTCCTGTAGCCAATAGCCTGAGAAACAGCAAGAAAAGTGCAGTTGCTATGCAAAGATGTGTAAAGTCCCTGACTGGGCATGAGGACCCAATGAGAAACCGAAAGAAAACATCGTTGGTGGACAGCACGGGGGGCAGGAGTGATGTGCTGTGTCGGCGAAACTAACCACAGCTTCGAGCGCCTAGGTTACAAATGTGGAGTTGCCTCCCTTGGCGCCGAAAATCATCGAAAAGGAATGTGTCTTTAGAGCACATATCCCCCTTGTGCGACGTGTCCTCGCTGAACAGGGAGGAGTGTCATGTTGTGTGTGAGAGTCCGTGGTTCGATGCCACCGTAACCGACACAGGTGAAAACGAGCGCAAGGGGAATAATTATAATGCCCCTTAGTGCCGTGGGCATCCCAACCCGAATCGGTTGCCATCGGACGCGAGACGGTCAGGGCATGTGGCATGACGGCGCCGTAATCGAGTGTTATGGGCGTCGTGGGCGAGGGGGTGACAAGTCCGTCGGCTTGCCGTGGGATGTGCATCCCCCTGTTGCTGAACGGCGGTCCAATCTCGCGAACAGCTCCTGCGAGAGGACCGGCGTTCAGTTGTCAGTTGTGTGTTGACGGATAAAGTGATAGACAAAATCGGCCCGAGCACTGCCGAGAGGCAGGATCGAGTTATTAATACATGTAAGAATTATCTTGATATTCATTGTGAAAACTTTAAATACAAAACTCGTTTACATATTTTCTGATTTTTCAAGCACTGCGCACTCAATGTTGAAAAATGCAACAGACATACGTGGGGACTCTCTTTTTCTTCCCCACTTCAAGCGGGTAAAAGGCCTTGTCAGGCTTGCACGCCTTGATATTGATATATGATATGATATAAGAGGTACTCCAACGTGGAAGTGCCAATATTAGTCTGGGAAACAGCAGAGTTAGGCAATGGGGCAGAAGAATCCAACACTGCCTAAGTTCCAATGGGGCGTGCACGTACCTGCTCTGTGGGCGCAAGGCGCGGCACCAGAAGGCAGAGTGGTGCATAATTGCTGCAGCAAGTTTAGCGATGAGTTGCTGATTGTTTGGTTGAGTAGCTTGCTGAGACACCATTAGTGGATGGGAAACAGCAGCACTCGGCGGTGTGGCAGATGGGGTCATCACCGCATAGCTTGGTAGGACCGTGCACACACTCGCACTGAAGGCGAGGAGCAGTGCCGGTGCAAGGGAAATAACTGCGGCGGTCACCGGCAAGGGTGCCGAAGCAGGGGTTGCCTCCCTTGGATCGGGTGATCCGGTCAAGGGGGGGGGGGGGGGGTGCACGCGTATGGGCAAGCGTGTCCCCTAGTGGTCCACCTTCCTCCCTACACCAGGGGAGGGCATCCCTACACGCCTCGGTCGCTATTGGATCCGAGACGGTCGAGGCAAGCCGCGTGGGGGGTCGCGTGATCCGATGTCACGGCTGCCACCACGGACGCATCGCACATAGGGCCCAGTCTAACGTGCGGATCCAAGACAAGCTGCCTTTTTTCCCCCCCCCCCCAAGGGATTGTGGCCATTCCATTGGTGCAACTGTGGGTATGGTAAAGAGATAGAGGAGATCGACTCGTACACTGCCGACTGGCAGGGCCGAGAAAACGTGGATCGCGTCGAGTGAGTTCGCGGATCGATAAAAATGACATGAAAGGTAACACTGACCTGAGTGTGTGACCACAAACCTCTAGAAGTCATCAGAGGAGGTGGCGGAGGTCTGGAGTCGACCGGAGGGAGCGGAGGAAGTGGAGAAGGCGGCGGGTTGGCGTTGTTTAGAGGGCCAGGAGTAGAGGGCCCAGAGTGTCAGCGAATCGATTGCGATCGCGCTTTAATTTTAGCACGATTCCCCAATCGAGCTACATAATTATGTGACCTGGTTGGAGACATAATTTGACCACAAACAAGAACGCCAGAGAATCGACAGACAGACAGAAAATACGAAAAAAACTTAGCCGTATGAAGAGCACAGGTACAGGAGTCATGATGGCTGCCGGAAAAAGAGGGCGATAACCAGCGGGACAAAGGGGAGGTTACCTACTTCCGGGAGGTTATCGGCCGTAGTTTCGTCTGCTCCGCATGGGCGGATAGTTTGCACAGGACAGGAATGTCAGACCCCTGCCGGAGTCTGCACTAGTTGGGTCACGGTTAAGTATGTGTAATTAAAATCACATTTCAGTCATTGTAATGAATATTTAAATTTTCACTGCCGCCACCAACCTCCAAAAAGCAGATGCTTCATTTTTTATGTTAATCTGAAAACAGATTTCCATGCCTTGATGGAAGAGTTGCACCCATACAATAGGACACCAATCGCACTTGGTCTTGCCCGTGGCGTCAATTTTGTGACTGGCGTCGCCTACCCGTAAAGTTACTTTTTTTATTCTTCACTTCTGTTTTCACGGTCTCATCTTGCCAGGCCCAGTTCCACTATTTTTCACTCCTTTATCGATCTCTGCTGCAAAAATCTTATTATCCTTTGTTAGTTTTCTCATTTTATCAATGATTGAAGACGATCGACGAAATCAAGTATCTTTGCAAGTTGTGAAGCCCGCAAACGCAAGTTGTGAAATTGCGACCGAATGCAGATAAGCTGAATGATGACAGAGGAGCAACAGAACACTTATTCTCAATTGGTTCGCTTTTCCAAACATGGGGCATTTTACCAAACACTGTCGGTCTGTCTTGTCGATCAGTCGGACAATGTGCAACCTTCGTCGGTCGGTAAAAAACCTCACTCCCCTCTTCCCCCAGATTTTCTCAACGGGTTTACGCAAATCTCAAAAATGGCCTCTGGATCCAATTTTCGGTTGGAAAAATCTCATGCCTGAATATTAAGACTGTCTAGTTTCACCATTCCTTGTTTTTCTTCATTCTTCAAGAATTTTTTTTAACCAAAGACTCGAGTTTAAGAGAATGAATAAATAACCAATCATATAAAGAAGAGGAAATCATCACGCCTTATGTAAATATTCTTTTCAGCAACGGTAAAGGGATTGCATCCATCAACACATTTTATACAACTTGGATGTGAAAATGAGGGTAGGTAAATGAAAACATGCATTTTACCTCCTCCTCACTCAGTTCTCCTGCTCGCTTTGAGATATCCACGTTGGCCTTCTTGCAGACCACGTTACTGAACCGGCGTCCAACACCCTGAAACGTACACCCAAAACAGGTTGTGAGGTCAATTGCTTACCAGTTAATGCAGCAGGCTTGACAGTTGACTGCTCCACTGCATACTTGAGCCAGTGCCATGTACACCAGACGGCACTTCAATGCAAATGAAATTAAGGAAGGTAACCATCAGCACATCAGGTGGTTAAAATAGGCTATGTATTTTTAAGTTAAAACCGGCTATCTATCTATTTTGTCATCTGTCATCTGCAAAAGTGTCTGCAATACTGTTTATCATGCTACAGCTGTAAATAGTGCAATTCCAAATACATGTTATGAAAAGTTTTTTTCTTTAGTATCAGCCCCTTCCCACTGCTTGTATTTTGGTTTGTTGTTTTTTAATCTTGATGCCATTACCTATTATCACTATGTATAAGAGAGAAACACAAGCACTCCTAGGGCATCCAAGACATTTAAGACTGATAGAGGGTGCGGGGGCAAGGGCGGGGATCATTAATGCCATACTTTATCAGCGACATTCTTGACATACATACCTTGATGGCAGTGATGGCAAACATTATCTTGATTCGGCCATCTATGTTGGTGTTGAGCACACGCAAGATGTGCTGAAACTTCTCTGGAATCACAAGAGACTGAAACAAAGAATGCAAGAAGCAGGTATACCGGTTGAAACACACATATTTTAATTTTTCAAGCATGAACTCCTCCCTCCCTAAGATCACAAGCCTTCCTCCTAAATAGGGATTAAGTGATAACTTTTTCTTAGAAAAAGTCAGAAACAAAATTGCAGGAAGAGGAAACATACTATGAATCACAATCAGTCAATGTGCGCACACATCACAGAAGCAGCATCATACACTAAATTTTCTTTTACCAATTAAAGGATCTCACAGATTTTCTAAAGACTGAATGGGGAAGCATTCATTCTACATTTTTGGATGCATTTGTTCATACGGGAAAACCATCGACAATTCAAATAAATTTGCTGTTTGTTTTATTGTTGCTTTTCTTTTCCCCCACATCCAACTGCTTTACAGTCTTAAGTGTATACACCCCCACTAAAAAAATCAAGCCTATCAACAAAAAAGATTCCACTTGATTTGGATCCCAAGTAATAACCATCTTCATCGCAATTTATGAATGCGGCATACCATTGCTACTTGGTACCTACTTTATGAAGAATGGTAAGAGGTTCGAGTGGGATTTGTCTTCAGACCTAAATTACATGACATGACTGTATGCAGAGCTTGACATTAACAGTTGCCTGACTGGCCGGGAAAGTAGATCATGTGTCGGGCAAGTATTGTCCTTACCAAATTTCGGAGAGTCAATCAACTATGACAGCACAGATCATGTGACGCACCTCTATAACAGTACAAGTCTACTGCACTGAACTCTCCAGCAGTCTACTGAAATTGAACAGCTGATGTCAGAACTACAGATTACATCTTCAAACTAATCAAAGTCTCAGTGTAACAGAAAGGAAGGGAGCATGTTCTCTGTACGAATAACGTATGTTTTGAGAAAAAAGTTTTCATGTCACTCGCCATTAATTACAGGCAGTTTGACACTTTATTATCAAACCCCATGACCCCCCTCCCCCCCAAAAAAAAACAGCAGTGTAGTGGTGCACATCCACATGGACAACGATAGGACAAATGTCCTCACTTATTCAAAACATACTATTACCAGGGTCATCAAAAAATTTTCTCTTTCAAACCAAGATGAATGGAACACTGAAAACAATACATCAATGCATTTTTCCAAGTTAACTAGGGGTGATAAAAATGACCAAAGTAGTATCAATCAATAAGTTCATAAAAGACATTATAAGTTATAAAAAAAATATATAGATATGTAAAAAGCCCAAAGCCCAAATACTCAGAAGATATTTCAAAATGATGCATATAAAAATATCTAAAAATAAATCTCAATATTTTTTTTTACTATGCTGGGCAGAAGCAATATAATTTCACACAATCAGGGATTCATCCAAGCATTGGATATTAGATGCTGTAATAACTCTTGAAAACAAGAGGCAAGGCCTTCAAGACTCACTTGTGATACACTTAAAAAAAAAATAAATAAAAACTAATGTGATACAATTAAAAAAAAATATAATAGTTAAAATGTGTTCTGTACTTGTTATCATAAAGCTTCAGGTTAAAAGAAAAAGAACAAGAGAGCAAGGCCTTCAAGACTCACTTGTGATACACTTAAAAAAAAAAAAATCTAATCGTTAAAATGTGTTCTGTATTTGCTTCGGGTTAAAAGAAAAAGAAAAAAAAAGAAGAAAAAAAAGTCCTGACGGCAGATTCGAACTCCACATGTTCGGGTGAGAAGAAACTGTCTTACCCATTACACTATCATGGCTCCTTAGCTGACGTTCAAAAATATAACATTTAAACATGCTTTTTTAAAGGGCGATAAGTCGATTGTGGTATTCGCAGTGAGAACACTGTTTAAATCATATTATTCTCGTGTATCTTGGACATTCAAAAAATCTTTACGGGCAATTAAAAATTCTTTTTAAGTGCGGTAAAGGAGATGTGGCTATCGCAGCAATCACACTGCAACATTTAGCCATTTTCTCTGTATCTAGATAGTTGTACAAGTTTAGTTACACCCGGTTGACATGGTCGGTTCAATTTCTTTCATGTTCACTCTAGTTTTAAAGTTGATATGAAAATTGAGTATTTTGTAAAACTAATAACATGTAGAGCCAAGTACAAGTGCTTCTAAACATCGTATGAAGTGAAAAGGACTTCATTTTGAGAAAACTCAAGAGCTGGAAATTTTTACGTTTCATCAATTCAAGGGTATTAACTCTCATGGTTTATTCTTTTTAACTGTGAATTCTGACTGATTCTGTGGATATTTTTATGGCAGTTTGGGGCATAATCCAGTAAGTGATGAGGCATTCACAAATCTTTCTCTGAATAAATATTTAACTGTCTTCTTCTCTAACTTTCCATCACATGTTATCGTGTATTGTCGATTGAATATAGGATTGAACGGGCAGGTCAACAACTTAAACAAAATGGCTTTGGGGGATTTTTGACGTAGACTGCCGCCCTCCAAGCTCAACATTGATCTTCGTCTTTGGACATTGACCAAAACAGATATGGTGGTTCGCAGCCAGTTTTCATGTAGCATCGGTTTATGGTCAAAACATTCCTGTTTCAGAAGCTTGTTCAACTTCTCAGAGCTGTAGGTACAGCCTAAGACAGCACAGTTTTTCTTTTTTGGCATGGTTCCACGTGGACACGTTGACCGAGTATGTACTTAAAAAAAAGTGTTTACTTTTGGTTTTGCCGGAAATAGACTCCCTGAGATGTTATAGTTCACTAGCCAAGATTAGTAATGGCGACACGCATGAATGGTTCACAGAGTCTACAAGAAAAGTCGTGAATGAAGTCCACTAGTCGCATTGATTTTAGTATTTTCCAAAAAAGACCACATGGAACACAGTGAAAGCCCTGTACACTGAGAGTAAAACACAAGCTTTTTATGTATTGAGAATAATTTCAAAATGTAATGTTTAAGATGAGAAAGATCAGTTTAACTCAACAACGTCTGGTCGGCTGCCGATTTCCGATGCTATTCCATTCACTTGAAATTGTGTCGGACCGTTGTTCGTTCGTTCTATAGTAGTTTTCTTTGTTTGTGAACCAGACAACCCCAAACCACATCATATGGTTTTCAACATGGCGGCACCAAGGCGAAACCGATTCGTGAGGAACATAAGAATGGCTCAAGCACTCGAACTGATTCATGAAACCGGGTCTGATGATGAAGATGCTGTTGTTGGATTGTTTGACAATGCAGGTGACGAAATTTCAGACTCTGATTCTGACTATATTCCTGACAAAAACGATGACGAAGTGGCGGACACCGACGATGACGAAGGCAGAATGACTGGTCAGCGAAACTTGACACCAACACGTGCGCCTGTTGTAGCGGCTGATTCTCCAACTAATGGAGAAGAACCCGAGGAGATGGAAATAGATGAGGACAATCTGTTCGATGATCATAGAGATCCAGATTATATGTATGATTGGAGTAGAAATTTGGCCAATTTTCCACTCAACCCACCCTTCTGTTTGACACCAGGATTTCAGGGCCCCCTCAAATTGCAGCCTTGGGAGAACTGCAAACCAATTGATTTTTACAGTCTCTTCATTGATAAAGTATACTGAAACGCAGGAAAACAGAGACAAACCGTTATGCTGCAAAAAACATCCAGCAGGTACAGCAAAGAGAAGAACTTTCACCACGGTCACAATTCAACACCTAGAAGCCTGTGACACTGGATGAAATTAGAAAATTTCTGGCTATCCTCATCCACATGGGGATAGTAAAGAAACCAAGGACAGTGGACAACTGGTGTACTAATCCAGTTATGAAGACTGGATTTGCCTCCAAGCTGTTGAAACATGACAGGTTCAGAGCCATCCTGTCGTTCTTCCACCTGAACAACAACTCTACATTCCTGGAGCGAAACCATCCTGACCATGATCCACTCCACAAGCTGAGACCATTGATTGACCACCTTGTGCATGTAAGTTATTTTCTTTTTTGTGTGTTTGTTTTGAATGTGTATGTGTTATGTTATTTATTCTTCCCCACTTGTTAAATATTATCAGTTCAAATGATAGCAAATGTTAGTAGATAATGGTAGTATTAGCTGAAGTGGTAGTGATGGTTTGCTGTATCATACATATTGTGATCGTCCACAATAGTAAAAACTTTGCATGTTTCAGCTCTTCAAGACTGTGTACATCCTGGAGCAGAATATTTGCATCGATGAGGCCCTTTGCCCCTGGAGAGGCCGGTCATCTTTCCGGGTCTACATGAAGGACAAGCCGGTAAAGTGGGGCATCAAGCTATATGAGCTGTGTGAGAGCTCCTCGGGGTATGTGTGGAAACTTGAGGTTTACTGCCACAAGCCGGGTCTCAGCAACCGCCCCCACGATGTTGTCTTCAGGCTACTGGACCAACTGCAAGACTGCGGCTATGTCCTTTATGTGGACAATTACTACTGCTCACCCACCTTGGCCCACAGTCTCACTGCTGTCAACACTAGATGTGTAGGTACTGTGCTGGCTAACCGGGTGGGCATGCCAAAGGATTTGGTGACTGGAGCCTTCACCCGCGGCCAGATGGACTACAGGAGACTGAACCAGGTGATGGTCATTAGGTGGAAGGACAAGAGGGATTTGCATATTATAACAACTCAGCACATCCCTGAACTGACCACAGAGAGATCATGGTCAGAACACAAAAGAAAACCCACGGCTGTTGTTGACTACATTGGCAATATGGCTGGTGTTGACCGCAGTGACCCGATGATTTCATACATGCCTATGCACCGGAAGACCGTCAAATGGTGGAAGAAGCTGGCCTTCCATCTTTTGACCCTCACAATGATCCAGTCTCACTGCGTGTACAACAAGCTGCAGAGGAGTCTGGGGAAAAAACCACTGACACTGGAAGAATTTGCCATTTCTGTGTGCTATGACCTCACCAGTCTTCCAGTTGAGGATGGTGCTGCCCCGGTCAACGAGGAAGTCAACCGCCTCAACTGCAAGCACCAACACTTTATGGAAAATACAGGCTACAGGCAATGTGTTGTGTGCTACGCCAAGGACAAGGCAAGAGGAGCCACCAGAGAGCACCTGAAGAACAGGGTGCAGCACACCAAGTTTCAGTGTCGACAGTGCCAGAAAGCCCTATGTGCTGTGCCCTGTTTTGTAATCTACCACACCAAACAAGACTTCAGCAAGCAACAGTGTCACTGAAGTGTCTACAGTGTGTGCATTGTGTAAAAAAAAAAAAAAAAAAAAAAGAAAAGAAAAAAAGTGTATGTGTGGTGTTTTTTCCAATGAGTGTACAGTCCTGCAAATGTTTTTCAGTGTGTTTTTCAAGACTGCAAGCAGCAATCAGTTTTTTGTTGTTTGTTTTTTCCCCCGAATATATTATCATCAAATCTTTTTTTATGCAGCATGCATAAATAGTGTCATAAGCACATCAAACCAAGAGTACAGTAGCGTGACTAAACCAGTGTATGAGGATTCAGAGCATGAAGAAGTGGATTACCTGTGTTCAATTTTTTTTTTGTTTTCCTGCCAATGTTTATCATAATGGATTACCTATATCATCAAAACCATGTGGTTCCTTCACTTAAGGTAAGCATTTTTAGTAAATTCATTGTTATAGCTGTCCACTGGTACGAGTTTTATGTTTGTAGGGTAAGTGGTTGATTTTTTGTGATTTTTTAAAAACTGCTCAAAATAGTACGATTTGAGAGGGAAACCCGGTCATTTTGACTGTGGCTAGAGTGAGTTAAAGCAAATTAAGCTCCCTAACATTAATTACATATTAATTTCCCTTTTTTACTATCTGCACCAAAGACATGCAAAATAAATATAACTTCCATGCTTAGCCAAAGAAGTTCCTGTCTGAACAAAAAATGATAAAAATGACTGCTCTTGTTGTTGTGTCAGAAAATCAGATCAAAGTGGCAAGTTTAGATAATAAAAAAAAAATTCTAAACAGTAAATTCAGTTTGCATATAATTTGGCTTCTTTTAAAAAATTTGTTTGTGCCCATCCCAGAGGTGCAAAATTGTTTTTAAACAAGATGACTGGAAAGAACTGAATTTTTTCCTATTTTTATGCCAAATTTGGTGTCAACTGACAAAGTATTTGCAGAGAAAATGGCAATGTTAAAGTTTACCACGGACACACAGACACACACACAGACAACCGAAAGGAGGATTAATACAGAGACTGTTTACACAAGTGAGTCAATGACAAACTTTTTCAAGTGAAACAGCACCACATCCAAATGATTTTTTGCGGAGTAGGACACTGCAGTCAACGTTTTATGTCTAGGACCAAGATGCATCTGATTATTATGGCCAGTGATGGGCATCAATCCTTGACTGGCATGCAGCAAGCAGCTCACATTGGTCTGACATATACTGTTCACTAATGGCTCAACAGAAAAGTCCAACCAGGACTCAAACTCAAGAAGGTAGGTGGCAGAATGGTTAAGACGCTCAGCAGTCAATACAGAGAGCCTGTGAGAGTGTGAGTTCGAATCCAGCTTTCACCCATTCTCCCAAGTTTGACTGGAAAATCAAACCGATCATCTAGTCTGATCATCTAGTCTTTCGGATGAGACAACAAACCGAGGTCCAGTGTCCAGCACATACTTGACACATTGAAAAAGAACCTATGGCAACGAGTGCTGTCCTCTGGCAAAATTGTGTAAAAAAAAATCCACACTGATTGGTAAACAAAAGCATAAGCATGCACTCAAGGCCTGACGAGTGTGTTGGGTTATGCTGCTGTGAAGCATACATGGATTTGTCCGAACAGTGACACCAGAGAAACAAACTGAAAAACTGGTCCACAGTGGTCAACCTCAACACCTCCGGACTCCATATTTCATTATTTGCCATGATCTCCCACCAAAATCACCAACTAACTCCCACTATCTTTTTAAATTACGTATCGACGAACTCCCACCGACTAAAATTAAACGATTATCGTTCAACATTCTCGTCGGGATCTCCACGAAGCACCGAGCTTCGATAGATCGAGGATCGTCGTCGAGCTACTTCGAATTATTGTAGATGTACAGCCTGAGAATTCATCAATATTCATGTGCGTAATAAGTAAACACAACATTGGTGTGTTTCACTAAGTATATAAACTGGGTAGTCAGATGTTTATCTAGGCCAGACACTTTAAGAATTTCCAGGCTCTTCTTCGAACTACGAGTCAACAAAATGTGAGCTGAACCAAGCCTGCTCAATGTGGCCACTGGCTGTCAAAACTTCTTTGACTTCTACATCCTCCAACTGATATTTAGAAAGAGGGGTTTCTTAGTTCTTAAACTGCTGACAAGAATAACTAAATTCGAACAACCAGTTACAATTAACTAAATTTCGAACAAACGAATTCAATGACTGAACACACGAGTGTGATGATGAAGAATATACACCGACTTTCAAAGCATCAGCAGTAAAAAAATCATTGAATTATAACGTCGAGAACTTTCCCGTACACAAACAGTTAAAATATAGCAATCTTCAATTAAACTATTGAAGATGATCGTGCGATTATTATAAGACTCCTCTTTTGAACTCACCATGTTTCCACAGCTGCTTCTACGAAAAGGAAGTACCGACTACAACGGAAGACTAAAGCGAACATGCGCAATGATAAAGCGGAAGTTGATCCCAGTTCCGAGTTTTACATTTATTTGCTTATTTATCATCATTGTTTTTTGTGGGTTTTTTTTTTTTTTTTTGGTTTCTTTGTTTGTTGTTTTTTTTTGGTAGTGCGCTTAGAGTTGACTTCATCAAGATTTTGCGCCTTATAAATATTATCATATTATTAGTAGCATTTTTATGTATTTATCTATTATCATTTATTTATTTGTTTATTTATTTATTTGTTTGTGGTTTTATTTTTTTTCTCAATGCCTAAGCGCGTTGGGTTACGCTGCTAGTCAGGCATCTGTTTGGCAGATGTGGTGTAGCGTATATGGATTTGACCGAACGCAGTGACGCCTCCTTGAACTACTGATACTGGTACCGTGTTTGCCAGGTATTAAAAAATTAATGAAAATAAAAATAAAATAGAGAGATAGATACCTAGACAGATTTTCGTCAGAAGAATTCAATGCATGTTCAAGTGCAGTGAGAGAGAGAGTCGTGGCAGCTGCATTTTGTTGGACTGAATGTGTATGTGTCCTTTGTGAGAGAGAGAGAGAGAGTTAATGTGTCGGTCCTGGTGTGCCGATGTATGTGTGTTGGGCGGGTGGGGGCTGGGGGGGAGGGGGTTCATATAAAAGCATTTCACGGGTTAAAAAAAAAAGTTCAGCCATTGTAATTAATAACCATTACATGATAATTATCAGTATGAAGGGAACGAGCGATGATGTCACGAAACTGGGATTATCAGAGTTATTTCCCTTCATTTCGACCCGCTTTCGCTTTTGTTGCAGACTTTCTCGAACATCATCATCATCTTCTTCTTCTTTCCCTTTCCTACCGCCTTCATCAGTGAAGATTCTTTAGATTATTAGGGGGTTTGCCTGTTGTTGAGTCACTTCTGGTACAGTTTGCTGGTTCAGGGGATGCTGGGGATGGGGATGGGGAGCTCGGGGCGGGTGTGTGTGTGGGGGGGGGGGGGGAGGGGGGGGGGGAGGGGATCAGATTTGGGACTTGAAGCCTTCCAGGGTAGGGCTGAGGGCAACCTCAGCAGGAAGGCTATTCCAATCAGATATTGTCCTGCGGAAGAAGGACTTCTGTCTGTATAGAGTCCTGCAGTTGGAGGGATGATATGTTGCTGGATGCGGACCATCAGGTTCCTTTGGGTGCAGAGGGATTTGGGGAGGGTTTGTGGCATGTGTTGATAATGAGGCTTCCATTGTGGAATTTGTAGAAGTTCATCAGCTGCACCCTTCTCCTTCGCTGTATGAGGGGGGACCACTGAAGGGTCTCCAGCATGTCTTGTACACTGGAGGTTTTGCGATGTCAATGGGTGACCCAGCGGGCAGCTCGGCGTTGGATCGTTTCCAGTTTCTTGATGTCCTTCTCTATATAGGGGTCCCACACAGAGCTGGCATATTCAAGGGTTGGGCGGACAAGTGACAGGTAGGCTTGCTGCTTGATGCGCTGGGATCCTTCCTTCAGGTTCCTTCTCAGTAGGCCAAGAGTCTTTTTGGCATGGTTGGAGATATTAGAAATGTGTGGGCTCCAACTGAGGTCAGAAGTGATGGTGACGCCAAGGTACTTAGACCTGCTGACTGTGTCAGGGGTGTGGCCCCTGAGAGTGTAGTTTGTAGGTAGGGGGTTCCTCTTCCGGTTCACTCGCAGTGTCTGGCATTTGTCTGGATGAAAGCTCATGAGCCACCTCTGCTCCCACTCTGCGAGGCTGTCGGGATCCTTCTGGAGGGCTAGTGGAAGAGACAGTTTTGTGGCACAGAGTGTCATCAGCAAAGAGATGAGCAGTGGAGGACAGTCCAGTTGACATGTCGTTGATGTAAAGTAAAAATAGGCTAGGCCCAAGAACAGAGCCTTGGGGGACTCCAGACTCCACAGGAACAGGACTGGAAGTAGCTCCATCCACCACAACTGACTGCTGTCTATCTGAGAGGAAGTTCATTATCCAGGTGTGTATTTTTCCTGTGATGCCCTTGGAATGGATCTTGTGGAGCAGGAGGGAGTGACAGACCTTGTCGAACGCCTTGGAAAAATCCATAATGAGAGTGTCTGTTTTCCAACCTCAAGATTTACAGATAGCTCGTCTACAAGTCCAATGAGCTGGTTTTCACAGGAGCGCTGACGTCTGAATCCGTGCTGTGCTTCAGTGATAACACCATTCTCCTCAGCGAAGTTCATGACGGTACTCGTGATAATGTGCTCCATTACTTTGCACGGTATGCTGGTCAGAGAGATAGGAGTGTGGTTTTCTGGGCGGTAGCGCTCACCTTTCTTGAAGATCTAGATCGATTAACTAGTGTAAAATGGAAAAGCAAAGGAAAACAGGAAGAACGTTGACAAGCTTGATCTTGAGGCAAGATGTCCATACATCGATAAACTTAACTTTGTGAATGGCTTCGACCAGTACGATTCAGTTGAGAGAAATTTAACAATTTGTGTGTTTCTATTATCATATCAATATCAAGGTGTGCAGGCCTGACAAGGCCTTTTGCCCATTTGAAGTGGGGAAGAAAAAGAGAGTCCCCACACATGACTGGTGCATTTTTCAACATTGAGTGCGCAATGCTTGAAAAATCAAGAAATATGTAGATGAGTTTTGTATTTAAAATTGTGTAAATGAATGTCAAGATCATTTTTAAATGTAATCATGTTCCTGCGGAAACAACGTCTTGTAACAAGTTATTCCAAACATTTGTTACTCTGTTAGTAAAGAAATGTGCAAATCTGGAAGTTTTTACTGAAACTTTTAACAGTTTGTAGGAATGGCCTCTTGTAGCAGTGTTCTCATTCAATGTAAACAAATAGTTCTGCTGTCATATAATCCATGAGTCATTTCATACATCTCTATTAAATCACCACGCAATCTTCTAAATTCTAAACTAGGTAACTGAAGTGCTTGCAACCTATTTTCATAGTCCATATCAGCAAAGCCAATGTTTCTTTTAGTAAATCTTCGTTGAACTTAAATAATGGCACCATAATGTCTTTACTTTTACACTGTATATCCTCAACTAACATTCCAGTCAATCTATTGGCTTTTTTTAATGGTTTCATTAACATGAACATCAAAAGAGAGATCAGAGTCAACAATGACCCCAAGATCTCTCTCCGATGAAGTCTCCTGCAAATCAGTACCATCCATATAATACTTATAATGTGGATTATTCCTGCCTACATGCAAAACTCTACAATTATTGCTATTGAATTTAATTTGCCATCTATCAGTCCAGTGTACTAACTTATCCATACTAACTTATAGCTTCAATCTACCAACATCAGAATCTACTTCCTCATAGATCTTTGTATCATCTGCGAAGATTTTCACAAAGCAGTCTAGTATATCAGGCATGTCATTTATATAATATTATACAAAGAGTGTGGGCCCCAAGACACTGCCTTGAGGAACACCACTACTCACCTTAACAGGACACGATGACTCAGTCCCTACTGATATATACTGTGTTTTCTCATTTAAGAAGTCTTTTATCCATTCCAACAATTTACCACAAATACCGTTCCCTTGCAATTTAACAATTAACCTATTATGTGGAACTTTATCGAACACTTTCTGTAAGTCCAGATAAATTGCATCCATTGGTTTATTGTTTTCAAGTGACTGCTTCCAGACATGTAAAGTATTCAGCAACTGAGTCACACAGGATCTACCACTGGTAATTTCAAACTGATAATCAGACAATAAGTCGTTATCAATCAAATGGTTATTCAAAGTGTCGCGTATGAAACTTTCAAAAACTTTACAAACAACCAATGCCAGGTTTACTGGTCGATAATTTCCAGGGTCTTGTTTGTTACCTTTCTTAAATATTGGTTTTACTTCTGCTTCTTTCCATGCCATTGGGATCTGACCATGTGACCAGTTTTAACGAACAGAATTTTTAAGGGAATAGCTAAACTACTATGCAATTCTTTTAGCAAATAAGGGTGCATTCCATCAGGACCAATGGCTTTATTCACCTTTAAATGTGAAAGTGTGTCACTAATCATCTTTTCTTAAACCTCAACATAATCTGTTGAAGCCTTGCATTCTGATTCAAAAGAAGGAATGTTGGTGACATCTTCCACTGTGAAAACACTAGAGACTGAAAAACAAATTTAGGACCTCAGCCTTTTCCTTATCATTGTTAGTTAAAGTTCCATCAGGTGTGCTTATGTTCGGAATAATCTCCTTATGCCCATCACACACGGGGCGCCGAAGCAGCAAGTTTCACGCGACAAGCAGCAAAAACGTGCAGCGCCCCGTGTGCGAGCTATTCAGGCAGCAAGAGTCGCGCTGCCACGCAGCAAGATCGCCATTGCCGTGCGTCAAAATCCTGAATAGAACTTTTCCGATTTCCCCGCTACAAAAGAGACGGACGTGCGTGGAACAACCAATCACGAGATCCGCTCGTTTCACGTGACACAAAATGGCTGACATTGTTTGGACTCGATTCATTCGTTTGACGTTGCTCAATTAATCATGAAAACTAAGTGTTTCGGAAGTAAACGATTAGACTGTTTGGATGAAACGATTGTCATTATATCTGAACGCATGGCTGTTTAAGAGTGATTTCTGTGAGTGCCCCCAAAATGTAGACTTTCTACTTTGAACAGCAGCTCACATGGTAACGTTTTTAATTCCTGCACACACACCACCACCACCACCACCACCACTACACAAGATTACGACTGAACATTCACACAAACCCTACTGAACACACACACACGCACACACACCACACCACACCACACCACACACAAACACTACTGAACACACACATACACACACCACATCACACACACACACACTGTACCACACCACACACAAAAACATTACTGAACTCTCAAACAAACAGTACTGAACACACACACACACCACTGAACACTCACACAAACACTACTGAACACACACACACACTACTGAGCACTCACACAAATACTACTGAACACACACACACACACACAGTCATTCCTTCATTTACTCCTTCATCCACATGCTCACCATGTAGACACTAAGAGCACATAAATAACAATAGACACAATAATACATGAATATGTAAAATCAAATATTTGAGTTCTGCAATTTTGACAGTTCACTGATCCTGAAGTAATGTGCTGGGATAACCAACAAATCAACTGAAACAAATATTGATTGCAACCATAACTAATTTTTTTTTTTTTTTTTTTTTTTTTTTTTTACTGGAGTGCTATTTTACCAATATTGATTACCAATGTTGGTTGCAACTTAAATTGAATGTTTGTAAACAGTCAGAATAGAAATATCATGCTGACAGCAGCTAAGTGTGACTATTTCCCCATGAAATCACAAATATTAGCATGAAATTATGATCAAATATGGGTGAACTACTGATTTTAGACAGCATGTTAACTTTCTTATCAATCATAATTATGATTTATTTTGATATTATTCTAACATAACTTTTTATATCTATATTAGTTAATGTGCATGGCTGACCAGATATTACAATATTACAATATATCCCCTACAGCTATCAGTTGTTTGTAAGCAGGCATACAGCATATGTTAAGCTGAGTAAAACAAAGTGTGAGATATATACATGTGGTAAACTGACTGCAGGTTAGTGTGATTTTCAATTTATTTTCCCCCAAGTGAAACAAATACTAAATGCAGCATTATTTATTATGTGGAGCTATTTTCTCAATACTATTTACAAATGTTGGCAGCAACCTAAATAAAATGTTTGTAAGCGGGCAGAACACAAATATTATGGGATTTATGCTGACTGTAGCTAAGTGTGACTATTTTCTCATACAAATAAAAAATAATAACAGTATGATTAGTGTTTGGTAAACAACTGATTTCAGATAGCATTTTAACTTCACTTCCTGTCATAGTTATAATTTGATTGTCTTTTGACATAGCTTATCATCCATCATAGGTCTGAGTGCAATCAAGGACTTACCTGCCTGATTTCACCTTCAGCCCCCTACCTTCACCTGAAAAAAACATAAGCCAGCAGTTTGTTCTTACAGTGTTTGCCAAATGACTTGTCATTATGTATATCAGTGTTGTTTTTTTATAACACTGTTTGATAACTTACACACCGTTGATTAGTATCAGTGTGTTTTGATGTTTTCAGTTTAGTTGTAACTTGTGTTACTGCATATTGGAGAACTGTTAGTTCAACACAAAAAAATGCTTACATAATTGATTTCTCCTTCATGGTCTGAATGCAGTTGTAATTTCTTTTCTTCCTTTTCAAATCATAGTTTGGAACTGAAAAATGTTGGAATCTGATTGCATCTGCAGTTATATCAGGCACAGTTTATTGGTATGAAGCTGTGCCACTGATGTGAAGAAGAAAAGAACTGTCACAATTGCATGTACAGGATTCTCACACATCAACACTAATAAATGGAAGATGCAACAACCTGAAATTGTAAGGATGACTGGATTTCCAAATATCTTTTAGAGCAATACACACTTCTACTTTATTTTCACCCACACATTATGTGCAAGCACACACACACACACACACACACGCACACACACACGCACACACACACACCACACCACACCACACACAAAAATACTACTGAACACTCACACAAACACTACTGAACACACACACACACACACACACACACACTACTGAACACACACACACACACACACACACACACACACACCACACCACACCACACCACACACAAAAATACTACTGAACACTCACAATCACACAAACACTACTGAACACACACACACACACATACACACACTACCAACTTCAGCTGAAATAAACATTTACCAGCAGTTTGTTCTTACAGAGTTTGCCAAATGACTTGTAATTATGTATATCAGTGTTTTAATAACATTGTTTGCTAACTTACACACCATTGTATAATATCAGTGTGTTTTGATGTTTTCAATTGTAACTTGCGTTACTTCCTATTGGAGAACTGTTGGTTCAACACAAATACATGCTTACATAATTGATTTATCCTTCATGGTCTGATTGCAATTGTAATTTCTTATCTTTCTTTTCAAACCATTTTGTTTGGAACTGTAAAATGTTGGAATCTGAATGTATCTCAGTTATAACAGGCACAATTTATTTTATGAAGCTGTGCAACTGATATGGAGATAAAAAGAATTGTCACAATTGCATGTACAGGATTCTCACACATAAACACTAATGTAAATGAAAGATGCAACAACCTGGTTTGGTTACAATGTAAAATTCTTCTTAAATAAATTGTTACATTTTCTTATATATAGTATATATACACTTTTTGTATCTGATTGTAAACATCAACACATAGAGGACACACACACACACACACACACACACACACACACATATATATATATATATATATATATACTCACACATATTCTCTATCACACTCTCCAGTCAAAAAATCAGTCCACCAACTCTCTCTGTGTCTCTCTCTGTGTCTCTCTCTCTCTATATATATATATGTGTGTGTGTGTGTGTGTGTGTGTGTGTTTAAAACTATATTTGTTTATTTGTGATTCTGCACACTATGGCTGTGTCTGGTCACCAAGACAGAAAAATACTGTAGCCAAGTGTCTTTTGCATACCATGTAATGTTTTTGTTATTTCTAGTGTGATAGGAAAAGAATCTTAAAATAAATAAACGAGTTTAAAAAAGAAAGATGAAATAAATGAACAATCAGTCAAGAGTATCAATTGTTATAGTTCATCTTGTCATGTCAAATATTTGGAATGAATGATTAAGTACAAGTAAATTAAGAAGTAAACGCATGAATCATTAAACAAATTATTAAGGACAGACAGTTGGACAGATAGACCTGTATAATGAATAGTACAATATTAGATAAACAAATACAATGCAGAATATATTCACTGAAGGAAAGGGTCAGTGAAAACTGGATGGCAAAGAAGCAAAATAATGATAAAATTAAAACAGGTCAACAATTTAGTAGTAAACGAATAAAATGAAATAATGAATAAATGCAGTTTCATGTTTATAAATAAAATGTTGATGACTTATACATGAAGTGAATGAAATCAGCAAATACATATAAATGAATATATAAGTATGAATTATGATAAACTTATCCAGTTTATCTAATTGCATGAATGAATAGACAAGCAAAATGACATGCTAAACAACCAGATTTTATTTCATTACATTGTTTGAGACAGTTAACAGATGAGAGATCATTTGATTGATGTAACAATTAATATTGTGACTGGTGAGTGACTGAATGATTGATCAAATGATTGATTTTGGAATGAATATCAATATCATGCATGGAAAAGTGACTGAATAATAACTAATAAACAGATATACTGGACAGGGTGTGCGATGAATAAATTCAAGGAAACGTGGTGATGTGTTTGAAAAATCGTCAAAAGAAAATAAAGAAACAAACCGTATAAAGCAACAAAAACATGTTATATCTAAATGTTGCCCCATTTCAAATGTAAAAATAAAAAATATAACAACAACATCATCAAAAACAACACTTCGTTTTTTGTTTTCTTCCTCGGAAAAAGTGGGGGGTATTTTCATGGCAACAGTCAACCATAATTTCCTCTTCAGTATCAACAATAAATTATCGTCAGGGCGACACTGACAGCACGTGACTTTCCAAATATGGAGGGTGATGCGTGATGCCTGGGGAGATTTGTCGCGCGTGTGCGAGCGACACGCCTCGCTACAAGTTTCGGGCGTCGGCGCGACAACGTAGCGAGGCATAAAAAAATGACGCGCGGCTGTCGCTGACGCCCCGTGGGCGACGGGCCTTAGGTTTAGTTTATGATGCAACATAATTAAAAAATCTCTTTGGGTCACTTTTAATATTCTTTGCAATAGACATCTCTTTTTCCTTAGTAGCTTTTCGCAATGCCCTCTTATAGTTCAAGACAGATACAAAAATGGTCAAAATGTCTGCAACAAAACCGTTCTTTTCACGATAAAATAGAATAAATCATACTGATCACTCTGATATAAACTTGACCGCTGTAGGTGGGCGGGAACATGATTAGATTTTGATTTTTAATAATTATTTCTCACACATATGGCCATGAGAGAACGCCTTACAAAGATCCACAAGGCATGAGCAAGCTAGGGTCAGTTACGCAAGCGCGGTATAAGGGGTCGCCAGAGGAAAGCGTTTAGCGCGGTACAGTACTTGTGGCTGACAGCTGCCGCGCTGATGCTGTCCTATACCTCCGTTAGTAGGTCACTGTGGCAGATGACAGATCCCATACCGAAAATAAAAGAACTCTTTGGGGTCAAAAGGAAACACAATTTTTAATTTCATCTATTACATACTAAATTGGTAGAAAACGCAAGTTTGCTTTTATGAATGTTTTACAGTTTCTTACCAGTCCTGACATTTCATAAAGAATGAATTCGGTATTATACCGACTGCAAAGGTGAATTTTCGAAGGCAGCATGGGATCATTTAGTTCGCAGGAACAATTATGTTGACATTTTACGCAATGCACAACTTGGAAATACTTCATGCTCTGCTTATTAACGTGTAGTATATGAATATCTCAATACCTGTTAACTAGGTTTGTTTCAATGAACATTGTCGGAGCACTGTCCAGACAATTAATTCAGAAAGCATGGAAGGCAGATGATGGCAAAATAGACCAACATCATGTCTTGATGTAAATAGAACAGTATGAAATATGTATTTTTCTTTGGAAATGAAGCGGTATTTGCAAATGTGGCTCACGAACCCTGCCGCAGTAGACACGTCGGTTTAGCATGGGAAAGAAAATGTATCTGGCTGGAGTATGAAGGTGGCAAAATGAAGTGCATCAGATAGTCATGAATAGCAAAGACTGCTTGGAAAATGAAAATGGGTCAGTCTCCAGAACTTTGTTGGAAATCGGGGTCTCTCAGTCTGATTCAGTATAAACATGTGTTTAAAATGATTATTCAAATGTTTCACATGTTATCAGGATTGCAATTCAGTAGAGAAATGTCTGCAACAATTTTGTGAGAATATGGTTTGTTCTTGTGTCTTAAAGGTGTTGAAAATTATTAAAAGCATCCAAAATTTTGGCGCCATTTTGTGACATGGCAATGTGTCTAAACATGAAGTGGTCAGAAACAAATAAGTACAAACCTGATTAAAATCCAGTACATACAGACCTGATCTATATTCATTCGTTGTAATAATAAAACATTGATCATCAGTAAAAATGGTACATTACGTTTGAAATATTACGCAAAAAACCTGCGTGACAGACGTAAACAACCCATTATTTGTATTCATTTAAAGGCAAGCACATTCATGGATACACTTCACGTTCTTTACTTGCAACAGGTGGTCAACACATCTACCTCCTGCAGCACATACACTCATTTTCTGAAAAAAAAAGGCTGTTCAACTATTTTAATGCAATCGACGTCACATATTAATTTTCAGTTCCACTTTTCTGTGTTACTTCAGTGCATGTAAACAACCCAATAAAAATATACATGTAAACAAATTTAGAACTGTTTCCACATAAATCATACGGGTTTATCGCGGGAAAGCGTAAATCGGTTTGACAAACACCTTTCAATAGTGTATGTTTGAACACAGATTCAGAGAATGTGTTGTTTCCGACAGCGTGTGAGATATGTTACACGGAAATCTCCGATATGTTCATTCGCACCCCGTGGTTGCTATATTAAAATAAAACAACTAAAAAAAAACAAACAAACAAAAAAAAAAACACACCTGTGTATGTTAATTTCGTCATTGTTATGGTTTGTTTGTACATTTATCTCTGATCCGATGAAGTTTAGACACAATCACTGTTTCTGACACATGGCGAGATGCGGTAATATACGGATACTGGCGTAAGATTTCGAACCAAGTCAACGCATGTAGTTCAGTAAGACTGTTTTCAGTTGAAGACTTGTTGCATCAAAAGTTCCAAACAAGAAAGTTCAAAGTAGAAAATCACCCCCTTAAATTACCTTGATTTTGGTTTTTGCTGTCTGGTGAAGTTTTATCACGAAATGATGTAAACTAGTTTATCAGTTCACAAGACAGACGAAGTGTGGAACGAAACACTGGGGAGAATTGATGTGAAAATGGAGTGCCTGCAGTGTTTCTGGAAAATAAAATCATCCAGGGTGGGCGAGTTAGTTTAGGTATTTTGGGTTCCATGTTACATATGTCATAAGGTTTTAGGTAATCATTAATAAAATACATAATTTTGCACAGGCTTTGTTTGAATGCATTGCATTGGCTAAGGATCGCGTGATAGATTCATTACTATCATTATTATAAATACAGTGATTCAAACATCTCCGTTGGGAAAGTTAGTTTAGGTAACTTGGATTCAATGTTACACGTGTTACAAGAAAGTTTTACATAATCATTAATAAAATTTATGATCCATTGTTATCATTATGATTATTAATTATATCCCACGCTAAATCGACGTCTACTGCGCCAGGGTTCGTGAGTCACATTTGCAAATACTGCTTCATTTCCAAAGAAAAATATGTATTTCATACCGTTCTTTTCACATCAAGACATGATGTTCAATTTTGCCATCATCTGCCCTCCATGTTTTCCCAGTTTATTGGCTGGACATAGCGCCGATAATGTTCACTGAAACCGAAAGGGGTTAACACACATATTTAGATATTTATATTCTGCACGTTAATAAGTGGAGCATGGAGTATATCCAAGTTGTGCATTGCGTAAAATATCAACAAAATTGTACTTACGAACTAAATGATCCTGTGCTGCCGTCGTAAATTCACCTTTGCAGTCGGTATAATACTGATTTCATTCCTTATGATATGTCATGAATGGTAGGAAACTGGAAAACATTCATAAAAGCGGATTTGCGTCTTCTACCACATTAGTATAAAATACATGAAATTGAAAATGTTTGTTTCTTTTTGACCCGAAAGAGCTCTGTTCCTAGCTTACTGTTCTGATTCAGTGACCTGCTCACAGATCAGCATCAGCGCGGCTTTCCTCTGGCGACCCCTTATAACGCGCTTGCGTAACCTTCGCCAGTGCTTGCCTTGCGACCCTTTGTAAGGCGCTCTCGCACAGGCAGAAGTAATAAAAATATTCGATTCTGGACATTAAAAATCAAAATCTACCTATGTTCCCGCCCCCCTATAGTGGCCAACTTTATATCAGTGTGATCAGTATGATTTATTCTATTTTATCGTAAAAAGAACGGTTTTGTTGCAGACATTTTGACCTAACGCAAATTTTAATCTAAATTTCCTGGCCTATTAACCTGATTTCGAGCATGTGCATAAGCATTGTAATTTTCAGTCGTCCTGTACTTCTTATACCATCTGAAAGTCTTTCTTTTCAATCTTATCTTTTCCAAAACAGAAGGTGGGACAGTCTTTTTGTAACTTTTGCTTCCAGTCCAAAACTCATTAGATGGCACATACCTATCTTGTAATTCCTTCAATTTATCAGCAATTCAAGACCAACACTCATCCACAGATTTGAGTTCCGAAGTCTCTTTCCAATTTATGTCATCCAATGCATGCCTCATTGTCTCATAATCACCTGTATAAAAAA
This sequence comes from Babylonia areolata, assembly GCF_041734735.1. Lineage (NCBI taxonomy): Eukaryota > Metazoa > Mollusca > Gastropoda > Neogastropoda > Buccinidae > Babylonia > Babylonia areolata. The sequence continues at coordinate 11,564,137 of NC_134889.1, forward strand.
AATAACGTCTGCCTTTTGACTTATCAGGAAGTGAAAGACCAAGATCAGCTTCAAAGGTAATACTAGAATGGTGACTTGTACCTATAGGGGGATGATATAAAACGTTGTAAACCAAGTCATCTCTGTTTGCAAAAACCAAATCCAAAATATTTACTGTTTGATTACCACGAAAATGTGTTGGTTCTGTAAGAAACTGTACCACAAAATTATCTTGCAAAACTTTCAGAAATTTTGAAGCAGGATGGTCTACGTGTTTGGTACACACTTCTTGTTCCTGGTTGATATCTGGATAATTAAAATCGCCCATCAACACTTTGTTACCTGTGCCTTCAAAAACAGTGACACACATTTTTTAAAAAAATTTCTTATATTCTTCTAATGAACTACTGGGAGATGTATATGCAACTCCAACTTTTAATTCCTCATTTTCATGTGCAATAGAGCAAAAGACAGAGGGGCTGAAGACTTCTTCCAGTTGTGTATTACGCACCACATTCAGATTTGTCTTTGCAAACAAGCCTACATCCCATCCAGCCTCATTAGTATATAAGACATATCCATCAATTTCAGGTTCCCATCCACAGTCAGGTCTCAGGGTCTTGTTCTTGTTTTTTTTATTTCCAATACTATCAGCGTTTTATAAAAACTTCAAACCTTCAGGACTGTAACTATCACCCCTTACATCACCATTACTCCTGTTATTTGTAACTTTCAGATTTTTTTTATTTACACTACTTAAATTATTTACAGCATTTCTTTTGGTACTCTAAAGTGAGTGCTCTGAGCTTGGTACCCCAGTGTTACCAGCTCTGTCATTTTCATCCTGGCCGGGTTTGGGTCTGGGAATGGTTTTACCATTTCTGATGATGATATCCAGTTCTTCCTCTTCACTCTTGTCTTTTCATCTCCATGTACAGTTTTTGTTACCTTCTCTTTGTTTTTTGGTCTTATCTGGTACAATAACTACTTTGCGGAAAGACTTTCTCATGGTTTCTGAGGTGTTTTGATTTGTTAAGGACCATCTCTTTGGAACTAGGGAAAATTATTTTGGTTGGTCTGGGCTTCTTGGCAGAATTTTTCTCCAGCTTTCTTCCCAGACGCATGGCCTTAATTTCTACTAGTTTTGGTGCCACATCAGGCCAAATCTCTTGGCACATTTCCTTCATAAGTGCCCCGTCCATTTCCCTTTCTTTTTTCCTGTGAAATCATTTTGATCGACATTTGACCAAATTCATCTTGCGCATGTCCCTTTCTTTCTCCTCTTCAAAATATTTTTAATCTGAGCCTTGATTTGGTCATTAATGCTTTCTCCTGTACTCTGCAACATCCTCAGAATCATCTGATTCTGTGTATGCAGAGTTTCAACAATTTTTGACTCACTTGTGTAAACAAAGTGAGTCCATGTTTTAACCTGGTGTTCGGTTGTCTCTGTGCGTGTGTGTGTGTGTGTGTGTGTGTGTCCACGGTAAACTTTAACATTGCCATTTTCTCTGCCAATATTTTGTCAGTTGACACCAAATTTGGCATAAAAATAGGAAAAATTCAGTTCTTTCCAGTCATCTCATTTAAAACAATATTACGCCTCTGGGATTGGGCACAAAAAATAAAAAAAGAAGCCAAATTACATGCAAACTGAATTTACTGTTATATTTATATATTTTTTAATTCTCTAAACTTTGAACTTTGATCTGATATTCTGACACAGTATCAAGAGCTGTCATTTTTTATCATTTTTTGTTTAAACAGGAACTTCTCTTGCTAAGCATGAAAGTTATATTTTTGGTGCATGTCTTTGGTGCAGATAGTAAAAAAGGGAAATTAATCTGTAATTAATGCCGGGGGGGGGGGGGGGGGGGGGGTTACTTTGCTTTAAACTGATCTTTCTCATTGTAAACATTACATTTTGATCTTTCTCATTGTAAACATACATAAAAAGCTTGTGTGTTTTACTCTCAGTGTACAGGGCTTTCACTATGTTCATTCGCCAAAGTGGTCTTTTTCGGAAAATACTAAAATCAATACTACGAGAGGACTTTATAGATCTGGCTGAGCCCTGAAGGTCATGGGCAAAAATCAATTGCGTACACATATTTATACATATTCAAAGCGCGTGCTCATATTCCTCGCGAACGCGAAGGACGCCATTTTGTTTAAAGTAGTTGACCTGCCCGTTCAGTCCAATATTCAATCAACAATACACAATAACATGTGATGGAAAGTTGGAGAAGGAGACCGTTAAATATTTATTCAGAGAAAGATTTGTGAATGCCTCATCATTTAATGGATTATGCCCCAAACTGTCATAAAAATATCAACAAAATCAGTCGCAATTCACAGTTAAAAATAATAAACCATGAGAGTTAATACCCTTGATGAAACATAAAAATTTCCAGTCTTGATTTTCTCAAAATTAAGTCCTTTTCACTTCATACGACGTTTAGAAGTACTTGTACTTGGCTCTACATGTTATTAGTTTAACAAAATACTCAATTTTCATATCAACTTTAAAACTATATAACTAGAATGAACATAAAAGAGAAATTGAATCGACCATGTCATACATTCCCGGCGGTGTAACTAAACTTGTACATCTATCTAGATCCAGAGAAAACGGCTAAATGTTTAAATGTTAAATGTTTGTATGTCAGTTAAGGAGCCACGGTAGTGTATTGAGTAAGACAGTTTCTTCTCACGTGAACACGCGGGATTAGGGCTTTTTTTTTCTTTTTCTTTTTAATCCAAAGTTTTATAATAACAAATACAGAACACATTTTAACGATTAGATTTTTTTAAAAGTGTATCACAAGTGAGTCTTGAAGGCCTTGCCTCTCTGTTATCAGTGTAGTGACCTTGGCTTTGGTTTGAGCCAGTCATTGTATTTATATTTCTTTTTATCACATCAGGTTTCTCTGTGTGAAATTCGGGCTGCTCTCCCCAGGGAGAGCGCATCACTACACTACAATGCCACCCATTGTTTTGTATTTTTCCTGCATGCAGTTTTTATTTGTTTTTCCTATTGAAGTGGATTTTTCTACAGAAATTTGCCAGGGACAACCCTTTGTTGCCGTGGGTTCTTTTACACGCACTAAGTGCATGCTGCATACGGGACCTCGGTTTATCGTCTCATCTGAATGACTAGCGTGCAGACCACCACTCAAGGTCTAGTGGAGGGGGAGAAAATATCAGCGGCCGAGTCGTGATTCGAACCATGGCGCTCAGATTCTCTCGCTTCCTAGGCGGATGCGTTACCTCTAAGCCATCACTCCACATGGGATGTCATTGGGATCTGATCCCTGTGTCAGTTCCTCCATACATTTGGAGCAGTACCATTTTATGGCACTGTTTTTAGCCCTCTGGAGGTGTTCAAAATCAGCATGATCGACTTTGGCACAATTAGTATGACACCAAGCTTTGCAGCGGTCACAACTTAACCACTTTTTGCAGCCTTCGAGGAGCTGCAAATGTAACAGGGAGTTTTATTCTGCAATCGTCAGTAAGGAGCAAAATTGGAGATGAGGCTCCTGTCTTTTTGCCCTTTTCTTCTCTGGCAGAGTCCCCCCCGTCCCCCCCCACTAACATTGCTCACAGATCCAGTTATGGTATTCACCATTGCCAGTGTTCACGTATTGCATCAAAAGCATGCAACGGGAAAAGAAGAAGGAAGAAAAAAACTTACCTTGTAGTAGTGCAGCAAGTAAATCATGCAGTGACAGCTGTTACTTTTAACAGTGAGAGCTCAATCGAGTTAGTACGAACTTTCAAAATTGAAAATGGTTTTTGAGTTTGGTGAGTTGGGATCAACGAATCAATTCCGAGCTGCCCTTCAGGAACAATGAGACTGTCGCCAGAAATACGGCGGCGTTTTGAAGTTGATGTTCCAGCCTCCTATTCTGAGACAAATTTAGAATGACTTTTGATCAAACGCTTATAATTTTTTTCCTTCTCTTTTAATGAATGCGGATTTAAGTATATAAGTCTCTGTTGATAGCTCATAGATTTGCATTCTTTTAATAACTTAGTTGCTCTTCTTTGTACCCTTTTTTATAGCTATGGATTGTCTGTTATATTATTCTTATATTACTCTTATATTATCATATTCCACTTGTGATCTAACCAATGCTTATACAGTTTAAGAAATATATCTTTATCTATGTAGGTAAATGTTCTCTTAATTATTCCTATAATCTGGTTGGCTTTATTTATTATATTATGTATATGTATGTCAAATGATAGTTTATTATAAAAAAAATTATGCCAAAGTCTTTCTCACTTTGACATTTTTCAATGTCCTGTGTGGTGTCTTCTATTATATGGTATTGTTTTCTGGATTTTTTCTTCCCATGTGCATTACTTTACACTTTGATACATTGAAATATAGATTCCATCTATCAGTCCAGTCCTGTAACTTATATAAGTCCTTTTGTAGTGTTGTGTTATTTTTGTGCATTGCCGTAAAGTTTAGTATCATCTGCAAATATTTTGCATTTGCTTTCTATACTTTCAGGAAGGTCATTTTTGTATATTGTAAAAAGCACTGGCCCAGTATGCTACCTTGTGGTATACACTAACAACATTTTCATTTGTTGACATTTTTTCTCCAGTTCTAACTACCTGTGTTCTTTCTGACAAGAATTTTTTTTGTCCAGTTCAGTATGCTTCCAGTAATATCATATGAAGCTAATTTTAATAAAAGTCTTTGATGTGGTACAGTCAAATGCTTTTCTAAAGTCTAAATAAATTATGTCTACAGGTTTACCCATATCTATCATTTTGTGCGATCTTCAGTTACTTCTAGGAGCTGTTTTGTACACGATCTTCTCTGTCCTAAAACCATGTGGACAGTCTGCATACAGATTCAAGTCAAGCTCACTGGTCTGTAGTTTCCTGGTTCATGTTTTGACCCCTTTTATATACATAGCTGTTACCTCAGGCCATTTTCCAATCTTTCGGTATGCAAGCAGATTCAAGTGATTTATTATAAATCATACTCAAAGGAAGAGCTAACTCTCCGCTCAATTCCTTCAATATTCTTGAGGGTATTTTGTCTGGTCCTTGTGCTTGTAGGGTTCTAAGGCATGCAACTTCTTTTCTTCTACCAGTGGAGTGACCTCTTAAGTCACAAATATTAACGTTTCCTGACCTGGAGCTTTCTCCAAGGTCGGGTAAATTTGTCAAGGTCTCTTTAGAATACACACTTGCAAAGAATTTATTAAGTGTTTCTGCTTTTCTAGATAGTTTATTTCTGCTAAGCTTCCATCTTCTTTTTTCAGTACCCCTATTCCTGTACTAAGTTTCGTTTTTTCTTGCACATATTTCCAAAATATTTTAGTACTTTACTTACATTTTTTGGCAAAATTTCTTTCATAATCTTTTTTTTTTTTTTTTTTAATAGCTTTTTAAATGTTTTTTCGGCATTTATTCCTTTCTTCGTGTAGCATAGATAGGAGTGACCTTACTTAGTTCTTAAGAAACGCTTATACAATTTATATTTCTTTCTGATGATTCTCATTATTTTATTGTTCGTCCATGAGGGTTTTTATTTTTTTTCTCCTGTCTATTTGACACTTTTGGTATATAGTTTGTGAAGTATAGTCTTTTAAGTCATTCAACACTGGTTCACGTCTTTTCCATCCAATCCATTGATGCCCAGTCCACTTCATTTATCATTTCTATCATTCCATTATAGTTTCCCTTTTTAAATCAAATTTATACTTTTTTTCTGATTTTCCTTTACCAATGAAATGTGGAACTGACAAAACAACATATCATGGTCACTCTTTCCCAGGGGATCTAGGGGTTTGATATCTGATACTAAATTGGTTTTCATTTACTATTACCAGATCCACAGTCCTGGGTTTTTGACCTGGTTTAGTTCTTGTTGGTTTTAACACCTTTTGTATCAGGAATGCATCACGTAAGCATTCAATAAATGTATTGTCTGAAGGGCCTGTCCAAGTACCACCCCACTGTGTAGCTGGATAATTAAAATCTCCCATAATACATACTTTGTTGAATTTTGTTATTTCTTTGGACTTTTAGAGTTCAAATAATTTTTCGGTGTTATTGTTCTGGTGAATACGGACTTTTGTATATACACCCCATTAAAACTCTCTCATCATTCGCACTTTCAAATTTGCACCATACACTTTCTTCAGAAGTAAAACTTGTTAATGTAGGACATTCTTGCACTTTCAAGGATTTGTGTACATACAGGGCCACACCTATCGTTTCACTGTATTTGAGTAAATATATTATAATTTGGGATATTACAGTGCACTTTAATATTGAATCTATTGTTCTGGTTTTTTAGAATTGTTTCTGTGAGGTCCAATAACATGTGGTTTTATTTCACCAACTCTTATCTTGAGTTCCTCTATCTTATTGGAGAGGCTATCTACATTGGTGGTGGTGTGTGTCCATCGAGATCGATGATGACAATCGTTGTCATCCAGCTGGGGGATTGGGGGAGGGTGGTGGTGGGTGAGGGGATGCTCATGAATTTGTGAATGCGCAGATGGCTGAATAGTCCAATCTGCGCACGAAATGTTCGCTGACAGTTGGGGCAGACAGTTTCAGTTTCAGTTTCAGTAGCTCAAGGAGGGCGTCCACTGCGTTCGGACAAATCCATATACCTACACCACATCTGCCAAGGCAGATGCCTGACCAGCAGGCGTAAACCAAAGACAGGCATATCATTGTCACGGAGCTTATTTGCCCGTGACTTTCTGGGCCTGCCTCTTCTGGAACCAGCTGCAGCAGTCCTGTTGGCCTCGCACAAGCTTGCGCCTTTGTGCACAGGCAGCGCGCCGTTTGTCACGGTCCACTGCAGATTCCTCCCAGGAGTCGGGGTTGATATCAAATCTTCCGAGGGGCCTTGAGAGTATCTCTAAGCCTTCTTCTGCCCTTCGTGTATCCTTCCCTTTTGCAGCTCGCCATGAAAGTTTTTTTGGCACCCCGATGTCGGCTCCCCCCAGGGTTTCCCCCCAGCAAAGCGGGACTGCATCAATGGTGAAGATGCGGGGAAGGGGTGGCTTTTGCAAGCACCCCGGTCTGGGTCCTTCTGCCACTTGATTTTCAGAGCTTCCGGGGCATGTTGGGGGGAAAGGGTTCAGCTTTTTTGGCGGTCGCTGGTACCTGTCCAATTTCACGGGCATACATAGTGTGGGAGAACTACTCCCTTTTAACCTTAGTTTGGTCCAAGCCCAATGCCTCTTCGTTTCCAGAAATTTGCATAGAGTCTCCCAAAAGGTTCGCTTGCTCTTGCAATCCGACGTTCACTTCATCGCTGTTTGCATTTCGGACAGTGTCTGCCAAGGTTTTAAAACCGCCCACCGCACTGAGTCTCTGACCGTTGACGTGATGTTGGCTAAACGGGGTTTTTCCCTGGGGTGGTTTTTTTTTGAGGGGAAACCGTTTTTCCCTGCGAGGTAAGGCCAAAGTTCCTGCTGGCAGGGGCAAACTTGTCAACCCGAGTCCTTTCGTTTTCAATCCAGCGTTGAGGGCACAATTTTCAGCAAACAAAAAGTATCTGATAGTCTGTCATGACCTTTGTTTTTGCTTAAACCCTTCTGGGGTTAAACAGTTTCCCATCTTTCGTACTTAGGCCGTTTCCCAACATCCCATCTCTAAGCATCAGTAACATTGCAGAGACATGGGGGCTAACAGTGTTGGCCCAACACAGCCTTTGCTTGACGCCATTTGGAAGAAAAGGGAGCAGATTTTCACCATTCCTGGACTCGGCTTGCATCCCTTCAGGAAATTTGGGCTGACCGGGGAAAAAATTTCCGAGGGCACCATACTTGCCATGTTTTCCACATCCCTCTTACTCACGGTGTCAAAGGGCCCTTATGAGTTCGCTAGGGGAGAACAGATCACTTTTGCCCTGACATTTCTCTTGCAGCTCCCTTTGCAGCAAACACCAGTCGGGGTTCCACGCCTTTCCGGAACCCACTTTGCTCCAGGAAAAGACCTTGTCAAGGGTTGCTTAGGGGGTTTTAAGGATCCGGCAAGTATTTTTCCCTGCGAGGAGAGAAAGGGGAAATGCCCCGAGGGTTTTCACAGCTTGCCGTTCCCCTTCATTTTGACAAGTGAATGAAAATGCATTTTTTGAAACCCTTGGGGTCGCTCTTTTCCCAGATGAGTACAGCTGAGGAGCTTCCATCAGCACAGTGCCTCCATCTTGTAGACCTCTGCGGGTGGGGAGTCTACCAGGTGTTTTGCCATGGATACAGACGGTTTCTTTCGGGGTCTCAAAAGTTTGCGTCACCATGTTTTCTTGAGGGGGACTTGTGGGAGACGTCAATGCTTCACTTTTAGGGGAAGGGGCGATTTAAACACGTTGAAGTGCTCCCCACGTTCGAAATTTTTTCCTTCTCGGGGATAAATGATCAAGGGATTCCCATCTGACTGAGAGGGGGGGGGAAACCGAGGGTGTGGGCCCTTTGATTTCTTTTTAAGGCATCAAGAACCCTTCAAACTGCCTGTCCGCATATCCCTGGGTCTCTCAGCTTTGCACTCACCACTTATCCCGCACTGACTAACTTTTGCTTTAAAAGCCCGCAGTGGGATTGTAAAGCATCCTTTTTTTAGTGGACTTTGGGTGCTCAGGTAGGGTTGATGCGACGGCGTTTCTCATCCAAAGCTGCTGATTTATCAAGTTTTCATCAAACCATCTTTGTGCTTTCCCGGCTGGTCCCCGGGGCTGAGCTGTACTATAGATCACTCGCGCAGGGGACTCCATCACTCAAAATTCTTTTCCAGAGAGGCGGATTCCAGATGATCTTCCGCACTCCCCAAATTTTTTTATGGGATGTTTTTTCAGCTCCAATGTTGCCCGTTTGGGGCCTTTTGGCCTTGGGGCGTCTCTTGGGGTTGGATTCGAATATTCACCTTTGAGACACAAGGGTCGGGGCCGCACAGGGGCTTTTTCACACGTACACTTGCCTATCCCTTTTTCCCGAGAGACGTAATCGATGAATGCCAATGCTTGACGAGGGTGAAACCTGACGTCCTTTTCGGTAGGGGGGCAGAAAAAATGTGTTGGTTATCAGCATTCGTGCTCCCCAGGCTAAGCAAAAGCAAACCTATGGGTTGCAGTGGCCCCCCCTGTGCTTTCCAACCCCATCCCAGAATGATCAAGCCAACTCTAGCATTTGAAGTCCCCAAGAAGGGAAGGGTTTTCTGCTTTCGGATAGCAGCAAAGACAAGTGAAGGTCCCGAAACTTCGCCTTCATTCATCTGGGTTGGCATGGTTTGGGGGGAGCACTGACAAGGGAGTGCTTCTGGCCAGATCCAGTAGATTTTATGGTCATAAGCCTATTGTTTTACTCCCCTTTGGGGTTCCGCTACTTGCTGACTGCTGTATTACTGCAAACCCAAAGCCACCCCATCGTTCTTTACTTCCTCCCATCCAGAAGAAGGTAACCAAACCCCATTTTTTGTCCGAAGCAGTGACGCCCCTTGAGCACGAAACTGAAAACCCTTGACTCGCCTCGCCGCAAACCGATCTCACTCAAGGGTGCGATTCGATGTACTCATTCGGGTAACATGCCGTTTTTCCTTTGGGCTGTCGCGTTATCTCTTTCCCGAGAGTCTTTATTCAAGCACCAATGGGAAGGGGAAAGATCCTTGTTTTTTGGCCGGTGAATGGGCGGGCAATTTTTAGGGGACCTTTTCTAGCCCCTTCCCCATCCAGGAGGTGACAGGCATTCCTAAGAGGGCTGCTCAACGCAACGGGTGCCGGCTCCATCGGCTCCCGTCGATGAAGAACGACCCAGCCTGAGCCGCCCGTGCAGGTCTGCGGCTGCGACGCCCTGTACCCACCCTTGGTTTCGTCGCTCGCCTGCGCCACGCTTGGGTATGAAAGGGTGAGGATGAAAGCTTAAGGATGACTGATGACTTGCGCGATGATTTTGTTTATAGTGAAGAGGAGTTGCGCAACGTCGACCTCACTCTCGTCGTCCGGGTTTCACTCAATTTCCAGTGGCAAGACTAAGTCGAGACGACTGGAGGATGAGCACAGATTGCAGTGGATGACCAAGATATCCTTCGGTGTCTCATCTTGCTCTCTGCACTCCATCAGTGCGTTGCTGTAACCGCCCCTTCCTCTCCATCGAACCGATAGGTTTCTTCCGCAGAATTCAGCCAGATCCAGACTTTAACATGCATGGGTAGACACACCCCGGGGGCCAACTGCATGTGGCAATGCACACAGCACGGTGAGCTAGATGGCCGTCGATGGCTCTCCTGATCCGACGCCCTTTTATGGTCCGTTTTTTTTCCCAAAAGGGGGCTAGCCACCCGCCCACCATCCCCAAGAGACGGTAGGATGCCCGTTTAGTCGCCACACCCCGACCCCCGAACAGTTTTACTGGGAAAAGGTTACCTAGTAGATCTAATGACCTACCTGACCTACACTTACTAAATAAAAACATAATCACAGGGAAAACGAAAGTCTTTAAAATTAATTACAGTCTGTTTTTCAGTCAGTTTCAACACGTTTATCTGCTTGCTTTTTCCTTCACCTTTCGATAATGTCGTCTTCAACTTTGTCTTTTTATATTTTGGCCTTTTTGAAAATTAAAATCCTTTTCCCCCTTTTGGGCCTTTTTTTTTCTTTTTTTTTTCGTCGTAACCTTGAATTTTTGCTTTTTAAATTTGGGGTAATTTCATTTTTTATGGGACCCTTTTCTTGGGCGCTGATTTCCCCATTTGTCATGTTGCTTTTTTCATGATTTCTTTTTTTTCCTACTTTCTGTGGTCACAGTCACTTTCAACATTCTAGTTCTGTCCCCCCTTGTTTTTCCCAACCTGACTGGGTTTTGTCAGTCTCTTTTATCCGCTGTCACTTGGCATTTTCCCATTATTTCAGGAATTCATCCATGTCATGTTCTTTCCTTTCTTCTGCACTAGTCTTGTCACTTTCTTTCAGATTGACAATCACAATGTTGTTTTTCTCTTCTCTTTTTCGTATCTTTCTGCGAGGGCTTCTGTCAATTTTGTCAGTTTCTATCCACAATTTCTTTGGTCATCATTCTGTTTATTTTTGTTTCCAGTCTGGTTTGTCCTTCAACTCTGTCTACTGTACATGGCTCACAGACCCATTGGAGGTTTTTATTCTCCGTCAATTGTTTAAATAGGTCCGGTTTTACTTTGGCGCAAGTCTGATGGACCCACTGTTTGTAATTATAACACTCCACAGACGGAGTTGCCTCATCACCGTCTCGCATGGATCATCACAAATCAAGCATTGCCATGGAGTCAATTGTGAGAGAGATGCTTTGGCTCTTTGTTTTCCCTTCAGTACCCGAGCCACTCGTGCTTGACAAGCCCCCTTTGCCTCACGCTGTCTCTGTGGTTTCATGATCACAGTTTAACAGTTCACAAATCGAAACAAACAGATACTTATAAAATTTATATATATATATATATATATATATATATATATATATATAGATATATATATATATATGTAGCCGTGTACCGATGGTTACTGAAGGGGTACGGCACAAAAGACTTAACTAAATATGATTGAATGAATTAAAGGATAGACAAGATACCACGCACAGGCCAGGAACATATAGAGGGCCATCACAAATGGGTTTTTCTATTGTTTTATTTACATAAAAAGAGAAGACCTAAAGAAGAAGACAACTAGGAGAAGAACTAAGAAGAAGAAGACGAGAACTAGTCTAAGAGAAGACAATGAGAAGAAGACAGTGCCTGGAATGACATAAACAAATGTCATTAGTACAACATGTCAACACAAGTGAACAGTAAAGCACATGTATACATACTACATGGAAAGACTATCACTCGGGTTTCGGATACACAACAACATAATGCATATGTGTGAAGACCCAAACGCTGACATCAAATGACATTTCTAATACATTTAAATAGCTCAATTAAAGTGATTGAAGTGATGCTGACTTGGTGAAAGTACACTGACAGTATAGATTAGATAAAGCTTATACTGTGTCAAAGTGACTCAAATGAATCAGTGGATTAGATATAATATTGGCAAACTGATAGACCAGATAGTAAGTTGAAGAACCACCATGGCTTAACCATTAAGTGGTGAATGAACTTTACGCACTCACTAGAACATCTGGAACAAACTATCTGTGTCGAGAGACGTCACTGACTGTGACGTTAAGAATCAATGGAATACTGCTACGAGCATATGACGACATAGCAATTTTCTAGATCAATCATAGCCCGAGCTGTCAAGCAATAACTGAACAAAGAATAAACTGAACATAGCAATAACTGAACATACTTATATGAACACAAGTACTGTGTCGAACAATACAATTTACAAATCAACACATTCTACACACTAGTACTTACAGCGATACGTAGCGAAGTGTCAGCCGTTGTGGGGACACACACGACACACTGCCCGCGACACAGCAAGAGAGAGAGCAGGCTCTGGTCAGATGACTGACCAGGTATGAAATGACCACTCATCAGTCACTGTGCCAATTTATGCAAGTTTAGCGGACCGCAAAGTGCGTCACGTGTGCTTGCAAGCAGATCGTCACTAATCACGGAGAATCCGATGACAATTGTGTTTGTTTTAAAGGTGTTCAGTGATAGATTTCTAAATGATTCCTGAACCGATTTACGTCGGATAAGTTGCAAAAGAAAGAGCTCAAGGCCTACTTTATAATGAGTGTAAAATGAAGTGTTGATTATTTAAGATGAATTTATAATCTTAATTTAGTCACCTGAACAGGGTCAGTTTTAACGAGCTCGTCGCTGAAAATTACAAACTGCGTTAAATCAGTTTCACGTAGGCAAACATAAAAGGATAGAGGTAATCTGCAGTTTAGAATACTAAACTCAGGGGCCGTTAAAATGAAAAGTAGAAGGTGTTTTAGACTGACTTCGATGCGCTGAGTCGAATGCAACCCTCAGCTAAGCTCTAAGACCACTCTCTATCGCTGTCCGTCTTAAACCCACAGATTTCTACTTTCAGTTTCTACTGAAAACACCACAGAAGTTGATGACGTAAACACCACGTCACCAGCAATCAAAATGGCTCGCCGATAGTTGCTCGGGAAGTAACCGACTGAGTTTACTATTTATTATGTCTCTGTTTCATTGACAAGGAGTGGCCGTAGAGCTTAGCTGAGGGTTGCATTCGACTCAGCGCATCAAGGTCAGTCTAAAACAACCTCTACTTTTTCATTTGAACGGCCCCCCTGAGTTTAGTATTCTAAACTGCAGGATTACCAGGAATAGATTTAAAGATGGAATTAAGACGATTCTGCCAGTATATAATACTAGTAGTTTACTGATCTGACAAAAGAGCTATTAATTAAATACTGTGGAACAGAAACACAAGTTTGCTCTCAGCCAATGACGTATCGCGACGCGACACTGGTCGAGCAGTCAGCAGGTGGTCTGGCCAGACAAAATGATGTAAGCAAGTTACGTCACATATTCTGTGCAAGGGTTAGAAGTGAAAACGTCGTCTGCTCTGGCTTGTGCGTGAATAGTGTTGGAGCAAGCATAGCGCGCTTGGTCACACACACACACACACATATATATATATATATATATATATATATATATATATATATATATATATATATAACACAGGAATCTGTTACCTTCACAAGTTGTTATGAAGTTTGGAAGTGCAAAGAACAAAACTCCCTGAAATGATCTGGTGTTCTTCAATTGTATTTTTGCACCACTATCCACTATCACAACTTTGTTTTCAACAATTTTGGAAGATCAGATGTCTTGTAATTTGATCAGCTTCATTATTTTTAACTTTGGCGGAGCGATCACAAGAACACGTCTGCTAGCTCACGTGTGTGTTTCTTCTTCGATTTTACATCTGTTTACTAAGACGGAGAAAAAAGTACGCGCGCACGTTCTTCTCTTTCTTTTGGATGGGTAGCCAACATCGACTTGTCGATGAATCTGCTACACAAATTCTTTTCTGGAGGGTGGTTCCGAGTGGGCTGTTTTAATTAGTTCTAAGTTTAACAGGATTAGGAGGATTTGTGGGGAGGAGGTGTGGGTGGGGGGGGGGGGGTAGTTTGCTGTTGCGGTTTGGAGCTGGTCAGAGGTTTGCCACCCTGGCCTGGAAGGCTGCCAGAGATGGCGCAGTGGCGGCTTCAGTGGGCAAGTTGTTCCATTCCGGGATGGTTCTTGGAAAGAATGTCATCTGCCGGTACTGTGTCCTGTTGGATGGGATGTCGTATTGCAGGGGGTGGGACTTTCTAGTTCTGTGGTTGAGGCGGCTGACATAGGGGAGATATTTGGAATCAATGTGTACGAGGCTGTTGTGCACCTTGTAGAACATGGTGAGCCTCGCACGCCTCCGTCTGGCTTGCAGCGTTGGTCATTCCAGGTCAAGGAGCATGTCGTCCACACTGGAGGTTTGGCGGAAGCGGTGTGAGACCCAGCGAGCTGCTCTACGCTGCACCTTTTCGATGGTGTTAACGTCTTCAGTGGTGTGGGGATCCCACACACAGCTGGCATACTCAAGGGTAGGGCGGACGAGGGCCCTGTAGGCTGCAGTCTTGATGGTCTTACTGGGAACCTTGATGTTGCGGCGCACAAAGCCTAGTGTCTGGTTGCCTTGTTGGTGATGCTGTAGATATGCGGAGCCCACTTCAGGTCCTTAGTGAGTGTGACGCCGAGGTACTTGACCTGGGTCTCCTCCTGGAGTCGGTGGCCGTGAAGTTTGTAACTGTGCTCCCGAGTTGTCTGGCGGCGGGTCATATGGACTTTGGAGCATTTCTGGGGGTTGAAAGACATCTTCCAGCGCTGTTCCCAGGAAGCTAGGGTGTCCACATCCGCTTGCAGCTCCTCTTGGTCTTCGGCTGTCTTGACGTCTTTGTGGCAGTCAGTGTCATCAGCAAAGAGCCTGGCCCTGGCGGACAGTCCGGTCGGTCAGTAGGTCATTGATGTAGAGTAGAAACAGGTTCGGCCCAAGGACGCAGCCCTGGGGGACTCCTGAGTCTACTGGAGCAAGCTTTGACCTGGACCCATTGGCAATGACGGACTGCTTCCTATCACTGAGGAAGTTCTGGATCCAGGTGTTGATGTTCCCGACGATGCCGTAGTGTCGAAGCTTGTGGGTCATGAGGCTGTGGTTTACTTTGTCGAAGGCCTTCGAGAAATCGAAGACAAGTAAGTCCTCCTGGTATCCCTGTTCATGGGCCTCAGACACTTCGTCCACGAAGCCAAGTAGCTGCGTTTCGCATGGGCGACCCTTCCGGAATCCGTGCTGTTCCGTGCAGAGAATCTGGTGCTCTTCGCAGTACGCCATGATCTTGCTGACCAGTATATGCTCCAGGAGCTTGCACGGAATACTTGTCAGGGAGATGGGCCTGTAATTCTCTGCATTATATCGTTCCCCCCTTCTTGAAGACAGGGCACACGTTGTCTTCCAGTCAACAGGGACAACCCCAGAGTCGAGGGATGCCTGGTATAATAGTGTGAGCGATGAGACTAGTTCCGTCGCTAGCTTTCTCAAGACACGGGGGCTGATCCCGTCTGGGCCGCATGCCTTGAAAGGGTCGAGATTACGTAGGAGTCTCTCGACGCCAGCAGTCGTGACGTGTACCTGCTTTAACAGGGGCTGCTGAGGATCACGTGGTGGCATGTGACATCTGTCCCTGAACTCTTCATCACAACTTTCCTTACTCTAAGGCGTCAGTGCGGCATGGTGTGCTTGATGCACGTCTAAAAAAATTTAATCAGGGCTTGTGAGTGAGTAAAAGGAGTGTGGTGGTGTATGTGGTGTGTGTGGTGGGTTTTGTTTTGTTTTGGGGGTGTGTTTCTGATGGTGTTGTATTATCGTACGTTGTACTCCATTAGACAAAACCAACGAGTAGGGGTTTTAATTTTCCATTCGATTGCGTTTTTGGGTTGTTGTTCTTTATGTGTGTGTGGTGTGTGGTGGTGTGTGTGTGAGAGGGAGAAAAGAGAGAGAGAGTTTGTGAAAATTCTCTCTGTGTGGTGTGTGTGTGTGTTTGGAAACCAAAGGGGAATTGGAAGAGAGGAGTGTGTGTTGTGTGCAGTTTTGTGGCTTATGGTGGTCTGGGGATTTGTTTTCAAGCATAAGTTCAAGCCAACAGCTCAACACCATATAAACCCACACTATCAAACGCAGCCCAAAACAAACACACATACTACACTGCACACCACCAGAGTACACCCGGGGGCAAATTTCCCATCTTTTTACCTCAAAAATGAAAGGGACCGCCGCGATTTTGTGAGCAGTATTGACAAAAAGGTGACACAAGTGTTTAGTTCGGTCCACAATACACTTGTCTACCCAAGCAGTGAAGAGGGATCCGCGACTCTGGGGGAAGAAACCTTCTTTTTCAAGGGAGAGGAAGGGGGTTGCAGAAAGGCACTGGGGACTGAAGGCGGGTGAGCACAATGACATCCTGGCCTCCCAGCACCCTTTTTCCCTCCATCGTCTTCCTCGCTTGCCACTATAAGGGGGTCTGGGACAAAAGTAGGTTGAGGGCCAACCCCCTCCAAAACAAAGCATCGGCAATCATCAGTCACCTCACCCATACCATCATTTTCCCCCCAACCCTGTGCGCAGGCAGCGCAAGCGACGGGTGGGGGACACGGGCAGTCGTACCAGGGCCCTGAAACACAGAGGGGCCGGCCATAGGGTCTTTTCACCGACTGGAGCACAGTGGGATCGCCCCCCTGACATTGACACCCCTTCAAAACACTCTCACCTCCATGGCGAGGGGGGGCAAAAAAGGGTGCCCTAAAATTCCGCCCACACCCCTATCACATACCGGGGCTAGGGGGACCCTACCAAGGGGGCGACACACAAAGGAAAGAAAAAGAAAAAAGGACACCCCCTTGAATTTTTTTACCAAGGAACGCATACTTTCGGACAGAGCGACTCACCAACCCAGGACCCATGAGACCAACGGCAGAAGAACGAACCTGGACGGGGCACGGGACACCTTTTTGGAGGGGTCCGGACCTAGGAAAACGGAGGCGGATTGGCTTTGCATGAAGACAACCCTCTTTTGGGCCAAGTGCGGGCCCCCCAAAGGGGAACGATTGCCTATACGAAAACTCCCTTTATGCAACGGGAAAATTTTACCACCATTGTCAGCGCCTACCGCCACCAGCCACCCGGGAAACAAGAAAGTTCTATGGGGACCAACGCTGCCCTCCCACGTCCCAAACACAGACAAGTCATCTTTTCTTGGGTGACTTTAACCAAAGTTCTGTGACGCACCCCCTGGGAAGGCGAAATTGGAACGGGGTTTGGTAACGGGAACACAAGGCCAAACTACTTCCCCAAACATGTCCGACATGACCTTCTTATCAAAAACACCTCTTCTGCCCCCCCCACCCTAAAGGACATAAGGGATGCATCCTCCCCTGGCATTGGCATCTCACGACTTTGTCATCGTCGGAAGAGGATGGGCAGACTACGAGTCACGGGGGCCTTTGTGGCCCGATGCGACACCACCGCCTTACGTCCCCAAACTCAACCCCCATCCCCAAGAGGGGGCCTCAGGCATGAAAGCCCCCAAACCCTAAATTTCAACAACAAAGCTACAACATCAACAGAGTTTTGCACACCCGGAGGAACGCCTTGATCCACCATTCTGGAAAACCCAAAGGGAGGAAAATTGGGCCAAATTTCATGGAGGGTGTACAACATGCCAAGGAGTCCCCTGGGCCTTCTCCGGGAAAGCACAAAACTGGTTTGATGAAACTGCCGAATAAAAGCGCTTAAAGCAAACCCAACCTACAGACCCCCAAAATTGAAATCCCAAGTCACAGTAAAAGAAACATACTGAAACGCACGCAGCACCACCACTGAGCTCGCAATCGGATTCCGGGGAACCAAGTGTGAATCCGGGGCTTTGAGCAAAAAGACATGAAAATTTCTAAAGGCCTGAAAGAAGTCAGGGTCCCCCACCCCGGGTGCTCCATTCTCAGGCTGAGGGGTTCACCCTACACGACAAGGGAAAGGGGACCTTGAGAGGGCAAACCTTTTGACAGCCCTAAACCCCCCTTCCTCCATAAATGTTGAACCTCACCGATTTCCCCCAGTCCATAGTATCCTGGATCCCTTCCCAATTTTGGGGGAGACCCGAAACTATCCGTCTCCCACCATGACAAACCCCTGGCTCAGACCCATTCCAGCTGAGTCAAAAAAAGGGGGTATGGACTGACGAAACGCATCCGTTCCAACTCATCGGGCAGTAACATTCCCAGGACTTCAAAGACCTTCCACAACACCTTTACAACCAAAAGGAAATCGCAGCCTGACAACCATCGGGGAATATCCCTGCTGCCCCTTTGGGGCAAGACCTGGCCAAGGCAACCAACAGTCCATATGCCCTTGAAAAGGTCTCCTACCAAGACCCTGTGGTTTCCCGGGAAAGAACGGGCATCGACAGGGTGTTTCTGCCGCACCCAGAAAGTGTCAGAACAAACGCCGACCTTTACCCCACCTATTCATCTGCCCAAAGGGCCTCGATACGTTAGCAGAATGGCCTTGGAGTCAGGGCGAAAACGGATTCCCAAAAAACTCACCATCAACCAACTACACAGGGGAGCTGGCCCATCCAAGACAAGGAAAATCAGAACCACCCCTTCTCCAAAGGGATAAAGAAAGGGGTGTTTTCCCTTTTCCCCCACCCGTCAATCCCCAATTTACACCTGCTGACAGATGCCTTCAAGATCTGACATAGGCTTTGGCTGGACCGCAAATGGCTCACCTTCAACCGAACTTAAAGAAAAAACCAAGGTGGGGACAGACACCACAACACCCTGTTTGCTGAGACGCCTCTAAAACGCGCCTCTGAAGCGACATAAACACATTTCCAAAAGTCCTGCTGCCGTGACAACTTTGGGCCTCCAACACAAAAGAAGACTGGGTATGCCCACCAGCTCCGGGAAACCCTTTACGTGAACCAAACATCTTCATCAATGGCAACGACAACGCGGGGGACAATTCAATACCTGGCATACACTCCTCGCACAGTTGTCACGATGACGAGGGGAATGCCAGACTTGCCAAAGCCACGCTGCCTTCGCAGACTCCATAAGAACTTTGGAACAAAGATCACCCGGGAGACAACTCAAATAACAAGGCCATATTCTCACCACACTGCTTAGGGTTTTGAACAGGAGGGTCTAAAACCACCCAAAAACAACCCCATCCACACCACCACCTAAACACTTCCACATAAAGTGGCAAGAGAAATCCCTGACACAGAGGTGCTCACTCGGCAAATTTCCCCACACACCACGATAAGGGCCCACTGCGCGGCGGCCTATTTTAAAAGTCAACCCCCGGTCCCCAAGAAACTCTGTACGTGATCCCCAAACCCCGCCCTCCCAGGAGCCAAAAGAACGCTTAAAACCTCTGAAAACTTCTCTAAAGGGCCTTCAACATCCCACAAAATGGAGCTATGCAAGGGAAAACCAAAGTGGCGATAAACGTCCCAAAGGCCCCAAAATCCTGTGGGGCCAACAAATCGCTGAGCAGAGAAATTCAGACAGGCCAAAAAAGCAGTGCCACAACCCCCACACTCCACCACCCCCTTCCCACTCGTCAAACCTTCGGGCGCGGATTGGCCTACCATCCGCGCCCCACGGGCCCCAACCCACCCCCCCCAGATGACTAGAGTCCTCGCGATCCGAGACGAAACCACACCATAAATCCAAAAGTAGGAGATTCATCCCCCAATTCCCATAGCTTCCTTTCCACACTGTCCCTTTTTCAACTTGATAACGCCTAGGGTTTTTAAAAACGTATGTCCACCCAAGAGGTTCAACCCCCAAAAAAGGGTTTTTTTTGTTTTTTTTTTTTTGCTTTTTAAAAAATTTACCAGATTTGAACCCTTTGCTCGCACCACACAGGTGTCACAGTAGTTTTCCGGGAACTTGCTAATAGCTAGCGAACATGTGACCACGGTCACTTTCATCGAGCCTCTTTGTGGGGTTTCCTCTCCGGGCCCCTCTCTCCTCTGTCTGATGGGAGGAAATACATATGTACCAGCAAACAGCTTTTAGAACGACTTACTCACAACTCGACTAAATCTGGTAGGTAGCTTTTTCATTATCACCCCCCTATGTTCCTATTACAACACGAGGAATTCCAAAACCAACAGCAAGAATCTCCTCTACACTGGGGTTTAACACCAGGGAAAATGGGAAAATGGGGAAACCTGCCACACAGCCACACTTGACATTTCAAAAAAGCCCTGCTTCCAGTCAAGGAATAGTCAAAATTTTTAACCCCCGAGATAAAGCCTATTCCTAAGATGTTTCCTGGGACGAATCATACAGGAAGGATACTCCTCTCTCTCCTCAAGAATCAAAAAACAACGACGCAAGAACTGCAAACGAAAGACTCCCCCCAGTCACCCTCAACAAAAAAGCAAAGACCAAAAGTGCATGAAAAGAACTCGACACGACCACACCAGCTCACGCTGGAAAAAGGGCAACAGTAAAAAACAACGGGGCCAAACCCCTGGAAAAGGGCAACCCTGCCAGGGCGACACCACTGCCTTAGCTGCGATCGGATGTCCCCTTTTCCCCCCCCACTGTTCCCCAGCCCCAAACGAAAGAAAGCGTCGACTGGACCCCTTCACCCCTCCGACAGCCACAGCATTGAAATGCCCGGGGCACTGATGCAACAGGGTCCATTGATGCCATCAAAACCCACGCAACAGAGCCCCCGAAAGGAGAGCATTTCGAAGTCTGGTATCAGTTGACAGGGGCAGCAGTGTGAAAGAAAGCTATGGACTTCAAAACAGCAGAAGAGCTGGCGAGACCGGAGAGAAGGCTTCCCCAACAACCCCTGCCACCCCGAAGGACGACGCACCCGGGGCATGGGCGGCCCCTCAAGAAAGCAGCGTGCCTCCGACACCAAATTTAACACCATGTAACCGGGGTTCCCCCTTCCCCTTGCTGCACGAGAAATCGCCCCGGTGCCCCCGTGCAAAATAAAGCAAGCGCCGGGCAGCTTTACAGCGAAAAAGACTGGTGAAAACACGTCAAATCGTGTCACTTGAAAACCCTTTTTCCCCAACAGCTGGATAAGAAACAACAAACAGAACAAACGCCTATCCCCGTAAATTACCACCCGAAAGAAAAAGTAAAAAATGGGTATGGCCCTGACCCTAACACGCATTTCAAAGACTCTCATTTTTTAATGATTCATAAACGGGGAAGGGAAAAGTTCTAAACAAAACACCATTTCGTTCCCTTTATTTCAAAGTTTAAAATTTAAATTTCGTTTTGAAACATCGAGAGCCCCTTTACATGTTCGTTTTTTCCCCTCACATACATGTTACGTTCTCCACGATAAACCCACATCAGGGGGGAAAGGGGGGGGGTGTCATTGTTAGTAAACAAGAGATTACCTTCCTTAAAAAATTTCCAACAAAAAACGATATATAATTTTCTTCAAGCAAAAAAGGGGCTTTTTTTAACAAAGGTCTATGTTTTTATTTTTATATTTACATAAACCTCTCAACCCATTTTAGAGACAATGAGCAGACAAGGGTTTCTATCTGAACAATGTTACTTGACATTATTGAAAACACGGAACTCTTCATTTTTTGGAACTTTAATGCCAGGACTGAACAAATTCCAGAACTTTTTGTGCTACTTTTCCTCCCGACACCACGATGGTTTTCAGTTGACTTTTACGAGGCCAGAAACGATTTCCCGATTTGTTCCAATCATGTAAGACTTGGCCAAAATTTTCCCTTGTGCTCAAATTTTATCTGTACATTTTTAATGGGGTTTGTGACCGAACACAATGGGGTTTTCCTTAACGTCCCCCCTCTGGTATAGTGTCATTTATATTTTATTTTCTCCACTTCTTAACTATTTATCGCCAGAAGCTTGTAAAAAAATAAAAGACCAAGCATATCCTGTATCATTCTTATAAAGTGTAAAAAAAAAGTAAAAGGGGGGAAAAATCCATTTATTTCTGCTCATTTTTCTGATGACAAACGTGACGTTTTTTTGTATCCAAAATTTCCGAAAATATTGCTTTCTTTAAAAAGCCAACCCGATAATAAAACATCAATAAAACCCTCACAGTTTTCATTACTCAAAATCCGCTGCTTCTTGCATGCTTGAAAAAGAGGGTGTCTAAGCCCCTTTAAGGGAATTTGGGCGGACCAGAACCAGAACGCGGAAGGGGACAGGAAAACTCTCCTAAATTTTGACGTGAAAAAGACCGATCCTACTGCGATGGGCATGTATTTTGATCCAGAAAGTCTTACAGAAAGCTTTGGGAATAAAAAAGAGCGTAAAAAGCAAAATGTAATTGAACCCTTTAAGGGAAATTAATATTTTCCCAACTTTTTGGAAAAATAACAAACAATTTTTTTGAGAAAAAACAGACTGGGAAAAAAACTCAATATGAATGGTTACAACACTTTTAAAAAGTTTTTTGGTAATGACATGAACTAAATGACGAATTTTATGGCTTGAA
Source organism: Babylonia areolata (assembly GCF_041734735.1). Classification (NCBI taxonomy): domain Eukaryota; kingdom Metazoa; phylum Mollusca; class Gastropoda; order Neogastropoda; family Buccinidae; genus Babylonia; species Babylonia areolata. Next base: position 11,586,620 of record NC_134889.1, read on the forward strand.
CCTGGGGAAGGCTGAAGAAAATACATCAACCGTCCTACGAACATATATAACTAACAAGAAAATTCAATCCATCCGCTCAAGAAAAAAAAAAAAGCCTGGCCCAATGGGCATTATACCCAAATTTTTTTTCCCAAGGACTAATTGTTCCTTTTCTTTTTAAACTTTTTAAAATCATTTTTCTTCGGTCAGTACCCAGTACTGACGATCGTTAAAAAAACCCTTCACAAGAAAGGGGATTTACACAAACCAACAATTACAGGGGGTTTTACTTTGAACATATTGGGAAACATACGCCATATTTTCAACAAGAGATTCAAAATGGTTAAAGAGGACATATTTTGGGGATATACAAGCCGGGTTTTGAAAAGTCATTCAAATTGACCAAATTTTTCCCTGTTCCATGGGACAGAAATATTTTCTTAAAATAGAAAATTATTTGTACTTTCTTGCTTTCGAAAGGGTTCGTTTTATTTCACATGGTAAAAAATGTGGCCCTACGCGGAAATCTGGCTTAAAAGGGGAAAAAATTAAAACCCTTAAATATTATAAAACCGAAAACTCGAGCGTTGGGGGGGAGGGTAACCGAAACTTTCCTTTTCAAAAAGGTTTAAAAAAAAGGAGATTACAACCTTTACTTTTCCTCTGTTTTTAAAATGACTTGCCACGGGCATAACGAGAAAGGGGCGCCTGGCATACAACTAATCCCGAATGAATGAACTGTTTATTTTTTCTTTTTTTGCGGACGATATAGGCCCTTTTTCTGATACAGTTCTGGGGTGCAGAACCAACTGAAATTTCGCAATTTACTTCAGTTTAAATTTCACGTTTCCTTATAAATCCAAAATAATATTTTTTGAAATGGGGATACATTGCTCAGGGAAAAACCTGGACATAGAAAATCACAACATCAAAAAGTCAAATTCCCATAAAAACTTTTTTTTTTCACACTGATTACTTTTTCGAAGGCTCGGTAAAATAGCAGAACCGGAAAATGTAAATAAAATTTTAGAACGTTAAAATACGATTTTTCCCTTTTAGTATTTCTTTAAATTTTGATTTCCCTTAAAACAATTTTGTATATGGCTCTGAATCTGGGGGTTAAGCAACTTTCACCAATAAAAAAGTGCACAGTTTGCTTTAAAAAAAATTTTTAATGTAGCCAAGATCAAAACCCAAAAAACATGGGGGTATGCAGAAAGGTCGTACCCTCTTAATATATTCCCTTTTTGTCATGTTAAAATACTGATCAGACTTTCAAAATGGATAAAATAACTTTCCCCGTAATCTATAAAACTTCATCGCAGTATCAAGACAAAGGTGGGTGGCATCTCAGTACGAAACACTTTTTAATAAATTTTTTCGGGGTTTTTTTGGGGAAAACAAGGGTAGAAAATGCAAGGGGATTCTGAATTTTTTCAAACAAAACTGATCGATTGCCCATAGTCAAACGGCCAAACATCTCACAGCAGCAGCATTTTAGCTTATCAAAATTTTCATTCAACACTGGAATCTTATTTTAAACCATTAAAGAAAACACATAAGAGATGTTTTTTAAAAGGTTTAGAATGGGACCTCGATATCCTCACACAAAGATTTTGGTTTTTTTTTTTTTTTTTTTTTGCCCCCCCAAAAACTCACCTTTTTCGTGGCATTACCCCCCGCCGCTCATTTGGACCCCCCAACAGGGCCACCCCGGGGTTCGTCCGTCGCAGTTCCAGCTGGGCGCCCAAAGGGGAAACCCCTCGATGTTGGGTCCCCAAAAGGGGCTCACCCAGGGGAGACCGCACTGCTGCTGAGCCTTCGTGGGTTCTGGGCCTTTCTGTTTTTAACGTATTTGGGACCCACCTACTAAGCCCCCCCTAACACAAAAGGGCTTAGTGAGGACCAACGAGTGAGCGTCCCTCCAAGTAGACCCCACCACCCCCCTAAAACAACAGCCACCCTGAATCTCCGACCCAACGACTTTGACAGGACCCCCCAACACGAGGGGAGGGGAAACAAAAAATGAGTCCCATGATGCGGGGAAGAAAGGCCAAAATTTTTGAACTATTTTGTTTTTTATTTAGACATAAAGGAAGGGGGGGAAGAGTGAAGACAATTTGCTATGTACGCCATTTGTTTGGGGGACGGTACAAGGCTGAACCTACGCTTCCTGTCATAATGATACCCCGGGCTTAACCCAGCCCAAAAACGACCTGCAGTGTTGTCAGGTAATTAGAGCAACACACCCAAAGACGCATCCTTGAAGTGATGACACTCGACTGTGTGTCCCAGTCTCCCCCATTTAAGCCCACAGCACACTCAACTCTGGGTAGGAGCCGGCCACGGCCGAAAAACCCACCTCCGCTGGGATTCGAACCCGCGTCCTCCCAGCCGTCAGTCCGCGACGCTAACCACTTCGCCACGGCGGCTGGTTCACAAGATGAGATTTGCTTTCGTCAGTCCAAACAACCTGAAATGTCCACTCAGGCTATGTAACGCTGGTATTGAAGACGAGATACACACTTTATTTTACTGTAAATCTCTTAACGATCTGCGACATAAATATATTCCATGTTGGTACACGAAACATCCCTCTGACAAAAGTTTAGAATTTATAATGCATGACACAAAAATCCTTCATGATCAAGGTCGCTTTATTTATCACTCTAATAAACGTCGCGCTGCTTTATTATGATAACGGTCACAACCTGAGTTCTGTTATGTTATACATTTAAAACAACGAACGTACATGTTTAAGCGGACTTGCTCACGATGTAAGGCTTTTACCTTTTGATTTTTCGATTCATGTGTTTGCATGCCCGGTTTTACAAAATCGAGTCTGCGCGCGCGCAAGTGTGTGTGTGTGTGTGGGGGGGGGGGGAGATGGGGGGGGGGGGGAGATGGGGGTGGGGGATGGGGTGTGTGTGTGTGCTCAACATTGTAATGGGTCAGAAGGCCTTCTACAATAAAACATTTCTTTCTTTTCCTTTCTTTCTTCTTTTTTTTCTCTCTCTCTCTCTGTAGCCCAAAAGGCCAGCATCGCACATCACTGCTGCACGATCTTCTCACCTTCTTTCACAGGCAGCAGAGAACTTGTCGACGCTGTGTTGCATGTCAGCTTCAGAGGCAGCGTTGAGAGCGCAGTCATCAGCAAACAGGAAGTCGTTGACGCTGTCTATCCTCACCTTGGTTTTTGTTTGAAGCCTCCTGAGGTTGAAGAGTGAGCCATCTGTGCGGTACCTGATGCCAGTGCCTACGTCAGCGTCTCTGAAGGCATCTGTCAGCATGGCTGAAAAAATGAGACTGAACAGGGTGGGGGCAAGAACACACCCTCCGTACTTCGCCATGATTCTCCAAAGGCCATCTCTGCTAACAGTACCGAAGGCCTTGGTCAGATCGACATAGGTGGAGTAAAGGTCGGCGTTCTGTTCCTGACACTTCTCCTGGAGCTGCCTGGCAGCAAACACCATGTCGCTAGTCATGCGTTCTTTCCGGAAGCCACACTGGCTCTCTGGTAGGAGACCTTGCTCAAGGTGCGCTATGAGACGGTTGAGTAGCACTCTGGCCAGAGTCTTGCCTGCGACGGACAGCAGGGATATTCCACGATGGTTGTCACAGGCCTGACGATTTCTTTTGCGCTTGTACAGGTGTATGATGGAAGCGTCTTTGAAGTCCTGTGGAACTGCCTCATGCTGCCAGATGAGCTGGAACAGCTGATGAAGCTTCTCAGTCAGCGCCATACCACCTTCTTTGTAGACCTCAGCTGGAATGGAGTCTGAGCCAGGGGCTTTGCCATTGGATAGCAGACGGATAGCTTTCTGGGTCTCCTCCAAAGTTGGAATGGCACCCAACGACTCACTGACTGGCACCTGGGGGAGTCGGTTGATGGCTTCATCATTGATGGTGGAAGGGCGGTTTCAGTACGCTGTCAAAGTGTTCAGCCCATCTCTCAAGGATCCCGTCCTTGTCAGTGATTAGGGTAGAACCATCAGCACTGAGGAGTGGAGCAGATCCGGAGGTGGTGGGACCGTAGACTTCTTTCAGGCCGTTATAGAAGTTCTTCATGCCGTTCCTGTCTGCAAAGCCCTGGATCTCATCAGTTTTGTTGCTCAACCAGGAATCCTGCATCTGCCGCAGCTTCAGCTGGATGGTGCTGCGTGCGCTCTTCAGTATGTCTTTCTTTGACTGTGACTTGGGATCTTCAATGTAGGCTATGTAGCCTTGGCGTTTGTCTTCCAGCAGCTGCTTGATCTCAGTGCAGTTCTCATCAAACCAGTCTTTGTGCTTCCTGGCAGAAGGCCCAAGGCACTCCATGGCAGTGTTGTACACCGTCTCATGCAGTGCGCCCAATGCTGCCTCCACATTCTGGTTGTCCAGCACGGTGGACTCAAGGCGTTCCTCCAGGGTGCCAGCAAAGCTCTGCTAGATGTTGCCTAGCTCCAGCTTGTTGACATTCAGGCGTTTGGGTGCTTTCATGCCCTGAGGCCGTCTCTTGGGCTGGATGCGGAGGTTGAGTTTGGAGACGATAAGGCGGTGGTCTGTCCAGCACTCAGCGCCGCACATGGCCCTCGTGACTCGTACGTCCTGCCTGTCCCTCTTCCTGACGATGACAAAGTCGATGAGATGCCAATGCCCAGAGCGAGGATGCATCCATGACGTCCTGTTACGGATAGGGAGGCAGAAGACGGTGTTTGTGATAAGAAGGTTGTGCTCGCACATGTCTGGAGAAGTAGTTGACCATTGCTGTTACAGTTACCAACCCCATGCTTCCCAATCACGCCTTCCCAGGATGTGCTGTCACAGCCAACTCTCGCGTCAGTCACCAAGAATGATGGTCAATGGGGTGCTCCTTGTTTTCTTCTTTCTTTCCTTTGTGTGTCGACCACTTGAGTAGGGTCCCCGTCAGCCGCGGTATGCTGACTAGGGTGGTGTGGAGCAGGCAATGTTTAGGGCACCTTTTCTAGCCCCTTCCTCATGCCATGGAGGTGAGCAGTGCTGTCCTGAAGAGGGCTGCTCAGTCGCTCAGGCGGCTGCCGATCTCCACCGCTGCTCCAGTCGGTGAAAAACGACCCTATGGCCTGAGCCGCCTGTGTGCAGGTCCGCGGCTACGACTGCCAGTGTACCCATACCTGTCGCTTCGTCGCTCGCCTGTCAGTTGCCACTGGGCTTGGGGAAAATGATGGTATGGGATGAAGGATGACTGATGACTTGCGCGATGACTTTGTTTGTAGTGAGGAGGAGTTGCACACCGTCGACCTCACTCTCTTGTCCGAGACCCTCTGTATCCAGTGGCAAGACGAGGTCAAGACAACTGGAGATGGAAACGGATGCAGTGATGACCAGGATGTCCTATATGCGTCATCCTGCCCTCAGCACTCTGCAGTGCTCTGCTGCAACCACCTTCCTCTCCGTTGAACCATGAAGTTTCTTCCGCAGTGTCTGCCGGATCCTGTCTTCACATGCTTGGGTAGACAAGCCCTAAACTCACCGACGGTTTGAGACCTGTCGGCTACCCTCATCTAGTTTAGCCAGCCTGTCAAAGCTGTTGCCCGGGGGTTGGGTGCTGCCGCATGCTAACAGCTTCTAGGACCCATAGGTGAGAGCTGGGTGCCGGTGGGGACCAATAGAGAACGAACCACCCCCGGAAGAGCGTGAAAAGCCCCCCCTCTAGAGGTACTCCCCCCCCGTGCCCCCCCTACCCCCCCCCGCCCCCCCCCCCCCCAACACACACACACACAATTACATGTAATGTACATTAATGTCTTTATGCTCACTTTGTGCTGCTTGTACCATGTGAAATTTCGCTTCTCCTGTCCATGTGGGCCAGATGATTGTCATTGTTATTGTTGTTACACACACACTGACACACACACACACACACACACACACACTTCTTCTTCTTTCCCTTGACTACCGCCTTCATCATTGTGAAGATTCTGTGTAGACACACACACACACACACACACACACACACACACACACACCGTCTAAAAACACTTACAGTGAATAGACGTTAAACTGAAGATGAAACACACACACACACACACACACACACACACACACACACACACACATATATATATATATATATGTGTGTGTGTGTGTGTGTGTGTGTGTATGTATAGATAGATAGACAGACAGACAGATAGATAGAGAGAGAGAGAGAGAGAGATTCAGAGATTCAGAGATTCAGATGGTTTAATGTGTTTCGGCCATAGGCATACATACACATTGGGGAAGGGGAAGATGGATGGGGGAAGAGGGATGGGGGAAGAGGAGATGGGTAATCCAGCAGCTCATTTACAGACTATGAAATGACTTCATTTTAAACACAGTATATACAAACTAATTTTCTTATTAAGTATGAGGTCATTTTCCAGATTGAATATAAAGTTAATTCACTGCACGGCATACATTCTAAACTACCAATAACACTGGCATTCAAGGTTCAATGAAAATACGAGAAACACATTTCTCGGGGCGGTATTGACAAAATCCGTTAACTTGCATTGATTTGTTGTCTCCTTCTTACAGCATGGAAAATGAATTTGCCAACTTGACGACTTAAGTTATCGTTTTTCCCCTCTAACATTATGCTTATGGGTAAATTTAGGAAATCTTTTAGGAACTTCTGCCTCAAGTCATTGAATAATGGGCAAACAAAAATAAAGTGGTGTTCGTTTTCGATTCTGTGTCCACAACTTGGGCATCGTTTGCTTTCAGGGTTTTCACTATATCTGTTTAAGTTACTATTAATAGGTAATACTCCAAGTCTAATGTGGGAAAGGGCTATCCTGAAGCACACTACATCAACACTCAATAAATATTTTTCTTTTCCAAAATCCTCCTTTATCGTTCTATAAAATTCATACCTGTCCTTTTCTCGTATTGCAGATGACCATTCCTGTATGAACATGTCTATCAATCGTTGCTTAAAAGCATTTAGAAAGCTTAGTTTATCGCCAGCACCTTGGTTTATCCAAACACACTGAAAGCCAGTGGTACATAATATATCTTTGATATCCATTGCCCAACATTTTTTACCTCTTTCTACCAAGGATAATAACATGTTATAGCACTGTTTGGGTAATCTGTTTTCTTCCATCTCAGTGAGACGAAGCCAGTACTTGACTGATCGCACTGTACTGTTCACAAAAATAGGATATCTGCCAAGTTCACCGTATACTAATTTGTTTGGAGTTTTCAACGGAACGCCTAGGAATCGTTTGCAAGCCAAACTGTGTACTTTTTCAATATTGTCAAGTCTATGTAACCCCCAAATTTCAGATGAATACAACAATATTGCCTGTACTTTTCCGTCAAAAATCTTAAATAATGTTTTTTGTGTCATTTCTTTGCATTTCAGATATGCTTTACTTAAGAGATGTACAGCTTTCTTTCCTTTTGTTATAAGAGCAGTAGTTCCTATCTTGGAGCTTAATTTTGTTGTGAACGTAAAACCTAAATAAGTGTATTTATTTACGACTTCAACAGGCTCGCCATCATAAAACCATTTTTCATTTTTTGCAAGATATCCTCCTTTTCTGAAGACCATAACTTTAGTTTTTCCTTTGTTGACTGTCATTTTTAATTTGTCGCAACATACTTTCAAAGCATTCAGTTGGGCCTGCAAACCTCTTGGAGTGATTGACAATAGTGCCACGTCATCAGCAAATAAAAGAATAAATAACTCTATCATAGATGGAATAAGACTGACACCATGAATAGCAGTTTCGTCAATATAGTTAGCCAGCTGGTTTATGAACAAGGAAAACAATGTTGGACTGAGTACACAACCTTGCCGGACTCCTGTAGGGCAAGTGAAGAAATCAGTGTATTCGTTATTTGACCTTATACAAGAAAAGAGTGAATCGTACATTGACTTCAAGGAACAGAAAAATTTTCCCTTAATACCGGCATTTCTAACAGCTTCTAGTAGTTTGTCATGGTGTACTGAATCAAAAGCTTTCTTGAAATCCACAAAAGCTACATATAACTTACGACCTCGTGTATTAAGACATTTCTGAGCAACAGAATATAAAGTGAATATGTGATCAGTGGTTGAATAATTCTTCCTGAATCCAGCTTGATTTTCCACGATGCTGTGAGTATCTTCTAACCATGAATATAATCGAGCATTAAGGATAGATGTGTAACATTTACATACTACGCTGATCAAAGAGACCCCTCTGTAATTGTCAGGATTGTCTCTATCGCCTTTTTTAAAGATAGGAACGATTATTGCTTTCGCCCAAACTTTCGGATAAACGCCTTGACTAAATATTCGATTGAATAGCTTTTCCAAGAATGATATTACAATCTGTCCTCCACTTTTCAACATTTCTGCTATAACTCCATCAATTCCGGGAGACTTTCCACATCTTAAGTTTCTAATTGCAAGTGTAATTTCTTCCTCCGATATCGGCAAATTCAGTACATGATCCTCGTCCTCTCTCAGATTATCATCTTTATCATTAAAATCAGTCCTGTCTTCATCGTTTGTTTCTCCAGAATTATAAACTTTCTTAAAGTGTTCATACCAGTCTTCTGATTTAATTTTGTCGCTAGCTCCAATCTTATCCCACCCTCCAATATTTTTTAATTCTTTCCAAAATAATGTGGCGTTATTCATGTTAGCTTCCAATGACTCTGCTATAGATTTTCTGAAACACTTCTTCTGTTTTAACAACCGTTTATATTTTCTTCTTTCTTCCACATAAACTTGTCTGTCACTGTCTTTTCTTGTTCTTCTACACAATCTTAATTTCACCTTTACAAATTTCTTTGCCTTGCGACAATCGTCATCAAACCATGGAGCATTCCTACGCTTTGAGTCACTTCTGCATTGTCTAATCATGCACTGGCTCGCCACTCGTAAGCAATCAACGAACGACTTCAGCGCCAAGTCAATGTTATCATTAATGCATGAGGTAGCTTCTCCCAGTTTATTTATAACATCATTACTATTTAAGGCCTCAATGAATTCCCTTTCCTTTTCTCCGACCCAAACTATCTTTTCTGTGAAAACCTGCTTTTTTCTTTCCTTGTTTCCGCTTTTGATAGCATCCCTCCAATCCTCGTGGACTTTGACAATCAATTCTAACGGCAAATGGTCTGAATGTACAGCATCTACCACTTCTAAATGCTCAATTTTCATACAGGAAAGCATATCACACGAAATAAGAAAATAGTCAACTACACTAGCACCAGAAGAACACATATATGTATAGCTCCCATCCAAAGCATCATTAATCAAACCGTTCACAATTGCACAATCATTTATATTGCAGAATTCTATTAGTTGTTCACCAAACATATTCATCTCTGTATCCTGAGACTTTCTCGACCAATAATCAGTGTCAACGTTTCTATCAAAAGTTAAAAAGTCATCGGCATTCCCATCAGCACAATTTTTGGAAGCCGTTCGCGCGTTCATGTCGCCACCAATCAACAAGAAAAAATCATCAATATCATCGTGTAAATCCATGACACATTTTTCCAAGACTTCTATACCATAACCATTCTCTGTAACATTCCAGAATGGAGAATCATGCGGTGGAATATATATAGATATGTAAAGAACATCTTTAGCTGTGCACATCAATTCCTTACTTACTTTCAGTACAACAGCATTTTCAACTTGTGTTTGAATTCGCTGTACGTAACGGGAAAGATGTCTCTTAACTAGAACCGTAACTCCCCCTGAGTTCCTGCCTCGTTTACTTAGTTTTCTGGCATTCGAAATGAAAATGTCAAAAGACGATAAGCATTTTGGCGCAAGATCGCCAGAAACAAAAGTTTCTGTAAAAGACACAAAATCATATTGTGATACGAAATTAATGAATTCTGCGCTGTCTAAGTTGTTAACCAATCCACAAACATTGTAGCATAAAAAAGTTACTTTATAGCGTTCGTCTTTTTGCCTGTCAAGATCAGTACCAGCACTGATATGATTCTGTGGCCCACGTGCCTGTATGTCTCTTCTGTTACCGTCAATGTCCCCATGGTAGCATGCCCGGCCGAACCCCATTCAGTGGTATTCCGAGGTGTGGAAGAAACCGAACCGAGAGACTGATCAGCACTGACAGATGTGTCAGTTGATTCGTTCGCGTGCTTCTTACTGAAAGAATCTGTAATATTACTCTGGCTGAGCGCCTTTGCTTTGCTGCTGACCGAGCGTAAAGCACGTGCTGGTCGAGACACGCTTCTCGCCTGCGTTGCTGACCTTGACCTGTCTGTGGCACGTGACCTGGCAGGAAGGGGATTCCCCGTGTCTGTGTCACTGTTCTTTCTGGTTTCCTCAGCACTACCGTCGATGGTGGACTGTCTCTGAATTTTGGAACTGGTGTCAGCGGCTGTCCCCCCGGTCTTTGCAGCGGGTCCTCCGGACTCTGGCATCTCCTCCGCGGCGACCGCCCGTGAGTCATCCCCGTGCTGTGTGTCAGGCGTCATTCTGTCAGTGTCATGACGTGGTGGGATTGTGTATCTGTCATCCTTTGTACTGTCCTGTGTATGTTGGACCTCTGTCCCCGTGTTGTCACTGTCACTTTCACGCACAGGTGTTTTGTCTCCTCTTTGTTCTGTCGGTCTATCCACTGTGTGTCGGTCAGATAGTTTGTCACTAGTCACCTTTGTGATGGCTATGTCCGAGTCTGTGTCACAATTTTTGTCATTATTTGGGGCATGTGTGGCGGGGTCTGTGTCTGCCTGAAGTGGTGGCCCACTTCTTCCTGACGCTGTGGAATGTGCAGAGTCCCCTGACAGCTTGCGCCGACCCCTGTTCCGATTGTGATCGTTGCGCTTCCCGTTCTTGTCTGTACTGGCCGTTGATGCGACTGCCTCATTGTAGGTGCTGTGCCCTGGCACCACAGGAACGGTGGAGGAACGGTGCCCTGGTCCATCTTCTGTGTGGCCCTGGACGTCTCTTGTGTCTTGCCTGTTGTTGGTTGTCACGCGTCTCTGAGTGCTGGTGTCACTGCTTCTGTGCCTCGGACCTGGGCTGCCATACCTTTCTCCGTGAGGAAGCGCTTCGTGGTGATTCCCATTTGGGTGGTACAAATGGGTGTCTTTAAAATGTTCTTTTGTCAGTCTTCCTGGTGCCCTGTCGTTTGCAGACCGTGTTGATTGAGATGTACTGGGTCCGCGCTTCTCGTAGCGTCCATATCTCTGCTGTCTGTAGAGGTGAGTGTCATCATCGGCACCGGTCCAGTCCCGGTCACTGAACTGGTTTCTCCTGGAATGGCAGTGATTTGGGGTATCGTATCTCGCCTGCTCCCTCTTGCTGCTTCGACTGTCTGTACGATATCCGTAGTGCTCCCTCTCTGTGTCCCCGTAGGTGTAGCTCCAGTTCTTGAATGATTGATGCGGCCTTTCTTCGACATTGCCGTCATCAAAATCTGTGGAGTACGGATATCGCGCACTGTACTGGTTCTTGTCAATTATCCGCAGCCTCCCATTTCTGTAAAAAGCGGTCTTGCCCTGCTGTTTGTAGAAGTCTACCGTTCTTCTTTGTTTTGTTGTGAGTTCAGATGTCACTTTGATCCCCTCTCTTCTCAGTGAATCTCGTAGCTCTCTGTCCGTCAGGATTTCCATCTTGTCACCCCACCTGTGAAACTGGACGATCAGCGGCCTGGGCTCTTCACCATGTTGTCGCCTCTCTCCGATGCGGGAAGCTTTTCTGATGTCTGAATAATTCCAGACACGGTTTGAAAACGTGGCCAGAATGTCCAGGATTTGATCCTCACATGGTGTACCGTATCTTTCGGATGGTTCTGGAATTCCGAAAAATTTCAGGTTGTAGAGTTTCATCTCCGCCTCCGTCTTGTCCACTGTTTGTTCCAAAGTGTCCAATCTTTCAAGGATACAACCGTAATCTTCTTGCAGATTTTGTATGTCGTCTGATCCTTGCTGAGCAAACTCTTTAAGTCTATTGACATCAGACACCAGCTGGCTAAGAATACTGTCTAATTTGTTGAATTTTTCGTTCAGCATTGTGTTGATGTTAGCTGTGTGTAACTGAAGGCCGTGTAGAATTTGTCCAAACCGCCAGTCGATCACCTGCACAATACTGTTGTACTGGTCGTCAGGGCCGGGGTTTGTTTCGACATCCATGCACATGACGAGCACTATCACACACAGCACATACAGCACGGACAGTGGTTGTTTCAACAAAGTCACTCTCATCACTGCACTGATGTCTGTTATGGAAACTCGATCGTCGTTTCGGAAAATAAGAGCATATTTTTTCCTAAAACTGTAAAACAAATCCCTTTTAAGTATGTTTGATCTTAAGCACTGGTATGTCCACAATGATTGTAGCAATTTCATGGTGTCAGTTAGCAAAACAATCGTGCGCAGTTTCCTGAACAAGATGTTCAGTGTTCAGTGTTCACGCAGAGCGCTCAAGCACGTCCGTTCCCCTCGACGGTCTGTGAGAAAGAGAGAGAGAGAGAGAGAGAGATTTCGTTATTCGTTTAATTTTCTGTGTGTAGACATTTGAATTTCCTCTCAGAGATCACTTCCGGCAATCCGTGGCAGACGACATTGGCTCGAAAGACAAGTGGACCTGGCAGTCATCTGCCGCAAACACCAAAAAGCTTAATGGCGGATATGTGTTTGGATATTTCTCAGAAAGTGAGCTATTGGATTTATTACCTCAATTCAAAAGCAGTTCTTTCTGTAACTGTGTCCCGGAGCCCCGCCCCGTCCCTCTCTCTCTTCCTGGGCTCGGACTGACTGGGTTCTGACGAACGTGTGTCGTCCAGCTGTGGAGTCTCTCAAAGTTCTATTTTTGCATCCTTGCATGTGTGAAACGATATTACGATTAGTAAATCTTGTAACCCATTTTCATTGGATTTAGACCCTTATTTTGAACGTTATTTTACTCGGTGTAAGCCAACGCGCATGGTCAGGCCTTGAGGGAAAAAAAAGACAATAATAGTTAATAAATAAATTGGCAAATAAATGTAAACACACACACACACACACACACACACACACACACACGAATGTATACACACACACATGCACAACAGATATGCAACAACTTTAGATATGCAGCAAATATGCAGTCTCACAGAAATGGAAGCGCAAACAAATGTACACAGCCAGCAGTTCACATAACTTGCATAAATAGGCGAAGCATGTGACCACTGGATACTTTCATCTGAGCCTCTTTGTTGCTATAGCCTGCTCCCTCTCTCACTGTGCAGCCCAAAAATGCCAGCGTCACACATCGCCGCTGCATTGTCTTTTCATCTTCTTTTCTTCTTCTCTTCTTATAACTATTGCATAATAAAACAGTAGAAAAACCCTTTGTGACAGGCCTCTATATGTCCTTGGCCTGTGTGAGGATCTTTTCTATCCTTTCACCTTCATACTCTTTCATTCAGTAATTCAGTAATTCTTTTGTAAGCCTTTTATAATATATCACTTGGTTTACGGTGTTACATTAAAAAATAGATTCAAGAGCAGTTCTTTCTGTAACTGTATCCCGCAGCCTCCCTCTCCCTCTCTCTCTCTCTTTCTTGGCTTGGACTGACTGGGTTTTGATGAATGTGTGTAGTCCAGCTTTGGAGTCTCTTTAAGTTCTATTTTTGCATCCTTGCATGTGTGAAACGATATTACGATTAGTAGATGTTGTAACCCAATTTCCATTCATTAACCCCTTCAGTGCCAGGGCGAAAACAGCAGAAAGTGGTGTTTCGGGTCATAAAACATTATCCAAAACAATAAGCCTAAAACTGAGAAAATGGTCTGGAGATATACCACTCTGGATGAACTGTGTGAACTTTCAGCCTTCCAGAGCTATTTCTTTTTTTCTGATGATGTCATCAGTGACGTAACTATGCACATACGTAATACGTTTATGGCAGTCAAGGGGTTAAGACTCTTATTTTGAACGTTATTTTACTCACTTTTGATGTGGATTGAGTCACTGAACTAACATGCCACCATCTTGCTTTCTCTGTCTCGGCGTTCGGACGAATCCATATATACTCTACACCACATCTGCTAATCAGATGCTTGACAAGCAGTGTAACCGAACGCGCATAGTCAGGCCTTGCAGGGAAAAAAAAGACAATAATAGTTAATAAATAGATTGGCAAATAAATGTAAATAAACACAGACACAGGCGGCAAATAAATGTAAATAAATGCACAGACACAGGCACACGCACACACATGCATACACACGAATGTATACACACACACATGCACAACAGATATGCAACAAATTTAGATATGCAACAAATATGCAGTCTCACAGATAAGGAAGCACAAACAAATGTACACAGCCAAAGACTAAAAGCACTCCCCCCCCCCCCCCCCCCCGCCCCCCCGCAACCCCCCCCCCACCTCACACAAATACATTCCTACATATTGCGGCTTCCACGGCACACACACACACACACACACACACACATACCCCACCCCTGAGAATGAGTGATTGATACAGCCAGAAGAGCTGGTGTTGTTTGGTACCTTTTGCTGCCATTGCCTTTAAGACTGAAAGACCTGTTTTGCATTTTAGAACAGTGCTTTCAGTGCAAGGCCTGGCTAAGTGAGTTGGGTTATGCTGCAGGTCAGGCATCTGCTTAGCAGATGTGGTGTAGCGTATATGGATTTTTCTGAACGCAATGACACCTTCTTGAGTTACTGAAACTTTCAGCATGTTTTCTGAAGGTCAGCATCCTGTTGAACTGTATTGTTTGGTAGCGTAGACAGTCGGTTATAATTCTCAATCTGATTCTGAATTCTGTCATCTCATTCCAGCTGTCTCATTTGACGGCTGATGCAAATAAAGGTACAAGTATTCAAGCACTGGCCAGGGGCATAGATAATAGATTATTAGATCTATGCTAGTCAGATAGGGCTTTCTGTTGTTTTATTCCTCAAAGGAGAAGAAGACGGTGTCTGAAGTCATTTATTTTTATAAACAAGTAAGTGTCTTAAGTTCAGTGTCAGTCATGCAGGCGGATTGTAAAGCACATATATACTGCAATGGAAAGATTGCCACTGGGTTTGGAGTTGGCAAAACATAAATAATACATACTATGTAGTATATCATGTGTGAAGACCATACATTGATTTTACATTCCTAAGACATTTTTAGATATGATTTTGAGTTATTAAACTTAGTGGATAAGCCTTGCCGATATAGTGAATGTACACTGATAACTAGTTTAATAAATAATTATGTGAAGTTTATACACTGTGACTCAAATGAATCAGTTATTATATGGCACTATTATTTTGCTGTGTTTATAAAAATGTGAAATTTGAATAAAAGTGCTAAAAATATCATTTATGTAATCATGATGTATGTGGTGCTTAGATATGTTTTTTTCCCTTTTGAGGACTGTATTAAAAATCATTGTCTTGCTTACTCTCTTAACACCAGAAAATATAATTCATTCAGTTCAGTTCAGTTCAGTTTTCTCTCTGTCTCTCTCTCACAATACATGTGTAATTGTATGTTACACCACCATCCCACCCCCAGCACACACATACATACACACACACACACACACACTTACACATTCTACAGAAAAAGTACATTCAGGAAAGCTTCCATTAGGTGATTAACTTGGTTTTTTCATGTTTTCAGATGGGGGAGGAGAGTGCTTTACAACTGGGTGACCTTGACCTTACTTCAGAGGACTTTTTGTTAGATGAAGTTGATGGTGAGTCAGGTTTTAACTTTCTGTTTTATCACTATTGTCAGTAGCTGTTTCATTCTGGAGTGTTAAATGTTTTTAGTTTTGTTATTTTTTGTTATTTTTGTTCAATACTTGTATTCTTATAATTCATTTAGAAGAGTGGCATGCACAGGGACACTCAGACAAAATTAAAAAAGCAAAGACACACATATGCATGCACACACATGCAAACATGCATACACTCATGCACCATGACCATGTGCAGGTGCGTGCAAACACTTGTACTAACTTAACTAAGTGACTAATGTGCACACACACACACACACACAGAGATCTCAATAACTTTAATTGCAATAATCCGGTCAAAACAGATGGGCAGTTTGAGATGCAACCGAGGCACTCATTTATTTGGGACTCACATCACTGCATTGAATACCAGGTGTGAAAATATGGACAGTGTGGACGCAAACTACACATCCAACTTCCAGCATTCACCATGTACACATACATATATATGTCTATATATATATTTTTTTTTTCCACACACATAAGCAGCCACACACGCATGCGTGCACATGCTCACACACACATACACACATAAAAAAATTATACTCACATGTTAACTCACTTGGAAAAGTTTTCTCCCTTGCTTTTTTGTGCAGATGGCCCATTTATTGGGGTTAGAAAAAAAAATCACAAAAAATACAAAATATAAAGTAACTGACTGAAACTCGCTGTGCTTGACCCACCATCCCCTCTCCTCATGTCGTGATCTATTTTGCATAAAAAATTTCCACTTGTGTCGCCTGTGATGCCATTTTCGATACGTATGCAGATTAGCTTGTCATGTGGGGTGCCGAAGTGAACTGGTCGCCAGTGAGTGTGATGTTACAGAATCTCAACCTGGGCCATCACCCCAGTGTCTCCATGGGAGGGATTTCTGGATATGTGGCTCAGTCCTGCTCTCAAGCCGGTCTCCACTGCTAGGGGAAGCCCATGTGTGTCAGGTGGCTCTGGGTTGTCAGCCCATTGGTCTCCTGGTGGGCCTGACAACCCATTTGGACCAGACCTCTCTCAGACTTGGCCAGGCTTCTCCCTTCTTGGAGGTCAAGGTGCCCCTATTACCTGTACTGAGGCGCACCTATGGTGCATGTTGGGTTGCCGGGAGGACCGGGGCGCAACCCCTTGTCCTCTCCCCCCTGGTATTCAGCCCAGCACATCCCATAGGGTGGCACAAGCTGCCCTGACAAGCAGGATTGACTATTTGTCGATCAGGCTGACCTCCCCAGTCAGTAGTGCCTCTCCGTCGGGAACTCGTACCTCGGCCACCCTATATGTAACCTCCATGGTCACTACAGCTTCCCTTTCATTACCAAATGATTCCATGTTGGGGGAGCCTGCACTTCCCGCCCCTCCACCCTCCCCCACCCCTCAGGTGTTGGTACAACAGGGAGATGGTGGTCTGGTCCAAGCTGTCTGTGTCCACACACACCGGCATTGCCATACATTGGACTGGGCTGTGCACAGGGCTGACCAGACCATACTCAAGTCCCTGACTGTTAACCCTGCCCTCTGACCATGTGTGCCTCCAGTGTCAGCTGCATCTGTTGAGGCCCCCTCCTTTCCCCCTCTGCGCAGGAGAGGATGCTGGTCCCGCAACGCACTACCCTCCCTAACTTGGCCAGTCTCTTTTTCAAGACATTGGCGGAGTGGGACAAACTGGGTCACTGTTGCCTCTTGGAGGTCTCCACAGCATACACTTTCTTTGATGCCTTCCTCCACAGGGCCAACCAGTTGTGGGAACAGCGTCCTGTTGCTCAGGACAGGGGTCTCCTTCTTCAGACCCTCAGGGCTTAATTTGTGACCCAAGGCTGAACATCTTCAGCAACAGAGCGGCCTCGGGTCTGAGAGCTGTGGCCGATGCAACTGCCAGCCTGCATTTTAACTGAGTTCTGGCCAGACAGGATGAGGTGCTCCACCTCTCTAACATACCACTAGATGAAAGGGCTGCTTTGCGAACCATCCCGGTCCAGCAGCACTCCCTCTTCGGGCAGCATGCGCCCCAGTTCGTCAGTCACAAGGCCAAGACGAACAGGAAGTTGGCATCGTACTAAACCCCTCCTGGACCCTGGAGGGGGCCAAACTGGCTTTTCCTTGACTCCCTCCCGGGGAGTCATTACTTTGTCATGGTCAGGAGGCCACGTGGCCAGTGATCGGTCAGTGGGGGCATCAGTACTTCTGAAGTTTTATTGCTTTCTAGGCCTTATTTGACAGCCTGCATAGCCATTGTGATTGTAGCTGACCAGGCTGAATACGTGGTTGTTTTATACTGATGACCCTGGTAAGGCTTCCCATGCCAAACAGGTTGTGAGTGAGGCCCAAGCTAAAAGTAGCCCACAGTCCCTGTCACTGTTCTCTCTTCTTTTTACTGGTTCTTTTACTGTCTTCAGCTCCATCAAGCCTTCTTTTCCACGTTCATTTTTCTCTGCAGCCTTCTTCAGGTGTTTGCCATGATGGAGGGATATGAGGTCCTGGGGATTGAGAGAGCACACTGCTCTCAACACATCCCTTTGGCTCGGATCTCTCCTAGACAGGTGGCACACATTGGCTTGTGTGTATCAATCGGCTGCCCATATGTGGGGCAGGGTCAAGACTGGCAGTTGAGAGGCTGACTACGGCAACCCCTGCAGTGTCCAGTTCTCTGTTCTTGGGAGCTGAGCATGATCAAGGGGGATAGAGTTAGATCTTGACCATTCATCATATATCCCTTCTGAAACTTTGAAGGGGTCAAGCTGGCTTCCCCTTTACCCGGGCCCCTAAGTTGGCTATTGCTAGACATGGCTTCCAAATCAATAATCCCTCTATAGGGGTGCAAGTCTTCCGGCATGTGCCAGAAATTTGGCACAGAACATCTTGACTTTAGGTACTTTCTGGCATGGAGAAATTTTGTTGAAATTTTGTTATGAAAGTTTCCGGCATGGAGAAATTTTGTTTTTGGTAGTTTCCGGCATGCATAAATTTGTGTAGACTGGTTGCTTTCTCTGATTTCTTTGTCTTTCAGAGTGTCTTTGAAGCGCTTTCTTTTGTTTGCAGCTGGGCCTGCATCAAGATGGTGTAGATGCTGGGCAAGTTTGCACGAGTGAGCACCTCTGTGTCAGGGATCTTGTCTTGCCACTTTATGCCAAGAAGTTTTCTGAGGCTGGTGGTGTGGAAGTGGTTCAGCTTTTTGGCGTGGTGTTTATAGACTGTCCATGATTCACATCCATAGAGCACTGTGGTGAGAACTATGGCCTTGTATACTTTGAACTTCGTCTCCAGGGTGATGCCTCTCCTGTTCCAAACGTTTTTATGGAGTCTGCTGAAGGCAGCGCTGGCTTTGGCTAGTCTGGCATTCACCTCGTCGTCGATGACAACTGTGCGAGAGAGTGTACTGCCCAGGTATGTGAACTTGTCCACCGCATTCAGTCGTTGCCTGTCAATGAAGATGTTTGGTTCAACGTAAGGCTTTCCTGGAGCTGGCTGGTGCATCACCTCAGTCTTCTTTGTGCTGATTGTGAGGCCAAAGTTGTCACAGGCAGCAGAGAACTTGTCGACGCTGTGTTGTGTGTCAGCTTTGGAGGCAGCATTGAGAGAACAGTCATCAGCAAACAGGAAGTCGTTGACGGTGTCTGTCCTCACCTTGGTTTTTGCTTGAAGCCTCCTGAGGTTGAAGAGTGAGCCATCTGTGCGGTACCTGATGCCAATGCCTACGTCAGCGTCTCTGAAGGCATCTGTCAGCATGGCTGAAAACATAAGACTGAACAGGGTGGGGGCAAGAACACACCCTTGCTTGACTCAGTTGAAGACAGGGAATAGTTCTGAAGTCTCTCGTTGTCTTGGACTCGGGCCAGCATCCCGTCGTGTAGTTGCCGTATGATGGTGATGAACTTTCTGGGACATCTGTACTTCGCCATGATTCTCCAAAGGCCATCTCTGCTAACAGTATCAAAGGCCTTGGTCAGATCAACATAGGTGGAGTAAAGGTCGGCGTTCTGTTCCTGACACTTCTCCTGGAACTGCCTGGCAGCAAGCACCATGTCGATAGTCCCGCGTTCTTTCTGGAAGCCACACTGGCTCTCTGGTAGGAGACCTTGCTCAAGGTGCGCTATGAGACGGTTGAGTAGCACTCTGGCCAAAGTCTTGCCTGCGACGGACAGCAGGGATATTCCACGATGGTTGTCACAAGCCTGACGATTTCCTTTGCACTTGTACAGGTGTATGATGGAAGCGTCTTTAAAGTCCTGTGGAACTGCCTCATGCTGCCAGACGAGCTGGAACAGCTGATGAAGCTTCTCAGTCAGCACCATACCACCTTCTTTGTAGACCTCAGCTGGAATGGAGTCTGAGCCAGGGGCTTTGTCATTGGATAGCAGATGGATAGCTTTCTGGGTCTCCTCCAAAGTTAGAATGGCATCCAGCGACTCACTGACTGGTACCTGGGAGAGTCGGTCGATGGCTTCAACATTGATGGTGGAAGGTTGGTTCAGTACGCTGTCAAAGTGTTCAGCCCATCTCTCAAGGATCCCGTCCTTGTCAGTGATCAGGGTAGAACCATCAGCACTGAGGAGTGGAGCAGAACCGGAGGTGGTGGGACCGTAGACTTCTTTCAGGCCGTTATAGAAGTTCTTCATGTCGTTCCTGTCTGCAAAGCCCTGGATCTCATCAGCTTTGTTGCTCAACCAGGAATCCTGCATCTGCCGCAGCTTCAGCTGGATGGTGCTGCGTGCGCTTTTCAGTATGTCTTTCTTTGACTGTGACTTGGATCTTCAATGTGGGCTCTTTAGGCTTGGCGTTTGTCTTCTAGCAGCTTCTTGATCTCAGTGCAGTTCTCATCAAACCAGTCTTTGTGCTTCTTGGCAGAAGGCCCCAGGCACTCCATGGCAGTGTTGTACACCGTCTCATGCAGTGCGCCCCATGCTGCCTCCACATTCTGGTTGTCCAGCACGGTGGACTCAAGGCGTTCCTCCAGGGTGTCAGCAAGGCTCTGCTTGATGTTGCCTAGCTCCAGCTTGTTGACATTCAGGCGTTTGGGTGCTTTCATGCCCTGAAGCCGTCTCTTGGGCTGGATGCGGAGGTTGAGTTTGGAGACGATAAGGCGGTGGTCTGTCCAGCATTCAGCGCCACACATGGCCCTTGTGACTCGTACGTCCTGCCTGTCCCTCTTCCTGACAATGACAAAGTCGATGAGATGCCAATGCCCAGAGCGAGGATCCATCCATGACGTCCTGTTACGGGTAGGGAGGCAGAAGACGGTGTTTGTGATAAGAAGGTCATGCTCGGCACATGTCTGGAGAAGTAATTGACCGTTGCTGTTACAGTTGCCAACCCCATGCTTCCCAATCATGCCTTCCCAGGAGGTGCTGTCACAGCCAACTCTCGCGTTAAAGTCACCAAGAATGATGAGCTTGTCTGCGTTGGGAACAGTGGTGATGACAGCGTTCAGGTCCTCGTAGAACTTGTCCTTGATCTCATCCGGGTTGGTCATGGTGGGCGCGTAGGCGCTGACAATGGTGGTAAACTTCTTCCCGTTGCATAAAGGGAGTTTCATCGTCATCAGGCGATCGTTCACTCCTTTCGGGGGGCCAGCCAGCTTGCCAACAACGGTTGTCTTCACTGCAAAGCCAACTCCAGCCTCACGTCTCTCTTCAGGTCCGCGACCACTCCAAAAGAAGGTGTAATAACAGCAATACACCAAAAAAGTATTGACGTCAAATGCTAGGCATGTTTACCTTCAGTGACTAATATGTGCGGCCCTTCTTGGCATTTGCTGTGTGTGTGTGTGTGTTAGGTTTTGCGGTCAGCAAAATCATAGTTTTTCTTTACTCGGCCAAAGTGCCGCAGTCTGGGGTCTTGAATCATAGAAACTACGGAAGAATCTTAGTATCAGGCAGGCCTGTGAACCGATGTCAAAATGAGAGACAAGTGGCACTTTGAACATCAGTAACTTATTTCATGCACTTAATGCAAATAAATCTTTGGTACTTCGGCTATAATTCCCAGATATAAATAATGTACACTAAGACTGCAGCCGTGAAGGGTACTGCCGCATCCTTGTGGACGTAATTTCAGAAACAGACTCAAAGTCAATTGCTTCAAAGATTTCTTGTCACAATTGCTACAAAGTGATTGTTGTGAAAAGTGACAATGTTTGCCGCCCAAGGGTTGAGGCAGAGATGGCAACGGTGATCACGTGCGTGCTTTTTTTCTTTACAATAACACTGAATAAGATACAGAATTGTATTATATAGTTTGTTTCATAACAAAAATAATGTGGTTTGTTTTTTGCTTTGAATAAGGGGGGGCGGTAATTGCTTTTCTTTCTCTGTTTTTTTTTTGGGGTTTTTTTCTATTTTTCGATTTTTTCCCCCAAAGGGGTTTTAAAAAATATCAATTTAAAATTTTTCTTTAGTGAATGTTTGATCGGGTATTGTTTTTTTTTTTGGGAAAAAGGGTTTAAAGGTGTTTTTTGGTACAAAAAAGCCCCCCTTTTTTGGTCTTTTTTCTTATTTTACGGGTTTTTTAAATTATTTTAAAAAAAGTTTTTTTTAGAAATTTTTTTAAATAATTGGGGTTTTTTTTTAGGCAAAAAGGAAGCCTTTTGGGGGGGAAGAAACTGGCGTGTTTGTAAAATGGTTTTCTTTTTTACCGGGTGTACGGGTTTTTAAAGGTTTTGGCGGGGGTGTTAATGGGGGAAGAAATTTTAAATGGGGAAAAAATTTAAAAAAGAAAAATTTAAGAAAAATACTTTTCTTATCCATCCTTGGGCTTTTTCTCCACCACCAACTCAAACACACACACACCAACACAGCACCACCACACACCAATCCCCCCTCTCACACACACAAAAAAACCCCACCCCACAAAAACACGCACACCCCACCCCCCAAAAAAAGGGGTCCACCCCCGGGGGGCAGGCTTGAAAAAAAACCAGGATTGGCGGCTTTTTCCCCCGGCGGGGGCAGGCCGCTTTGGGGGGGTTGGAAAAGTCCTTAAGAGGGCCCAAATTTGGGCCCGGGGCTAAAAAAAGGGGGTTTTTTCGTACTGAGGGCCCCTAAAGGGCTTCCCATCCGGGAAAGGGCCCGTGAGTGGGCCCAAACAAAAAAAGGGGCCCCATGCCCCTTTCGCTATTTTATTCTTTTTTAAACTGCCTTTCTTTTCCCTTCCTCAGCTCCCCCTAACCCCTTCTTTTCCACATTCTTTTTTTCTGCGGCCCTTCTTCAGGCCCGTTTGTGTTTGCCGTGCGGCGGACCTGTGATGGAGGGGGAATGAGTCCGGGGGATTGAGGAGCACGCTGTTTCTCAACACACCCCTTTTGGGGGCTGGGCCCCTCCCCAAAAGGGCAGGGGGCCCACACATTGGCCCTTGTGTGTCTTTTTGGCCCCCCTTTCCGGGGGTTGGGTGGGGGACGGGCCCAGTTTAGAGGCTAACGATGATAACCCCCGTAGTCCCTCAGTTCTCGGTCCCCAGGAGCTGGGCTTGATGGGGGGGGAAAAATGCGTTTTGGGAAAGACTTTTGGGTTTGTATGCCCCTCCCGAACGGGAAAAGGGGGTAAAGTGGTTTTTCCTTTTGCCCCTTGGCCCCCTTTAAGTTGGCCCCCCATGGGGGGGGGTTTAAGGGGAAAGGGTTTAAATTTACGATAAAAAAAAAACCATGGTTTAAACCCAAAATTACCCCCCCCCTAAATTTGGGGAAGGGGGAAAGACCGGGAAACTGATGTTTCGGATCCGATTTGGAGGTCGGTGGGGCCCTCTGGATTTTGGGCCCGGGCTGGTTTTTGGGGGGAAAGGGGCACTAAAAATTGACGCCCTTGTTGGTCTCACCCCCTTTCCCCATCCAGAAGGTTCCAGTGTCTAGCAGGCTCATGAAGTCTGTCAAGAAGCTGGGGAAAGAGCATTTCTGGTAGAGGACGCGTCAAAAAGGGGCAGACCCCGCTTCTGTTTTTAAAAAAGCAAACCACTTTTGGGGGATAGGGCGGTGAAGGTTTCCCTCAAAAAAGGTTGAATGTTTGAAGGGGGGTTTCTTAGTCCCCGGGTTGTGGGAGAATTGAGGCAGAGATTAAGTGCGAGTGCCCTTCAGGGAAAGTGGGGATGTTTCGGGGTTTGACAGAAAGGAAAGGGGTCGGACAGGTCCCCCCCAACACATTTTTCCCCCCTTCTGCTCCCTAAATTGTCCCAAGGAAAACCCGAGTCGGATTGCAGGGGAACGTGGTTTGAAAGTGTCCCCCCCTCAAAGGGTTTTTAAAGTGCCAGAAAATTCGGCCCGGGTGGGGCTGTTTGCCAGGCGGAAGGGGCCCTTGGC
The DNA here is from genome assembly GCF_041734735.1 of Babylonia areolata. NCBI lineage: Eukaryota > Metazoa > Mollusca > Gastropoda > Neogastropoda > Buccinidae > Babylonia > Babylonia areolata. Next base: position 11,610,601 of record NC_134889.1, read on the forward strand.
ACCTGTTCAAAGGTGGCGAAAAGGGCAAATGGGGTAAAGGCCCCCCTTTGGGTTTTGAACTGCGGGGGACGGCCCCCTGTCCTCATCAAAAGACTGCCCCACCTGGAAAAAAAAAAAAAAAAATCCAGAAGGTAAAAGACGGGGAAAAAAATTTTCTTTTCTTTGAGGCCGCAAAAAATTTTGGGGGGCCTGAATTCCCTAAAGGCGTCTTCCGCTTCTGTCGTCAGACCTTGGATGGTGGATTTTTGCGATCCAGACAAACCCACAGGGACACAAAAGGGGATGATGTCCCTCCCTTGGTAAAAAATTTGGGCCCCTTGGGGGAGGTGGGGGTTATCCACCCCTTCCCCCCCTTTTTATGCGGTGTCAAGGGTGGGGGGGGGGGGCGGAAACCCTCGAGCGGAGGCACAGGGTCCGCCCCCGTCCCCCCCCCCCCCCCCCCGGCCCCTCTCGTCCCCCCTTTCCCGTCTCTGCCCCCTGGGTGGGGGGAGTGCCCAAAAACCCCCCCCCCCCCCCCACCCCCAAAAACCCCAAGGAGGAGGAGGGGTTGGGGGCCTTTGGCCCGGGGGGGTTCGGGGGGAAAACCCGGGGGGTTTGGAAATTTCCCGGGGCGGGGTTTGGGAAAAATGGGGACGGGTTTTTAAGCCCCAAAAAAACGGGATATGAGGTCTTGGCCCGCCCTTGGGAGCCACCGAAAGCAGAGGGAAGCAGGAATGGTAGCAATGGATTGGCTGTCTTTTTTTTTTAACTTTTTTTTGGGCCCCCCCCCCCGTTAATTCATTGGCCAACCATTGGGTTTTGGGCCAATCTCCGGGAAAACCCAGCGCTTTGTCTGTTTTGAAACCTTCAGGGGTTGGCCCTGAAAGAGAGGGAAATTTTTTAAATTCTCTCTGGTTTTAAATCCTTTTTTAAAACCCGCTAAAAGAAGCAAGGGGTTTTGAGGGAGGTGTCGCTCTTTTTATATGCAAGCCCCTTTTTACATTTCTTTTGGGTTGTATTTACTGAACCATTTTAAAAATGATGCAAACTACCCTTTTTGGTTTTTGCTCTGTTTGGGCCCTAATTTTGCGGGGGGGGCAAACAGTAAAAAGCGAGGGGCCGGCCTGGGCCCCGGGCCCTTTCACCCAAATAAAACGCTAAAAATCTATAAAGTTTTTAACCCCATTCCGGGGGAAAAGGCTCTCCCCCCCATTTGTCGGTTTTAAACCTCTGTCCTTTTTTCGTTTTTTTTGGGCTAAAAGCGTTTTCTTTTGGCCCTTTTTTTTGCTGCTTGCGGCTTGTGTTTATTTTTAATTTTAACATTTGTGTTGATTCGACTGGGGGCACCCTGATTCGTTCGTTTTTTTCAAACCTCTAAGTCGATCTGTTTTTTCCCTTTCCGGGGGGGGGGTTTGGTTTTTAAACGGGGTTGGCCTAAGGGGGGGGTTCTTTGCCTCGTGTCCCCATACCCAAAAGGCAGGGTTAAAGTTGTGGGATAGACCCCCCCCGGGCAAGAGACCCCCCCGGGCCCCGGGCTCATGATTTTTCCCGTTTAGGGGACCACGGCCCGATGGTCTTTTGACGTTTGGATGGGAGGGGGACTTTCGTCCCATTTTAAAACGGGCAAAGGGGGAAAGGGGAAAAAAGGGGGTTTACGAGCTTTGCCTCCCGGGGTTTGCCCCAGCGGGGAGGCGGGGGAAAAGGGGGGGGAGGGGCCCAAGGGCCTCCTGGGGGGTGGGGCCGAGGGGCCCGAAAAACCCAAGGGGGGGCCCGTGGCCTTTTCCCCGGGTTTCCCCAAATAGAGATGGCCTAACGGGCCCCAATGTTTTCCCCCTCCCCCCCTTCTCTGTGGGAACCCCCCTCCCCATCTTTTGGGGGGGGGGGAAAAAATTTGGGTTTCCCCGGGGGGGGATCTCTACTTTGCCCCCCGGGGCCAAGCCCCCCAGTCTCCCACGGGAGGGGATTGGGGGTGCTATCCGGCGGTCCCCTGTGGGGGGGGTTTTGCGGTGTCAGGGGGTTTCTGGGCAGTCACCCCGCTGTTTGGGGGGGGACTGACCCCAAGCGGCCGCCCTTGTTCCAGGTTTTTCCCTTCATGGGGTCAAGGGCCTTTTGGCCTTTGGGGGTTTGGGCCCAAGTAGGGCTGGGGCCCCCGGGGGGGGTTAAACCCCCATTCTCCCTTTACTGGGGCCCCCTTAGGGGTGCACCCTGGGTTCCCCGGGTCCCAAGGGAAAACCCCCTTGCCCGGGCCCTCACGGCCCCAACCCCAGCACATTTTCCCAGGGTGCCCCCACAGCCCCGAAAAGTGGGTTCGACTTTTGTCGGTCAGGTCGGCCCCTAAAATTTAATATTAAAAATATTCCAGTAGTAGGGGGGCTTTAAAATTTTATACCTGAATTTGTAAAAAAAAAACCCAATTATGGAAAAATCTTTTGAAATTTTTTTTTAAAAAAATTTTTTTCCCCTTAGGGCCCCCAAAAGTTCCCACCTTTTAAAAACCCTAGCACACACAAAACAACACCACCCACACCCCACACACACACGAAAATTGAACACCCATTAAGAATACATTATAATGTTAATGAGGGTTTTACTTGGGTTTAAAAAATATATCATATGTAAATTTATCTTGAGTAACCCCAAGAAAAACCTTTTAAAGATGACATTGTAAAAGAGGCTCTGCACAAGGTCTGTAAATGTTTTTTTTTTTAAAATAAAAATTATTTCTTAACTTTTATTTTGCTTTTGTTGGATTTTTTGAAAAGGGTGAAAAACCTTGTTTATTTGTAATTGTTAGATTTTTTTTTCCTTGATTTAAAAAAGCACAAACACACGGGGTTTTTTGGTTGGGGGGGGTCATTGAACAAAAAAATTTTGGGAAACCCCCTTCAATGTGGGTGTCACTTTAAAGTAAAAAGAGTGTTTTGGGAAAAGTAAAAATTTAAAATTGTATGGGGGAAAGGGGGTGATTAAAAATGACCCACTACCCCCCCCCCCCACATAAAACCTTTGTTTTAACTTTTAAAGGGGGGCCCTTTTTTTTGGAAAAAAAAGGGGGTCACCCCCCAGAAGGGGTTTTTTAGTTTTTAAATCAGGAATTTTTTGGGCCCCGGGTCTTTGGCTAGTTTGTAAAAAAAAGGGTTCCCTAGGAAATTAACCTTTTTTCAATTGTCCAATTTGTGTTTGTGGGGTTTGGTGTGGGGGGGGTGTGTGTGTGTGGGGTGTGTTTTGTGTGTTTTTTTGTTGTGTGTGAACCTGCCAAGTTTTCAGCCTGGCGGGTGGCATCAAACGGGGGGCATTTTCTTGGAGGGATCCCAAAGTAAAATTTTTTTAAAATTTTTTTTCAAAAAATGATTTTTTAAATTTTGATCGGGGTTTGATGATGCTTACGTTTTATTGTGCTGGCATCTGCTTGAATTAGAAAAGGACATTCAGGGCAGATTTGTTTCGTGGGGTCCCTCGTAGACGAAAAAGGACTTCTCGAAAAAAAGTGCCCTTTTTAAATGTTTTTAAAGGGTTTAAAATTTTAAAAAGGTTTTTTTCCCCTTTTGGGGGAAAAGATTGGTAGTGTTAGTTTTTTTTGAAACTTTTCCCCCTTGTTTTAAAGTAGTGTAAAAATGGAAATAACCGGTTGGCTTGGGGGTGGTGAGGCCCCCAAAGGGATAAAATTTTGATTTGATGTATTTATGTATGAAATGTAATTAAAAATTTCCCTTTCCCTACCCCCCTTTTCATTCTGGCCTAAACCCGGGAAAGCTCTACCTTTCCCCAGTGTGGGGGAAGGGAAGGGTTAGTTCGGGAAGGGGGGGTTACAAGCCAGCAACATAAAAGGGACCCAAGGGGCCGGGCCAGCAAGCACGAAGCAACAGGACACTGACCCACCAAAATGTGGTGGGGGTTTTATCCGTGGGGAAAATTCAACGAGGACCATCTAGTCATTTTGGGGGGGGGGGTGGGTTGGGTTTGTGGGTCCCGCAGAGGACGGTGGGGCCAATCCCCCCCGGGAAAAGGTTTGACCAGTGTGGACAGGGGATAGTGGGGGCCCTTTTGGGGGGACTTGCTGGCATGCTTTTCCGGGCCCCTGTCTGGTTGCTTTGCTACGCGATTCTTTTTGGCCTCACAGGATTTGGCGCCTTTGTGGACAGCTGAACCACTTTGGTCTGCCTTTTGGCTTTGCCCATGTATCGTGGCGGGATGTTGAAGGCCTCAGGGGAAGCTTTCAGAGGTCTTTGAAGCGTTCTTTTGGCCTCCATGGGAGCGCTTGCCATTTTGGGTTCCCCTTTCAGCGTTTTTTGGGGGGCCGGGTTTGGTTGGCATTGTAAAAACTACAGGCCTGCCTGGCGCAGCGGGGCCCTGTTCAAGTTGGGTGGGTTGCGGGCAAGTTTGCACGAGTGAGCACCTCTGTGTCAGGGATCTTCTTTTTGGCATTTTATCCCGAGAATTTTTCTGAGGCTGGTGGGTGGAAAGGGTTTTTCATTTTTTTGGTTTTTTGGGCATTTTTTGACTGTCCATGATTCACATCCATAGGCAGTGTGGTGAGAAACTTGGCCTTGTATACTTTGGGGTTGCCAGGGTGTGCCTTTTCTTTTCCCAAACTTTCTTATGGAGTCTCCCGAAGGCGGCGCTGGCTTTGGGGGAGTCGGGCATTTCCCTGTGTCGATGACAACTGTCCCGGGGAAAGGTTTCCCTGCCGGTATGTGAACTTCAGTGGGTTTGCCTGTCGATGAAGATTTTTTTTTTTCAACAAAAGGGCTTTCCCGGGGCTGGCTGGTGCTTTCACCCCCCGTTTCTTTGTGCTGATTGTGGGGCCCCAAAGTTGTCACAGGCACCCAGAGAATTTGGGAAATTGTTTTGTTTTGCATGTCGGGTTCAGGGCCCGCGTTGGGGAGCGCAGTCATCAGCAAAAAAAAGGAAAAGGTCTTTTGAGGTGTCTTTTCTCCCCTTTGGGTTTTTTTGTTGAAGCCCCCTGGGGGGGGAAGAGTGGCCATCTGTGCGGTATTTGTGCCAATCCCTTTCGCCCGCGGTCTTGAAGGTTTGTCGCGGCGGGAAAACATGAGACGGAACAGGGTGGGGGGCAAGAACCCCCCCTTGCTTGACCCCGTTGAAAAAGGGGTTTGGTTTGAAGTCAATCCTTTGGCTTGGACTCGGGCCAGCATCCCATTGTGTAGTTCCCTTTTATGATGGTGATGAATTTTTGGGGGAAAACCTTTACTTCCCCCATGATTCCCCAAAAGGCCATCTCTGCAAAACAGAACGAAGGCCTTGGCCCCAGTCGACATAGGTAGGTAAAAGGTCGGTTCTGTTCCTGCCATTTTCCCTGGAGCTCCCTGGCAGCAAACACCATTTTGATGTCCCGCGTTTTTTCTGGAACCCACAGGGGCTCTCTGGTAAGAGCCCTTGTAAAGGGGGCGCATGAGAGGGTTTTGGATTTGACCGGGCCCCCGGGGTTTTCCCTGGGGACGGAAAAGCGGGATTTTTCCAAACGATGGTTGTCAAGGCCTGACGTTTTCCCTTTGCGTTTTGGAAACAGGAGTATGATGGAACCCGTTTTTAAAGCCCTTTGTGGGGACTGCCCCCTTTTCCCAAGATGAGGGGGGTTTTTAGCTGATGGTTCCGTCAGGCCATACCCCCTTCTTTTAGACCCGCGGGAATGGGTTTTAGCAGGGGTTTTTTGCATTGGATAGCAAAAGGATGCTTTTGGGTCTCCCAAATTTTTGGAATGGATCCAACGATCACTGATTGGCACCTGGGGGGCGGTTTCCGTTGGCTTCATATTGTTTGGGGGAAAGGGGGCGGTTCAGTACGCTGTAAAAAGGTTCACCCCATTCCGGGGGAAACCCCTTTCCTTGTCAGGGGTTAGGGTAAAAACCATCAGCATTTAAGGAGTGGGGCAGTTTAGGGGTGGTGGGGGGGTTAGACTTCTTTGGGGCGTTATAAAAGTTCTATTTTCGTTCCTTCTGCAAAGCCCGGGGATTCAAGCTTTTTTGGGCTCAACCAGGAATCGGGAATCTGCCGCGGGCTTAAAGCGGGGGGGGGGTTGGGGGCGGCGTGCGTTTTTCAGTATGTCTTTTTTTGCTTTTTATTTTGGGAAATTTAAAAGTGGGTTCTTTAGGCTTGGCGTTTGTTTCCAGCCCCTTTTGGGTCTAATTTTGCAGTTGTCATCCAACCAGTTTTTTAGTTTCCCCTGGAAAAGGCCCCCCCCCCCCCAATGGCGTGTTTTTCCCCGCTCATCAGTGGGCCCCATTGCTCCCTCCACATTTGGTTGCCCAGCATGGTGGACTAAAGGGGTTTTTCCTCCGGGGTGTCAGCAAACCCTTGCTTGATGTTGCCTAGCTTCAGTTTTTTGGGACTTTCGGGGGTTTGGGGGTGTTTTTCTTCCCCGGGGCCTTTCCCCTTGGGTTGATGCGGGGTTGAGCTTGGAGACGAAAAAGGCGGGTGGTCGGTCAGAAACTTGGCCCCCGGACATGGCCTCGTAAATCGAAAATCCTGCCCCCCCCTCTTCCTGACAAGGACAAAGTCGATGAGAGGGCCAATCCCCGGAGCGGGATCCCATCCATTATTTTCCTGTTAGGGGTGGGGAGGAGAAGACGGTGTTTGTGTTTAAGGGAGGTTGTGTTAAGCGTCTGGAGAACCCAAACCCCCCATGTTCCCCAATCACCCTTTTCCCAGGGGGTTTGCTGTACACCAACTCTCGCGTTAAGTCCCAAGAATGATGGGGCTTGTCGCGTTGGGGAACAGGGGTGTGCAGCGTTAGGCCCTCTGGGAATTTGGGCCCTTGTTTAATCGGGGTTTTTGGTCTTGGGGGGTGCGTAGGGTGGAAAATTGGTGGTAAATTCTTCCCGTTGCTTTAAAAGGGATTTTCATGGGCCCTCAGGCAAATGTTCACTCCTTTCGGGGGGCCCCCCAGTTTGGGGAACCCAACGGTTGTCTTCACTGCAAAGCCAACTCCAGCCTACATTCTCTTGGGGCCCGCGCCACCCAAAAAGAAGGTGTGGGCCTGGCCTCGCTCACAAGTTCCCCCTTCTTCTCCCGTCTGGTTCACTTAAGGCAGCGTTTGTCGATGTTTTTTACTGGTTTGTTCACTGCAACGGTTTGGGGTTTTCTCTGTGGTCTGCCCGAGTGCCTCGTCCAGAAGCTTTGGGATGTTCCAGGGTGGCAATGGTCAGTGGGGGCCCCTTGTTTTCTTCTTTCTTTCCTTTTTTGTGTCGACCATTGAGTAGGGTCCCCGCCCAGCCGGGGGATGTGATGGGGTTTGGTTTGGGGAAAGCGGGGCAATTTTTAAAGGGAAACCTTTTCTACCCCCTTCCTCATGCCATGGAGGTGAGCAGTGCTGCCCTAAAGGGAGGGTTTGCTCAGTCGTTTCGGGGGTGCCGATCCCCAAATGCTGCCCCCGTCGGGAAAAAAAGGGACCCTATGGCCTGGGGTGCCTGTGTACAGGTTGCGGTTTGAAAAATGCCAGTGAAACCCAAAAACCTGTCGCTTGTCGCTGCCTGTGCCACGGGGTTGGGGAAAATAAAGGTAGGGGGATAAAGGGATGAGATTTGGCGCGATGATTTTGGTTTATATTTGAGGAGGAGTTGGCACCGTCGACCTACTTCTTGTCCGGGGCCCTCTTATCCTTTTGGCAAGAAAAGCCCCACCCCAATAGCCCAAGGCAAAAACAGGGCACCCTTTGGTCTAAAATACAATCCAGCAAACCCCACCATGCGGGCATGGTTTCTTGACTAAAATCCAAAGCCCACACCAGTGAAGTTGTAGAAACCCTCCCCCACACTCTTATTCTGGTAGAAAAGCGTGCTAAACCCTGGGGTCCCCGGGGCTGTTTTCGGTGAACCCGGGCCCAACATCGCGATGTGTGCTTGTGACAAAACCTGGTCGAATTTTGCACCTTCTAAAGTTCGAAAAACATTTAGAGCCCATTCAAATCAGGAAAAGGACCACCTGTGACAAAAGGGAACATGATTTTTTGTTTTTTCTATGTCCCTTTTTAAACCCCAAAAAGAAATTATTGGGTCGCCCCAAAATTTACTCTTAAAGGGAAAGTTTGGGACCATTCAGTTTGCCCTTTGGGTTTTGAAAATGGGGGCAAAGCAACCGGGGTTTCCCCAAGCATTTCCCAAAGGGATCCTGGCCACACGAAAGGACAATTTAAAGGTCATGGCCATTTTTGAAGAACTCTGAAAAACAAAAAAGGCAAGGTTTAAAAAGGGGAAACAATTCTGGATGGGGGAAAACTGAGGACGGGTCCCCTTTTGCCTCTTTATGCTACAACTGGGTATCTGACTTTATTTCGACCTGAAACTATTTTTGGGGAACATTGACGTTTGAAAAAGGGTTGACGGATAAGTTTGATGTGAGGAAGTTTAAAATTTGGGATATGTGTTCAGTTTTTATACCGAGCATGCTTTCTGGGGTTTGAGTAAAGAATGACCCCCAAGGGGGTTCCCTTGCGATTTAAAAAAACTGAACTGGGGCCCTTCCCCCAAAACCCAAAATTGAGGCGGGGAAAAGAAGTAGTGGGACTTTTTGGGCAGGGGAAAATTTCTTTGGTTTTTTTTCCCCCCCTTCATTTTAACTTTTTTTTGGTTAAAATTCACCCAAGGTTTTAAAACCTGGAAATCCCAATCCGGCTTGACAAAATCGTTTGTGTTTTTTTTTGGGTTCTGCAGATTTTTGTGCGGGAGTATCATCACCAAAAGTTTGGGTTTGCAGAACAAAATTGGCCAAAAATGCTCAGAAAGAGTGTCAGAAAAAACAAAATGGGGCCAGGCAGAGCCTTTTGGGCCCCAACATGGGAAAGATCATTTTTGGGATCAGACTTAACGTTATCAACAGAGAGAATCTGGAAGGGGTTTGGATAGGTATGAAAAAAAACCAGTCAAAAACTTTTGATTTGATTTTCAAAAAAGGGTTCAATTTGGGAAAAGGGGAGTATATTGGTTTTTCTTTTGTGTAAAACGGGGCTGACGGGTGAGAAAATTTTTTACACAGACGGGTTTCCTTCATAAAACAGCCCCAGTAACGGCCCATTTCCCTCCCTTTAAAAAAAGCAGTTTCAGTGTAGGGGCCCCGATCTATATGCTGACTAAAAAGAAGAAAAAGGGTTTGTTAAAAGCTAAATGGTTTTGGAAATTTGGGGGAGAGAAAAAAAATTTTCAAAAATTTTTGGGAAACCAAAAAAAAAAAGGTTGGATACAGGGGGGAAAACTTTTGGGGGTCATTGTGACCGGGAGTGGTTTCTTTAGCGGGTTTAAAAAGTGCGTTTTTTTAAACCTTTAGGGAAGACACCAAAAATTTAAAGAATCATTTAAAATTTTTTGAAATTTCGGGCCAAAAAACTTTCGAACACTCAAAACAGTTTTGGTTGGGGAAGGGGTCCGGGTCAATTTTTTTTGGAGCAGATTTTTCAACACATGGAAATTTGTCTTTTAAAACAGGGGGAAAAAGGCAACAAAAAGAACACCTTAAAATTTTTCCCCCGAGGGAGGGTGACACGCTGTGTAAAATCCAGTTTTTTTCCTTTGGGGTTTAAGATTTTTTTAGCAGAAAATACCTGAGAGACACGGGGCAGTACTAAAACTTGGATAGGATGGAAGCAAAGAAGATTTTTTTTCTGCCACAAAGTTATTTGAAATGGAATATAGTTCTTTGTTTTGATTTAGTTTCCCGGAGTTCTTGGCGTTAAAAAACCCGAGTTTTGGGCTTTGTCCCTAAGGGAAAGGAAACAAAGTTTTTTGGTTTTCTGGTAGTTTTGTGAGTTTTTTAAACCCCGATACATTTGATGTGCTTCCTATGTGCCTCTTTCTCTTTGTTTGGTTTTTCCCACAAGAACCCCAAAACCCCCTGGAAAGGGACACCCTTCCTGGATAAACCCCCGCAACGGAGGGCGGGGGTGGGCTTGCCCGGGTGCGGCTAAAAGGGCAGTTTTGGTATGGGTCAGTAAACAGTCCAAAAAGCAAAAAAAATTTCTGATATCGGGTTTCATTGCGAAAAGTGCTCTGTCTTTGCCCACTCTGTAGAACCTGTCACAGGGGATGGGAGGTTAGGGTTGAGGACACTGTACGACAAAGGGTTTTCAAAATTTTAAAGCATGTTTCACCCCGAAATCAAGAACTCCATCACTGGGTTCCAATCACCAAATAAAAGAGTATGCCCCATGTTTGGGGGGGGTGGTTTTTTCTGCAAAAGTTAAAAAAAGGGTTTGGGTAATTTTTTAAAAATTTCCCAAAGAATTTTACAGCCATTTTGGCGGGGGTGGGGAATGAAAGTTAAACCCCCGAATAGCCCACAGGTTTCCATAAAGGGACAGTTCCGGTCACCAAAAAAATTAGGAAACTTTTCAAAAACTTTTGGTCTGTTAACTTATTAACAGAGGGGGGCCCAGGGGGGGATGACACACAGGAAGTGCAGCACGCTATGCGGGAAAAGGCTTTCAAAGGTTTGAATGGGAAAAGGAAAATGGGAGGTGAATTTAAAGGGTGGGGGTGGAAGTCTCTGTAAAGGATGCAGTACCGCCGCCAGGGCCCAAGAGGCAAAAGGAAGGACTTGAGGGCCCCTTTTCCATGGGGGAAAGATCGGGCACATACTGCTTCTTCTCCAGGGGGTTTGGAGCCAGTTTTCCAAAATAAACAGAAAATTTAAATGAAAATTGTCAAAAAATTTAAAAGAAGAAATAGCAGTTTTTTTCTCTCCAGTTGGGCCCAACGCCCGTTTTTTTGGGAAAGTTTGAAAATTTTTAAGACCAGAGAGCTTAAAATTTTTGGACGAGTGGGGGGGGAGGGGAAGGGAGTTAAGGTTTTTAAAATTTTCACAGGGGGAAAGAAGTTTGATCGGTGATCGGTCTTTGGACTGGACGGGGGGGAGTGGGGGGACTTGATGTCTTGTGGCAAAAAGCATGGGAGGGGCTACTGTTTTTTAAAACCCCGGCGTTCCTCAAAAACCCCCCGTTGCTTTTTTCTTTTTTTGGCAGGGAAACCCCTGTTCTGCCCTGCAGATCTGAGCAGGGAAACGGGACGTGAATCCAAGATCACAAAGTTTGTCCCCAATGGGACAGGGAAAGGGGTTAGGTGAACCATTAAAACACCAGTAATTTCAGTTCTCTGTAAAAGGATTTTAAGGGGTTTGGGCAAGGGAAAATGGAAAACTTGCGTTTTTTTCCCACTTTCGGTTTGGGTTTTTTAATGGCTGACAGTTTGAGCGCTTAACTTTAATGGAGGGGGAAAAAAAAGAAAGTGAGGCGGGGACAAATTAAACCCATCATAAGCCCTTGCCCGTGGTAAAAAAAGCGAAGAAAATACACCAAAATGACCAGCGTTCCACCGAAAAAAAAACTGTCACACTCAAAATTTCATGAAAACACGGGTAACTCACACCCCGACTACTTAAAACCCCAGGTATTCCTCAAGCAATAAGGTATGCCACTTATGCTCCTACTCCCACGTCCCATTACTACTACTACAGTGAAAATGATTTGGGACTACTTTCCCCACCCCACAATACCCACTACAAACACTTCTATAAACTATTACAGCAACAACCACCACTACTACAAACTAGAAAATGACGTTTGGACAATGACGCGAGGGAGAACAACGAAAAACCGTAAAAAGTACTACTTAAGTTTTAAAGTGGTTGGAGACCCCGTGCCAGCCAGGTTGAATTAAAACCCCAAAAAAATCAGGAAAGCTCCCCACTGGAAAAGGAAAAGGTAGTAAAAAGGGTTTCCATTCACTGCCCCAAAAAATTTTTCCCAAACGGTGTCAGAGGGAAACCAGTCAGGTCCCTTTGGGGAAGTTGGTATGTGAGCCCCTAAAAGATCCAAAAAGGGGAAAAGGAAAAAATCAAGAGACACCCCGAAGGAGGCAGATATCATAGACCAGTGTACCTTTTTGGCAAAGAAAAAGTGTGGTGCCAAACAGTTTAGGGTGTTTCCCAAATGCCCCTGGGGCCTCTTTAAAATTTTGATATCGGGGTTGAAGCAAAGCAAATTTAAATTGGGCCCAAGATAAACAAGTACACACGATATGGTTGGGTTTTGCCCCGGGTCTCAGGGACTTGGCCCCTTTTACTGTAGCCAGGCAAAGCTGAGGCCCCCGAAACCCCTTGTTGAAGAATAAAACACAGATTCTCAGCATGTAAAAGATCGGGGTATTTAAGTTTCCAAAAAAAACCCCAAGCGGAAGATGGCAAAAAAATTGGAAAGTCGGGGGGGGGCAGTCGTGCAGTGAAAAAAAAGTTCAATTTTAAAGGGGAAAAAATTGGGGAACACCCAAAACCCTTTGGGAAAAGGGGCCCGGGGGTGGGACAAAAAAAAAAAACCCCCCCAAAAAAAAAAAGGGGGGAAGGGCCCGGGGAAAGCAAAAAGAGCAAAATTAAAAGGGAAAATTTAAAGAAGGAAGAGGATGATAAAAAGAGTCCAGAAGGCCCCCCAGGGGAACCGCGGGGGCATTGGCCCGCATCGGGGGAAAGGGGAGCCTAATGGAGTGACGTGGATGACTTTCCTTCAAAAAGAATGCAAAAATTTGGGGGAAATGGGGAAAGCAGAGGATCCCGGTTGGCCACTCTGCCATGGCAAAAAAACAGTGGAAATGTCCCCAGATCATGCAAATGGCGGGGAAAAATAAGGACGGTACTCGTGGAGGCACAACCCAAATGCCCAAAAGAAATTGCACATGGTTTAGCATGTCCCGGAGCACCCCCACACCACGAAAATTCAGTAGGTTCCCTCCCCTGAGAAGCAAATAAAATTGGCCAAAGGAAAAGCTGCAACAAACCAGAGCATGAAAAAAATTAGCTGCTGGATGGTGCCCCAAAAATTGGGAATGCAAGTTGGGCCAAACCCGAGGGGGGAAAGAAAATGGAGTTATAGGAAGGGCGGCCCGAGGGCTTGATGTAGTACTCACTCCCAAAGGGAACGAAACAAGCAAAATTTGATTTAACTCCTGGGCCATAAAAAAGCAGAATGGAGGAAACCCCCCATTACCGACCCAAAAAGTATGCTGGTCAAGCCCAAACAGTGAGGGGAAATTTGGGTTCCCAAACCAAAATCCTTGCCATTGAGATTGGGTTATGCAAGAGGGTTTGTGAAAATTTTGCCTTAGCCTCAGAAACAGCTGTGGGAAATTTTGACCCGAAGAAAAAAAGGGTTTTAAGGGCAATGGCAGAAGCGCAGAAAAGAGTTTTAGTGGATGTGGCAAGGAGGAATTTAAAAAAAAAACTTATAAGGATTAAATTTCCCCACTCAAACTAGGCATAAACTGATGGTCGTGGTTAAAAAAATCGCCAGAAAGGTTTTCAGTTGGAAAATTTCAACCCCCCCGGAGGCGGGTTTAAAAATAAAGATGGGCCCAAGGGGAAAAATAGGTTTTTCCCAAAGGAAGGGCATCCCGGGTCACGGCCTGGGTGCATTGGGCCCCCCTTAAAAGTGAAGGAAATTAACGGCCCGGGAAAAGTTGTTTAGGGGGGGTTTTTTCTCTGAAGACCCTTTTATGTCCAGCTCTCCTAGAGTTTTTATCACTATGGGTTTTGAGAAGGATTTTGCGCTTTTGTGGGATGGGGAGGGGTGTCCTACTATTTTGTTTCCCCCCCCCCCCCCCCCCCCCCCCCCCCCCCCTTTAGTTGTTCTTTTTTTTCTTTTTTCTTATTTAGTTTTTTTTTAATTCATCATTTGTCCATAATTGAAAAATTCAAACCCCCTTTCCCTTTTTTTCTCCCGGTCAGCACCCTTTTTCGATGCCTTCCTTTTGGAATGCAAACCCTTGTTTTTAAAACCCTTTAATTGTTTTTTTAATTTTTTATCCCCTTTTTAAATTTTTTATTTATACATTTATCTATTTTTGACCAAATTGGGGTAAAAAAAAGTGGTCTTTTTTAATCGGGGTTCGGTTGTCTGTGGGTGTTTGTGTGTTTTGGTGTGTGTGTGTTGTGGTAAACTTTAAAATTGCCATTTTCTCTGAAAACTTTGTCAGTTGACCCCCCAAAAATTTTCATAAAAATAGGAAAAATTTAGTTTTTTTCCAGTCATCTTGTTTTTAAAAAAAATTTTTGCACCCCGGGATGGGGGACCCCAAAATTTTTTTTAAAAAAAGCCAAATTTTAGCAAACTGGATTTTTTGTTATATTTTATTTTTTTTATTCTTAAACTTGGTACTTTGATCTGATATTCTGGGCCCCGGGTCAAGAGCTTCATTTTTATAAATTTTTTTTTTGTTTTTTCAAAAAGGAAATTCTTTTGTAAAACAGGAAGATATATTTTGGTTTCATGTTTTGGTGCAGCTAGTTTTAAAAAAAGGGGGAAAATTTAAACTGTAATTAAAAGTAGGGGGTTTAAATTTAATTTCTTTTCTGTTTTTTTTCATCTTAAAAAATTTTAAATTTTTAAAAAAATATCATACAAAAAAAGTAGGTTTTCTTTTTCTGCGGGGTACAGGGCTTTACTGTGTTTATTCGCCCCCGGGGGTCTTTTTCGGAAAATTTTCTAAAAAACAATTTACATTGGATTAATAGATTTTGGCTGAGCCCCGAAGGTTTATGGGCAAAAATCAGGGGTTTTGTACCTTTTTTATCATATTCAAAATTTTGTGCTTATATTCCTTGCAAAGGGGAAGGGCGCCCTTTTGTTTAAAGTAGTTGGCCTGCCCCGGTTTTGTCCCAAAATTTGTTGACATTAAATGATAACAGAGATGGAAAGTTGGGAAGGAGACCGTTTAAAAAATTTATTTTTGGAAGATTTTGTGAAGCCCATCACTTTTGGGTTATGCCCCCAACTGCCATAAAATTATCAAAAAACAGTCGGAAATTTTCCCGGGTTAAAAAAAAAAACCCAAAAAAAGGGGAGGGGTTAACCCCCATGAAAACGTTTGATTTTCTCAAAAAAGAAGCCCCTTTTTATTCATAGACATTTTGAAGTCCCTTTTACTTGGTTACATGTTATTAGTGTAACAAAAATTTAATTTTCATATAACTTTAAAAAATATAAAAAATCGTTTGGTTAAAAGGGGGGGCCATTTTTCCCCAGGGCGGGCTTTAGTAAATTTGGTCCATTCTATTTTTAGATCAGGGAAGTCGGTATGTGGGGGTTACACCCCTTTTGTTTTGGAAAAAATTCAGAATTTTTACCAAAAATTAAAACACACACCACAACACAACAACAAAACACAACACCCATTCCTTCTGTGAACTGCATTACGTTATATGTTGTATAAAAAAAATATATATTTATATTAATTATTATATTATATCAAAATCTACGCGATCTCCATTTGTGTGCATGCGAACCAATAAAGTGGTTTTCACCCCACAAAAAACAACCCCCACAACACAACACACACCCTTTTTCCTTTTTCTCTTTCCTCTCTCTCTTATATATATATATTTTTAAAATATTTTGTATGTTTTTCAGACTCAGGCTTAAAGGGAATTTAGGGAAATGCATGGTTTTTTCTTATACCCAGGTATTAAATTCATTGTTCCCATTTTAACAGAAAATTTCAATGATTGTAAATAAAAATAAAACTGAGTAAATCACGGGCAAGAAAGTAAGTAATTTAAAATTTTAATCAAAATGACACAACATACAACACGGAAAAAAAACAAACATGCAAATGGCACCCCTTCAACATTTCACATACCCACATTAAAAACATTTTCACCCTACACAAACCCCAAAACAACAACAAAACACTCAAAACCCACACAAAACACACACACACACACACACACACACCTCAGCAAAAGGGAAAAAAAAAATTAAAGAAAAATTTTTTACACCACAGACCCCAAACATGACCGTAAAATCTTTGGAAACCCCATGTTGTGAGAATTACCCCAGCTGCTTAGTATCCCCCCTTTCCAACTTTACACATGCCAGCACCATCCCTTCTCATTCTGTGAAAAGCATTACATTATACAGTGGGGGATGATTATATGTATCCGACTATTTCAGTTTTTGCAAAATGTGTGCTTGTGGGAACACACAACAAAAACCCCAAAAACACACCCCACACCACACCACCACACAAACAACACACACTCATTCTAGAAATGAAATTAGGATTGTTGTCTGTCAGTCTCTGTCTGTTATATTTTAATCATCTCCCTTAAACGTACTGGGTTTTATTATATACAATTTTAGGGGGGGGTTTAACCCAAACCGGACTTCCAAATCCCTTTAAACTTAACTCAAACCCTTTTGGGGATCCAAAAAAACGCCCCCTGACCAAAACCATTTAGCCCCCCACTTCCCCCTTGTGCCCCCCCAAACTTTTGGGGCCGGGGGGTTTTTGTTAATTTTTGTTGGTGGGTGAATTTCAAAATTTGGGTTTTAAAAAAATTTTTAAAAAACATGTTTTTTTAAAAAGAAAAATTTTTTTCTCCCTTCTTTTTTGCTCTCCTTTTCCTTTTTCTCCCTTTCTTTTTTTCCCCTTTTGGCCACAGGGGAATGGGGGTTCTGGCAAAAAAATTTATTTTTAAAAAAAAAACCAAAGGAAGAAATCCAAAAGATTTTTTCCCCAAAAAAAGGCCTTGGCCAAGGCCGGGGCCAAAGCATTTTTGGGTATATGGGGTCCCGGCAACCCGCAAGAAAAGGGGGTTAGGGGAAAAGGGGTTTTGTTGAAAACGCGGGGGGACCCCCCTTGAGGCCCGAAACCCTTTTAAAACCTGTCAATGGGCATGGGAAGGGGAAAAACCCAAAAATTTTCTCCAAAATCCCCTTTGGCCCCGCATTGAAGGGGGGTGGGGGGGCCCCCCACCAAACAAAAAAAAAAAAAAAAAAAAACAAGGGGGTTTCTTTTTTTAACTTTTAAAATTTCCCGGGCAAATAAAACAAAAAAAAAAAAGATAAGTGTTGGGGTTGTTTTTTGGTTTTAGTGAGGTCGGTAGGGAAAACACCTGTTAACCCACCACCACCACAACAAAACAAAACACACTTTTTTTCATAAAAACAAATTTAAATATAAAAAAAAATGGCAACATAAACCCCCCTGAAATCCCAAAATGGGTTTTTTGGGAAAAAAACAACCTCAACCCTTTCCCTCCTACCCCAACCCTATACCAACCGGTGGTTTTAGGAAGGCAATTTCAGCATTCAACCCTGCCCCACCCAAACAACACAACACACTTTTTGTAAGTTGGGGCTGTAATTTGGGGGGGTAAATTAAATTGGGTTTTGGGTTGGTTTGGGATTTTTTTTTTATTAAGGGGTCGATAAAAAACACATTTTTTCCCAACCAAAAAGGGAGTCATATCACCCCCCTTAAAAATTTTCTAATATTTTTATTAAAAATACAAAATTTTAACAAAACCACACCCATTTTTAAACCTGTCTGGGGATTTAAGTTTAAAATTTTTTTTAACCCCGGGGCCCCAAAAAACCCAAAGGTTTGGCCCCAATTGTGTGAAATAGTTTTTAATTCAAAATTTTGTTATGCTGGATATGTTTGGAATCCCCTCTTGGGAAAAAAAATTTGGGGCTGACTTTTGGGGACCTCTTTCTTTCCTTTCGGGTGGGAAATTCCCCCAAAAAAATATGGTTGTGTGGTGTGGTTCAAAAGCTGGTTTGGCGCCGTCCCAATTTAAAGGGGGATTTCCGAAGCAACCCCAAATGCATAAAAAATTGGCGGATGGCCCCCGGGTTTGAAAATGACCCAAAAGCAGGGAAAAAGGGTAAAATGAAAAGGTAAGGTTCCCCTGGAAAAAAGCTGCAGGAGGGGAAAGAAAATTCAATCCTTTTAAAAAATTGGGCTTACGGCCCCCCCTTCAGGAAAATCCCCCCTTTTCCCAATCAGATGGAATTTTAACCCTTTAAACACCCTAGATAGGAAAACATTTCGCATGGGGGAGATTAAAGGTCTTTTTAAACCCTTTTTTCCAAATTGAAAGAAGGCCCTTGGGGCCCTTAAAAGCCAAAACAAAAGATAGGTTTACAAATTTTTGAAAGAAAGAAAAGTTTCTTCCCTCCAAAACAAAGGTAACCCTTTTTTTTTTTGGGCCAAAAATCAGGCACTTTGTGCTGGGAAGTTTCATCCCGCGTCTTTTTGGAAAAAATCTTTTTCCCCGGGTTTTTTTTTCTTATATTCCTTTTTTTAAAAGGGGGAACCCCCAAAAGCTTGATAAAGGGGGTTCCTTCTTGTTTTTTAAACCAAAATTTTTTTTCCGTTTTTTATTTTTAAGCCTTTTTTTCAATTTAAATTATTTTTAAAATGTTTTTTCAAAAAAAAACGCATTCCCCTACTTTTGGTTTTGTTTGTTTTAAAAAGGGGGGGTGAAAAAAAGAAATTGTCGGGCAAAATGGGGTGGTTTTTCTCCCAAAATGTTTGTCATTGGCCTGCGGGCCCTATATAAGGGGGTTGGGGGAAAAATGGCCGTAAAATGTCACATTTTTCCCTTGGGGCCCAATTTCCCTGAAAAGGATAGGTGAGAGGAAAAGGTTTTAAACTCTCTCTTTCTTCCCTTTTCAACCTTTCTTCCCCCTTTTTCTTTTCTCTCTTCTTCCTTTTAATTAAAATTTAAATTTAATTAAACCAAAAATAATTTTAATCAGAAACCCAACAAAAACAAATTTAAAAACAACATCATTTAGGCCCCTTTTTGGTTTGGAAGGGCCTTTTTAAAGCTGGGTCGGAAGATGGCTGCAACCTTTCGGGGGGCAAGTTTGGGGCCCCTTTCAAGGGGAAAACCCTTTTGGGTTTCGCACGAGGGTGGTTTTTTCCTTTTGCCGGCCCAAGGGGCCCTGGGGTTTGGTTTTCAAGGAAGACCCGTTGGGGGGAGGGGGGTTTCCCCTCCCTTGGGCGGGACCTGGGCACGGAAAAAGCAATTGCGAGGAAGGAAGCTTTTTCAAGGAAGGTTTTGATCTCTTTTGGGGGCCTTGTCCGGTTTCCAATTTGGCTTCGAAAAGGCCGATTCTACCCAAACCGGAGGCCTCCAAAACCCGGACCCGGCTGCCAAAAGGGGCTTTTAACCCCTTCCCCAATTTTCCCGGGAAACTTTGCTGTCAAAAAGGGCCCGGGGCAAATTTGTGAATTAGCACTTTCCCCCTTCCCGAGGAGGGGCCCCCTTCGCTGGGTGGACACGGGGCGTATTTGGGCCTGGTGCCCAAAATTTCGGGAGCCTCAAAAAGGGGGGGCAGGAGGCAGAAAAGCCGTTCAGCGATTTCCTTTTGGGTTTTTTTAAAAGGGGGTTTTTTTGTTCCAAAATTTTTGCAGGGGGGTGGAAAAAGGGGCCGTTTTCCTTGCCAAAGGGGGGTTTTTGGGGGGCCCCAAAAAGGGGTTCGGCGTTTAGGGAAGAGGGTGGCCAGGTAGTACGGGGAAAAAAACTTCCCCCTTGTTAGATGTTTTGTGAAAAGGGAGCGGGGGAAATTTTTGTGGGGGAGGTTGGAAATTCGCCTTTTTCGACTTCTGGGAAAACTTTGGGACCTTCCCCCAAACAACCCCCCCCATCCCCACCCCTTTTGGGTTGGGGGGCCCGGGGGGGCCCTCGTCGGGAAACAAACCCTTTTTTATTCCCATTTCTTGGGGTTCCCGTAGGTAATTTAATATTTTAAAATTTATTTATAAATTTAAGTTCTCGTCCCAAGTCATATTCCTTTTTATCTTGAAGGAGATGGAATTCCGCAAACCAACTTTTTTCACCCCCCCCTTTCCCTTTAAGGGGTCCAAAAAAGGGGGGTTTCTTTTGTTATGTTTGTGTTTAAAGTTGTTTTATGCCATTTTAAAAATTTTTTTATTAGAAATTTATTTCTCCCCCCTTTTTTCCTCCTTTCTTGGGTTTTCCCCCCCCTTTTTCCATAAATCCTTTTTTTTCCCTTTTTACCCGTTAAAAACCCAATTTTTCCTTTGGTCTTTTGGTTTAAAAACCAAAAATGGAAAAACCCTGGGAAAAATTTTTGGGATTTTAAGACCAAACTTTTGGGAGGCTCTTCAGGGTCTTGCCGCGATGGGGAGGTTATTTAGGTTGGGAAGCAGGTTTAACCCCTTGGAAACCTGAAAATGAAAATCCGTACAGGGCCTGTGGTTTTTTTTCTCCCAACCAACAAAAGGGGTTTTTATTTTGGGGGTGAAATTTAGGGCCCACCCCACCACCCAACCAACCCCCCCACACACACCAAACCTTCAATCTTTATGTGGGTTTTCTTCTTTTAATTTTAATTTAAAACTGTGGTGGGGTGGGGTGGCGGTTTGCCCTGGGTTGGGCCGAAACTATGTTCCCCACCACCCAACACACCAAACCCCCCCCCAAAAAAATTATTATTTAAAATTATTATTTTATAAATTTTTCTCCCGTGCCCCACAAAACCCCCAAAACCCTCTCTTTAAGGGTTGGCACACATTTAAATCTCACCAAAACTTCCTTTTTGGGGGTTTTGCATATAACTGGGCCTTTTTCCCCCGGGCAAAAAAAAACCCCCAAACCCCACCCCCCCACCCAAATTTTTGGATTTGGGTTTTTTTGTAAAAGTTTGTTTTTTTGGGTGGGTTTTAATCAAGGGTGGTTAAAATTTTTTTTTGCCCCTTTTTTAATTTCAACGGGAGGGCTTTTTTTTTCAATTTTTATTTTTAAAAATTTTTTTTTATTCACACAAACCAAAACCCCAAAACCCAACCCCCCCTTTTTTGTTTTGGGGGGTTTAATACCTGGTTTTCAACTGGGGAGAGAAAATCCGGGTTTTTCCCCAATTGGTGTGTTAAAAGTTCTCTAATTTTGCGGCCTCAGGAAAGAAATTTTAATAAGGGGCCAATTGGTTGGGCAGGGTGCATTTTAAGGTTTTGGTTTTTCCCTTCTTCTCTGGGTTTGGGGTTTTGTGGGAAATTTTAAAATCAAAACCAAATTTTTAATTAAAAGTGTTGGGGTTTTGGTTTGGTTTTGGCCAACCGGGCGGAAATCGAAATTTGATGGCCTTTCGGTAACGGGGTGGTTTTAACGAAGGTTTGGGAGGTATGAAAAAGACCCTTTTTTAAAATCGTTTATTGGGGTTTAAGTGAAAATGGTCGGTTCCAATTTGGGAAAATGGGAAAATTCGGAGAGTTTTTTCCTTTCATTTTTTCAAGGCTTGGAGGCTGGGGGGGGCCAAACCCATAAACTAAAAAGGGAATTAAAAGGGGTTTTGGTTTCTGGCCTTTTGGCCTGTTCCCAAAAGGGGAAGGGTTTTGGGGGCTTTTTCCCGCAAAGGGGACTTCGGGGAACCGGCGCAAAGTCAAAGTTAAGGGCTCAACTGTCATTGGGAAAAAATTTTGGGTTTGTTTCTTCCAATCAGCATTTTGGTTTCCAGTTTTTTTTGTTTTTGGCCCAAAAACGGGGCCGGGTTTTTTCCCAAGTTGATCACCCTTTTAGTTTTTTCCGATTACCCTTTGGGGGTTTTTTTTTTTTACCCCCTTTTTCCCCCCTTTGTTGGGGAAAAGTGCTTCCCCAGGAAAGGTTTGGGTTGGGTCTCATATTGTTCTTTTTTAAAAAAAATTTTTTTAATTTCCCTTTTTTAAATTTAATTTTTTAGGGCCCTTTTTTTTTGGAATTTTTTAATTTTCGTTTTTATTACTTTATTAAAAAAAGTGTTTCAAGCCCGCCTTTTAATTTTTAGGTTGGGTTTTAAAGGTGGAGTTTTTTATGGTTTTTGAAGCCCAGAAAAGGGTGGGGCCCCTGGCAGTGGGGGTCCCACAGGTTTTAAAAAAATGGCCTTGGTTGCTTTTGCTCAAAAATTTGGAAGGAGGGGCCGGCTTGAAAACCGGGGAATTGGAGGGGAAGGGCAATAAGCAAAATTTTTTATTCCTTGAATTATGGGTTTTTTTCTTCCACCTTTTCCCTTTCTTTCTCCTTCCCCTATCCTCCTCTCCCCATTATTAAATTATTTACCTTATAATGAAAACCAAACACAATTTAAAAATATCCCTTTTAAAATAAAATATTTTTTCTCTTTTATCTTTTTGTAAGTAGTATGTTCTTTTTCTGTTGTCTTTCCAAATTTTTTTATCCCGTATATACTTTTATGATTTTCTCACTCTCGTTTTCTCTCTCCCAAAAAAAAAAAAAAAAAAAAAAAAAAAAAAATGGTGTGGTGTGTATTGTTATGTGTGTGTTGTGTGTGTGGTGTGTGTGTGGTGTGGGTGTGTGGTATTTTTTTCTGACGGGGGGTGGAACCCCCGCCCGTACTCAAAAGGAAAAAGGGGAAAAATTTTTGGGAAATTGAAAATGCTTCTGTTGGACTGTTCCCTTTAAAACCTTTTCACGGGAGGGAATTTCTCCCTGTGTTCGTGAAACCCGTTTTAAAAATTAAAAACTTAAAAGAACCCCGTTTAAAAGTAAATATTATACATATACATTATATAGGAAATATTTGGTTATATAGATATCTTTGGGGGTCCCCCCAAAAAAATGAGCCCGCTTTTTTTACCAAATTTTTTTTTGTGATTTGGGAAACTGAAATTTATTGGGAAAAATTTTCAAAGGTAAACCTTTGGGGTTTATCAAAAAAGTCTGCAAAATTAAACTAAAAATTGGGGGCAAAATTTTTGCGGAAATTTGTCAAATTCAAAACAGCATGTCAAAAAATCCATTATCAGAGCTGTGCCAATGTGACCTTCATCATGTTCATGCCAGCTGCCAGGTGTTGGGATCTGTCAATCAGTGTCAGTCTAAAAATAGTCTGTCTGGGTGTCAAATCTTTTGATTTTTTTATGTCGTTAAAAGACAGGATGATTATGTCATGGGAGGAGATATCGGTGGAAGAAATACATAAAAGCATTTTGCTTGGAAGAAACAACTTCGTTTAGTCATGGAGGAAGATGGAGGCCACATTGAGCACAAACTGAAATAAGTGAGTTTTCCTCTGATATTGAATTTTTTGACATGCTGTTTTGAATTTTACAATACTCGCATAATTTGATATTTTAGATATTTTGTAGACTTGTTGGATGATACCCTAAGGTTACTGTGTGAAAATTTTCAATGAATTCGGTTTCTCTATCACTGAGAAATACTTGTCAAAAAGCGTTCACTTTTTAGGGTCACCTGACATATATGTTTTATTTGTCATAGGTCATAGGTCAGGAGATGTGGAGAGCATGCAGATGGCGAGTGGTGCATGAGGAAATTTTTATCACCATAAACTCATAATTTTTTTTGACTGATTTTGTATACTCAGTGATCATATTAGTATTAGTAACTATTAGTAACTATTACAGAAATTATGCAGTTTGACGACAATGAAAGTAGAACAGGAAAGAATGCAATTTGTTGAGTGTACTGATAAAACTGAACCAGTGCTCACACAGACCATTAACTCCTCCTTTGTTTATTTATCTGTTTATTAAGACATTTTGCTATTGCGCTTATTCTTGAAGCTCTATATGTTTTACTGAAAGCATTCACTGAAACATTTGCACACAAACATACACATATAATTTAAAACATAGGAAGAGAGAACAGTTAAAAGGGATTATGTCATTGAGTAAATAAAAAAATGTATAGATATAAAAAGATACAACTAGCATTGTTATTTCTAGTAGAAATTATGATAACAGTAACAACAATAAAAATGTAGACAATTTAATTAATGACACTCACATGCAAATACACACAGACACAAACACACACACATACACACACTGGCACACTTGCATGCAAGCATGCATGTGGCCACATATGCACACATATACTGTCTCTCTGAGTGGGGTAGGAACTACTATTTGTCTGATGCTGTCCTTTCCCTGAGGAAAAATCTTGTACAGGATGTTATCACACATGATAAAATAGGGGTCATTGCACACACTAGGGGCAGTGTCCAGGACTGTTTTATACAAGGGACGAAGGAACTCATCTGTTTGCTCAAACTGGACAGTTTTTCTGGAGTCACATTCAAAGGGGGAACCACAGGTACATGCAAAGGTTTTGTTGGTTTCCTATCACTTTGAACCTGGGCTCTCGGGCTCACATTGCAAAAGGGATAAGAGTACCACCACACCCACTGTGCACAGATCGAACCCCAGGTAGATTACCTAGGATCAGATCAGTTACTGGATTGTCCAGTGACACATGCCAACACCTCATCAGTGAAATAGGAATGGCCACAAAAGCTTTTGCTGCTGTAAACTGCTCAATGTGGTCTCCAAAGACTGGCATTTTGGGTGTCAACGGTATACTGGTCCTGTAGCACCAGAGATTTATTAACTCATGCGCCCATGCTGTGGCGCATCCAGTATCTTGGAGTGTGGTTTCGTCCGTCGGGATCGACGAGGGACCATCTAGTCATCCTGGGGGTGGGTGGGTTGGGCTCTGTGGGTGCGCAGATGACTGGTCAGGCCAATCCACGCCCCAGAAGGTTCTGACGCAGTGTGGGCAGGGGATGGTGGCGGCTGTCGGTGGACTTGCTGGCACTGCTTTTCCTGGCCTGTCTGCATTACTCTGCTGCAGCGATTCTGTTGGTCTCACAGGATTTGCCGCCTTTGTGGACAGCTGAATGCCACTTTGGTCTGTCCATTGCATTCAGCTCCCATGTGTCGTGGCTGATGTTGAAGGCCTTCAGAGAAGCTTTCAGAGTGTCTTTGAAGCGCTTCTTTTGGCCTCCATGGGAGCACTTGCCATTTTGGAGTTCGCTGTACAGTAGTTTCTTGGGGAGCCAGTGGTCTGACATGTGAACTACATGGCCTGCCCAGCACAGCTGGGCCTGCATCAATATAGTGTAGATGCTGGGCAAGTTTGCACGAGTGAGCACCTCCGTGTCAGGGATCTTCTCTTGCCACTTTATGCTGAGAAGTTTTCTGAAGCTGGTGGTGTGGAAGTGGTTCAGCTTTTGGGGGTGGCGTTTGTAGACCATCTATGATTCACATCCATAGAGCAGTGTGGTGAGAACTATAGCCTTGTATACTTTGAGCTTCGTCTCCAGGGTGATGGCCTCGCCTGTTCCAAATGTTCTTATTGAGTCTGCCGAAGGCAGGGCTGGCTTTGGCGAGTCTGGCATTCACCTCGTCGTCGATGACAACTGTGCGAGAGAGTGTACTGCCCAGGTATGTGAACTTGTCCACAGCATTCAGTCGTTGCCCATTGATGAAGATGTTTGGTTCAACGTAAGGTTTTCCTGGAGCTGGCTGGTGCATCACCTCAGTCTTCTTTGTGCTGATTGTGAGACAGTCTCGGAGTAAAGTGGCCTTGAAGCCATTGATCACACAGTCCTCAAATGTGAGTCCTTGAAATGCATGATGCTATAATTTCTGGCCACTTCAGTTCCATATGGACCTGGCAGTAGATCTACTCCTGTTCTTTCTGGCCAAGAGTTGGTAAGGATGTGACTAATTGTTGCCAATCTTGTGATGTGTTCCAAAAAATCAATGTCAAAAGGAAGAGTTGTGAATGCACCCATGCAACAGATGCCTGTTGTGACTGAACCCTTCAAAAAGATTGCCATTGATCTCATTGGCCCTTTTCTCACCAGCTTCAGCTTCTGGCAACAGGTACATCCTCACCATAGTGGATGTGGCTACCAGGTACCCAGAGGCCATTCCACTTAAACAAATTGACACAGTTATTGTTGCTGAAGCTTTGTTTTCTGGTTGCTGTCAGTTCACTGGGTGTATTGATCTATAAGAGGCAGTGTTGACTGCCAGTGAGAATTTGGATGGTGTGTGTGCACCTAACTCTATTCTGTGGTCTGCTATCTCTGAGTAAACGTCCTCACCTCCTGTGGCCTGTCTTATGTGAAGACTGGGGAGAATTCTGTTATAATAATGATAATGGTATTCATATAGCGCTGAATCTTGTGCATAGACAAATCAAAGCGCTTTTGCACCAGTCATTCACACGCATGCATAACTCTAAAACTGGAGAAACTGAAGACAAGGAAGAGGCAGGGAAGGGAGGCTATTTTGGGAAGAGGTGGGTTTTAAGGCCAGACTTGAAAGAGGTGATTGTGGAAACTTGAAGAAGCGAAAGAGTAAGTTCATTCCATTTGCAAAGTCCAGAGACAGAGAAAGAATGGCGGCCAACAGTTGAGAGTTTGAAGAATCTGGGTATGCATAAGCAGAGTGGATCTGAAGCTGATCGTAGTAAGCGAGATGGAGTGTAGAGGTGAAGGCAGCCACAGAGATAGGAAGGGGCTGATTTGTGAATACATTAATAACATAGAGTACTGATCTTGTACTTTATTCTCCGTGAGACAGGGAGCCAGTGGAGATGTTGCAAAAGAGGAGTGATGTGCTCAGATCTTTTCATTCTGAGGACGAGTCGGGCAGCAGAGTTTTGTATGTGCTGAAGGGACTGAATGGATGAAGCAGGCAAACCAGACAGTAGAGAGTTACAGTAGTCGAGGCGAGAGAGAATGAGAGAAACGACAAGTCTAGATGTTGCGTCATGGACAGATATTTCCGGATGGAACTGATGTGCCGCAATTGACAGTAGCAGGATTGACATGTCTGTTCTGCCGAGAATGCCTTCATGGAAAAGCCTGGTAGGTTGAACACTTTATTAATCATTCCAAAAGGCAATAGTGGCTGACTGATTTGTGACTGTGTCAGTGGATGCAGCGGTGAAATGCTGGTGTTTGTTTCATGTGCATGTGACTGTCAGTGTGCGTATTTGAGATAAAAAAATTAATGATTATTCCTTGTTGTCAGGGGATGTGCTGTGAATGTGTACACATTGGGGAATAATATATCATGATATTTTTGACAGTGGGCTGATTCCTGTGTGCTTGGTATGTGTAGATCTGTTTCAGTATGAGCTGTGTATTGTGTGCATGAGATAATTTTTATGTGCAGGTAAATACTGTGCAGAATGTGGTAGTTGATGAGCTGAGAACAGTACTGTCAGTTTCAGCTATTGTATGGTTGGCTGAACACTAATTTTTGGATTACAGAAACTGGCTAGTTGTTGTGGCTAAGTGCTTAATTATCTGAGCACTTGAGTAGGATTTAGGCCGGTACTATAAGGCAAAGGCTTCACCCCTGTGTCCCTGTTGTCTGCAGATTTTTCGCCTTCCTCTTCCTCTTCTCTTCTGTGATGTGAGACTGTGATGTTGCCTGTGTTTATTTAATTGTACATACTTCCATGTTCTTCTTCTTCTTCTTCGTTCGTGGGCTGCAACTCCCACGTTCACTCACATATTACACGAGTGGCATTTTACGTGTATGACCGTTTTTACCCCGCCATGTAGGCAGCCGTGCTCCATTTTCGGGGGTGTGCATGCTGGGTACGTTCTTCTTTCCATAACCCACCGAACACTGACATGGATTACAGGATCTTTAACGTGCATATTTGATCTTCTGCTTGCGTATACACACAAAGGGGGTTCAGGCACTAGCAGGTCTGCACATATGTTGACCTGGGAGATCAGAAAAATCTCCACCCTTTACCCACCAGGCGCCGTCACCGTGATTCGAACCCGGGACCCTCAGATTGAAAGTCCAACGCTTTAACCAATCGGCTATTGCGCCCATCTATGTTATTCTTAAATTTGTATATTTTATTGTAAAGCGCGGTGAGTCCCATCTGAGATGGGGGCACTGCGTAATATAAGCCTTCATTTTATTTTTGTTGTTATTATTTTTTATTATTTTCATTATTGTGATCATCAAGGGCCAGTCGGATAGAATTGTGCTTCCTTAGGTGTGTGGAGCCAGTACTTCAGTGGCAACTGCAACTGTGCAGTTATGTGGTGTCACTGCAATACAAACTTTGAAGACAATGGGGGGCTGTGATGAAGCAACTTTCTTTCTTTCTTTCTTTTTATTTTTTATTTTTTGGAGGGGGTGGGTGGTTGGTTGGTGCGAGTGTGTGTGTGTGAGAGAGAGAAGAACACATTCATTTGATTCATACTTCTTTTTTTCTTGGTTTATGTATGTGTGTGGTTGCCTTTTGGGGTGTATCCAAATTAAAAATAATTATTCTTTGGTTAACACTTCTGGCACATTGTGGGACATGCGGGCAGTCAGCGGAGCCCTGAAAATGGTCTTTGCTGACTGACCTCACTTTAAGTGTGTGAACACGCCTCACATTGCATTGGACTACTGCCCTGTAATCAATGGACTGCTTCTGAGAAAGATTTCCTTTGACTGCTGTTGGACTACCGTCTGGACCAGCACAATCTTAAGGGCTTCATGCCAATAGGTCGTTAAACTCAACCTGGATTGATCAGATTGCTATCATTATTAGTATTATCATTATTATTGTTATTTCAATTACTGAACACATTTTGTACAGGTGCAGTCCAGGGTGTTTTACAGAACTATGTGACAAAGTAATAATGACTACTGAATCGCACTGAAAAACTTATGTATGAGTTTAACCCGTTCAGTGTGGTTCGTCCGTCGGGATCGACAAGGACCATCTAGTCATCCTGGGGTGGGTGGGTTGGGCTCTGTGGTTGCGCAGATGACTGGTCAGGCCAGTCCGTGCCCGGAAGGTCTGACGCAGTGTGGACAGGGGATGGTGGCGGCTGTTGGGGACTTGCTGGCCCTGCTTTTCCTGGCCTGTCTGCGTTGCTCTGCTGCAGCGATTCTGTTGGCCTCACAGGATTTGGGGCCTTTGTGGACAGCTGGACGCCACTTTGGTCTGTCCATTGCATTCAGCTCCCATGTGTCGTGGCTGATGTTGAGGGCCTTCAGAGAAGCTTTCAGAGTGTCTTTGAAGCGCTTTGGCCTCCATGGGAGCGCTTGCCATGTTGGAGTTCGCTATACAGCAGTTTCTTGGGGAGCCGGTGGTCTTGCATGCGAACTACATGGCCTGCCCAGCACAGCTGGGCCTGCATCAAGATGGTGTCTGTGTCAGGGATCTTCTCTTGCCACTTTTTGCCGAGAAGTTTTCTGAGGCTGGTGGTGTGGAAGTGGTTCAGCTTTTTGGTGTGGCGTTTGTAGACCGTCCATGATTCATATCCATAGAGCAGTGTGGTGAGAACTATGGCCTTGTATACTTTGAGCTTCGTCTCCAGGGTGATGCCTCTCCTGTTCCAAACGTTCTTATTGAGTCTGTCGAAGGCAGCGCTGGCTTTGGCAAGTCTGACATTCACCTCATCGTCATTGACAACTGTGCGAGGGAGTGTACTGCCCAGGTATGTGAACTTGTCCACCGCATTCAGTCGTTGCCCGTCGATGAAGATGTTTGGTTCAACGTAAGGCTTTGCTGGAGCTGGCTGGTGCATCACCTCAGTCTTCTTTGTGCTGATTGTGAGGCCAAAGTTGTTACAGGCAGCAGAGAACTTGTCGACACTGTGTTGCATGTTAGCTTCGGAGGCAGCATTGAGAGCGCAGTCATCAGCAAACAGGAAGTCGTTGACAGTGTCTGTTCTCACCTTGGTTTTTGCTTGAAGCCTCCTGAGGTTGAAGAGTGAGTCATCTGTGCGGTACCTGATGCCAGTGCCTATGTCAGCATCTCTGAAGGCATCTGTCAGCATGGCTGAAAACATGACTGAACAGGGTGGGGGCAAGAACACACCCATGCTTGACTCCGTTGGAGACATGGAATGGTTCTGAAGTCTCTCTGTTGTCTTGGACTCGGGCCAGCATCCCATCGTGTAGTTGCCGTATGATGGTGATGAACTTTCTTGGACATCCGTACTTTGCCATGATTCTCCAAAGGCCATCTCTGCTAACAGTATCGAAGGCCTTGGTCAGATCGACATAGGTGGAGTAAAGGTCGGCGTTCTGTTCCTGACACTTCTCCTGGAGCTGCCTGGCAGCAAACACCATGTCAATAGTCATGCGTTCTTTCCGGAAGCCACACTGGCTCTCTGGTAGGAGACCTTGCTCAAGGTGCGCTATGAGATGGTTGAGTAGCACTCTGGCCAGTCTTGCCTGCGACGGACAGCAGGGACATTCCACGATGGTTGTCACAGGCCTGACGATTTCCTTTGCGCTTGTACAGGTGTATGATGGAAGCATCTTTGAAGTCCTGTGGAACTGCCTCATGCTGCCAGATGACCTGGAACAGCTGATGAAGCTTCTCAGTCAGCGCCATACCACCTTCTTTGTAGACCTCAGCTGGAATGGAGTCTGAGCCAGGGGCTTTGCCATTGGATAGCAGACGGATAGCTTTCTGGGCCTCCTCCAAAGTTGGAATGGCATCCAACGACTCACTGACTGTACCTGGGGGAGTCGGTCGATGGCTTCAACATTGATGGTGGAAGGGCGGTTCAGTACGCTGGTCAAAGTGTTCAGCCCATCTCTCAAGGATCCCGTCCTTGTCAGTGATTAGGGTAGAAACCATCAGCACTGAGGAGTGGAGCAGATCCGGAGGTGGTAGGACTGTAGACTTCTTTCAGGCCGTTATAGAAGTTCTTCATGTCGTTCCTGTCCGCAAAACCCTGGATCTCATCAGCTTTGTTGTTCAACCAGGAATCCTGCATCTGTCGCAGCTTCAGCTGGATGGTGCTGCATGCGCTCTTCAGTATGTCTTTCTTTGACTGTGACTTGGGATCTTCAGTGTGGGCTCTGTAGGCTTGGCGTTTGTCTTCCAGCAGCTGCTCTCATCAAACCAGTCTGTGCTTCCTGGCAGAAGGCCCCAGGCACTCCATGGCAGTGTTGTACACCGTCTCATGCAGTGCACCCCATTCTGCCTCCACATTCTGGTTGTCCAGCAGGGTGGACTCAGGGCGTTCCTCCAGGGTGTCAGCAAAGATCTGCTTGATGTTGCCTAGCTTCAGCTTGTTGACATTCAGGCGTTCGGGTACTTTCATGCCCTGAGGCCGTCTCTTGGGCTGGATGCAGAGGTTGAGCTTGGAAACGATAAGGCGGTGGTCTGTCCAGCACTTGGCCCCGCACATGGCCCTCGTGACTCGTACGTCCTGCCTGTCCCTCTTCTGACATGACAAAGTCGATGAGATGCCAATGCCCAGAGCGAGGATGCATCCATGACGTCCTGTTACGGGTAGGGAGGCAGAAGATGGTGTTTGTGATAAGAAGGTCGTGCTCGGCACATGTCTGGAGAAGTAGCTGACCATTGCTGTTACAGTTGCCAACCCCATGCTTCCCAATCACGCCTTCCCAGGAGGATGTTGTCACAGCCAACTCTCACGTTAAAGTCACCAAGAATGATAAGCTTGTCTGCGTTGGGAACAGTGGTGATGACAGCGTTCAGGTCCTCGTAGAACTTGTCCTTGATCTCATCCGGGTTGGTCATGGTGGGTGCATAGGCGCTGACAATGGTGGTAAACTTCTTCCCATTGCATAAAGGGAGTTTCATCGTCATCAGGCGATTGTTCACTCCTTTCGGGGGGCCAGCCAGCTTGCCAACGACGGTTGTCTTCACTGCAAAGCCAACTCCAGTCTCACGTCTCTCTTCAGGTCCACGACCACTCCAAAAGAAGGTGTAGCCTGCGCCTCGCTCAAAGAGTTCGCCTTCTTCTGCCAGTCTGGTCTCACTTAAGGCAGCAATGTCAATGTTGTACCTGGCTAGTTCACTCGCAATGAGTGTTGTGCGTCTCTGTGGTCTGTCCGAGTCGCCTCTGTCCAGAAGCGTACGCATGTTCCATGTGGCAATGGTCAATGGGGTGCTCCTTGTTTTCTTCTTTCTTTCCTTTGTGTGTTGACCGCTTGTGTAGGGTCCCCGTCAGCCGTGGTATGCTGACTAGGGTGGTGTGGAGAAGGCAATGTTTAGGGCACCTTTTCTAGCCCCTTCCTCATGCCATGGAGGTGAGCAGTGCTGTCCTGAAGAGGGTTTGCTCAGTCGCTCAGGGGCTGCCGATCTCCACCGCTGCTCCAGTCGGTGAAAAACGACCCTATGGCCTGAGCCGCCTGTGTGCAGGTCCGCGGCTGCAACTGCCAGTGTACCCACACCTGTCGCTTCGTCGCTCACCTGTTGCCACAGGGCTTGGGGAAAATGATGGTATGGATGAAGGATGACATTCTTCACATGCTTGGGGTAGACAAGCCCTAACTCACTGAGGGTTTGAGACCCGTCGGCTACCCTCACCTAGTTTAGCCAGCCTGTCACAGCCGTTGCCCGGGTGTTGGGCGCTGCCGCATGCTAGCAGCTTCTAGGACCCATAAGTGAGAGCTGGGTGCCGGTGGGGACCAACAGAGGACGAACCACTCCCGGAAGAGCGTGAAAAGCCCCCCCTCTAGAGGTACTACCCCTCCCGTGCACCCCCTGATTCCCGTTCAGTACCTATATGATGTCAGCTGACGTCCTAACACAAAATGTTGCCATAGTACCTGTACGACATCCACTGATGTCCCACATCATTCCGATTTTTCCTTCATCAGAGTTTGGTTCAGTGAACATAAACAAAATCTTAATGGTTAGTTTAATCGGTCTGGATTCTAAACATATTAATTAAATGAGCATATGACAGGTGGAGGACCTTTTTCTTCTTGATAATTTTCGCTAACTGGACTGTGTTGAGTGTGCCTGAAAAGTGGGTTTGCATCATATGCAAATAGAATATCAGAAACTTTGTCCAGCTAAGACAGTGGTCCTAGTCAGTGGGTTTACACAACTTTGTGGGCTGTGCAGATGGTTATGACTGGTAATAGCAATGACAGATGCATCTATCTTGTCTGATGATTGTTTGAAGGTGATGACAAGGACAGTGATGAAAGTTACAGCAACTGGGGCTTGAAATTTGGGCATTACGTTTTCCTATGATTATGAAATCTGTGTCCCTTTCACTTCTAGTTTGGCAGATTCATGGGGACATGTCATTAGAGGACATGGTGTGGGTCTCAGCTTGGTCTGGCTCCATGACCAAGCGATCTTTGTTGTCAGTAGATGGTGTTCTGTATATGCTGAATCAGCACAGGCACTGTTGAACACCACCAAAGTGACTCTGCAGCAGTGCAGGGTCTTTTCTGGTGTGTGACCTCCTGGCAACTGAACATCAGTATTCCCTGTTGATTGTCGGTGCTGAGTCTGTGTGGGTGTGGCTGTGTATGAATGCTGTGGGAGTAATGCCACTGAAAGGGCAAAAATGATAGAGCAGCAAAAACAACAATAGCAAAAACAAGACAAAACAAACAAACAAACAAAAACAAACAAACAAACAAACAAAAAACACCCACAAAAAACTAAACAAAAAAATGTTCTGCAGTGTCTTAAATTTAAAAGGATGTCTCACTGTTATGCATGATAATTTTAAATAATTATTAAAAAATACTTAGAAGATGCATGTGTATTTGAAAAACAAATGACAATTTGCAGAACCTTGACTTAGTGTGTAGATATTCAGGAAAGTCAGAATATTGCCAGTCTGCATGGCCAGATTGCAGCCTGTGATACCATTCTAGAGGTAAGTGATAATGTTTTCTTCATTCATTATTGATATGCCATCAAGTGTCACTGTAAAAAGACAGATTTTATGATTCCAGTGGCATCTTCAAAATGTTTGCTGTATGTCTATATTTCTAAAGCTGTCAAGTTAGAATTTGGTACACTGGCAAGAGTGCCCTCTAAATATTGACCAATTTTTAAATGGATCTATGAAATACTAAAGTGGTGAGCAGTCAATGCTCTCAGAAAAGTGACCATTGCCTTTATGATTTTGGAAATGAGGTTGTCCTGAAGAGGTGCCCATGTGCTGAATGAATCACATATCTGCAGATTTTCTCATTACATGTCATGTGCTTTGATGATTTTATTGTGCTGTCAACGCTTTTTCTTTGTGGCCATATTGAGTGTGATATTTTATAAAGATCGGTCCAGATATAGTTTACATCCGATGAGGAAACATTAAATGGCAAAAGAGGATAAGATGTCCATGTGTCTGATTTGTTGTTCTTGTTGATGTTGTTGTTGATGATGATGATCAATTTTATGTCTGTTCACTAAGAGTGATATTAGATGGTGTGTGTGTGTGTGTGTATGTGTGTGTGTGTGTGTGTGTGTGTGTGTGTGTGTGTGTGGTTGGTATTACTTTATAGAAAAAACACCAAAAAAGAAAAATAGTTGTAAAAGTAAACTGAAAAATTGTGAGGTAAAAGGAGCCACATTGATGCAGAATTGCCTTTCAGAGAATGGAAGAAATGCTGAATGGTTTCCAAAGAGACCTAAGCAGCATCTCAACAGAAATCCAGTCCCTACAGGACCAGTCCATAGCAATGAATATCAAGCTGAAGAACAGACAGGTTAGTGCTGAATGCAGCAGTTCATCTTCATTGTCATACATTTGAGACATAAGTAGAGGGAAATTAAAAACTTTAAAATTTTGACATTCAAATGTTTTATGACATTTAATAGATTCTCTGCTTCTACAATTTGTAACATTTTTGTTTTAAACATGTTTAATTTTAATGTATACTTATGACAGTAATGTAATTTTCAGTATGCCTTGATGTTTTAGTTTTGGAAATGTTTTTTGAAAACTGTATACTTACTGGAAACTTACCAATGAAATAATCTGGATCTTGTTGCAGTTGTTCAGATAAGTTAGTGTTGTTTCTCTCTGTTTTGTTCTCTTCTCTGACCTTTTTGGCTCATGTGTGTGTTTACATGCAATGCCAGTCCATGGAATGACCATGTGTTTTGGTTGTTTGATGTGGCCTGTGTTGTTCCTGGACAGAACTGCCTGTGTGTGTAGGGGTTGTGTATGTTTGGCTAATATTCAAGAAACACATCAGATGACTTTTGCTGCTCAGCTGAAATGCTTTGTTGCCTGGATGTTCATTTAGCATATTAAAGAGTACAAGCCCAAATCTGAATATTTAAAAATAAAAAAAACCCAGTTACGATCAAATCTCACATCTCCTTTTCTCAGAATTTGTTTTCTGTTCACTTTACATATCAGTTTCTTTCATTTTTCTTGCATTAGCATGTTTTTATACTTTACATATCAATTTCTCTGATATATATATATATATATATATATATAGATATATATATATATAGATATATATATATATACACTTTTAACATTTAAAGTAACTTGTTCTTCAAGTCTGTTGTAAGCCAACAATTTGTCGTGATCCCACAATTTCTCTCAAAGTGATAGAGAAATTGTGGGATTACGAGAAAGTGTGGTCATTCCCCTCCCACGTTTTTTCTCAGTTGTGAGAAAGCTTAGGAAATCCCCCTTATATTTATCCAAAAAAAAATTTCCTTTATTACCAGAGTTGATTTCTTGTCTTTTTCCAATGCAAATCTTAGAGGAAAATTAGAGAGGAAAAGAAAAGAGGGGGATGACAACAACGATGATCATGATAATAACTATAACTGTGGCGTTAGTGAAGATGTCAAGTAATCAACAGTAATGACACTGAAACACATCCATTTATTGTATTTCACATAAGACGGATCACTGCAGTGCACCAACCTCAAATTCAACATAGGAATCAATAGCAAACAACAAAATGAAGGCAATGTGTGTAACTCAAACAGAAACATAGTTTCAAATTCATAGCAAAAACCTCATATTTGACAGCATTAAAGCGTGCGATAAAGTAAGAAGCCACTCACTCACTCACTCACTCAGGCCCATAACAACTAAATAGTTGTTGGGGGAAGCCTGAGGACCGCAGACGCAACCTCCCTTCTCCATCTGTCTCTGTCAGCAGCCGCCGGCAGCAGCTCACGTGTGTGAAGTCTGGTCCATTGTTTGATGTTCTCATGCCAGTTCTTCTGCTGTCTTCCTCTTCTTCTCCTGCGCTCAATGGTGCCTTGCATGATTGTTTTGGACAGATTGGTGTGTCGAGTGTTGTGCCCAGACCATATCAGCTTGCGTCTCTTCACAGTTAAAAGGAGAGGTTCCTGAGGTCCAGCAAGGTTCTCAATTCTGCTCTGTACATATTCATTGGTCCTGTGCTCGATCCAGGAAATTTGAAGGAGCTTCCTCAGGCATTTGTTCTCGAAGGCCTGGATCTTCCTTTCAGTTTCGGCCGTCAGCATCCATGCCTCTCAACCATACAGTACAATAGAGACTACCAGGGCTTTGTAGAGTTTGAAAAGCCACACCAAATTTCAAAGCAATATCTCAAATACTTTTTGAGATATTGAGTATAGAATTTTTTTTTTTCTAAAGGGTGATTTTAGCAAATCTCACAACCGTTTAGAATTGCATCTAATACATTCTCATTGTCAAAACTCTTCATATATGATCTATACAGTACACAGAATATCAAGGATTTTTTTCAATTGGCTGTAAATGTTACTGACTCAATGCCAGTGTCATAAATTCTGGGAAAATGCTTATTTTCTGCATGTCAGATCCCTGCAGTTTTGATGGTAGCATTACTAAAATGACTGAAACTCGAAAACTATTACATCTACATAAACATTTAAGATATTTTCGGGTTCAGGAGAGACTGTATTCTTAAAGACAGCAAATATCAATCATAAATCTGAATAAATTACAGCTTTTGATATGATTATATGAAAAAAATATGCTGTATTCAATCAGGGATAATGTGCTCCATTAATACTAAAAATGATTATCCTTTTTGATATTGTTTAGGTTTTTTCCCAACATGAAGTCAAAATCAATATGTATGTATCACTTTATGTAAATGTTTTCTTGTTTATACTTCATTATTAACTATTAATCAGCACAGGTGATTGCACCAGTTCTAGAGTACAGACATCCAGCTGAACTAGTGCATGGTCCATATCGCTGTATTTAAATGGAAACAACAGTCTTACAATACAGCATCAAAGGTACCCCTGGTAGTGTTATTTGATTTGTTTTTTCCTTTCTCTCTCTCTCTCTCTCTCTCTCTCTCTCTCTCTCTCTCTCTCTCTGCACTTAGTACTTTGTCTTTTGTGTAAAACTCATTTAAAAATGGACATTCTCTCTACTGGTGTGGAAGTTAGAGCAATTTTTAGGCAAAATGCTCAGATGATTCAATGGACAGATCCAAAATGGCCCAGAAGCGGAAACAAGAGTTGTGGCAAAAGTTGATGAAGTGACTGTACTGCACTCCTCACTCGGGCCCATCCTGATACAACATGGTGGCAGCGGTGCAGAACTGATCATAGCCTCATGGAGACAACAAAAACATGCAAAACGCCGGAGAAAACCCCGTTCACCGCTATCCTAGCCTACCACTGCCAAAATCGTTTGACGGACAACCCACAAATTGGCTGAAATGGAGACAACTATTTGACCGATACCGAATCGCTCAGGTCTTGCTCTCAGAAACCGAGAAGAACAAATCAGTATGTTCCTCTTCGCAATGGGTGACTGTGCTGATGATATTTTACAAACAAAAAACATTGATAAAAGCACGATCAAGTATGACGATCTCAAAGCAGTTTTTGAAGAACATTTTGGTGCAAGAAAAAACGTGGTAGTTGACAGAGCGTTCAACAAATGTAACCAGAAACCTGGAGAAAACATTGACAGTTTCATCCAAGATTTCTACAGAATGGCTGAAGAATTGAAGAATGTGAGTACGGAACTCTAAAAGAAAAATTAATCAGAGATATAATTGTCGTTGGTGTTATTGATGACGATCTTTCAAATGACCTGCAGGCAAAGGCAAAACTTACACTCACAGAAGCAGTACAGATAAGTAGGCAGGTAGAAGAATGAAAGTAAAGTCAGCCAATCATCAGAGGAAGTGACAATGTTGAATTTGTGCACAAAAGGAGAGACAGTCGTTTTCAATCCACATAATCAAAACACTATAAAGACACCAAGCCAAGACAATTTGGACACTGCAAGTACTTTGGCAGAGAATTACACAAACATGATTCTTGTCCAGCTAGAAATGCAGTCTGCAGTTACTGCAAGAAAAGAAGCCATTATAAGATTGTGTGCAGATCAGCAAAAAATATAATACATGAACTGGTCAGCGAAGACGAGAGCTATTCTTCAGAATCAGGTGACTTTCTAGGATACATCAACAGTATCGAGGATAATGATGACTCATGGTCAGCACAAATCCTTCTAAACGGCAAGCCACATTCATTTAAATTGGATACGGGTGCTTCCGTCTCAGTCATTGCCGAATCATGGGCAAATGACAAGAAATTAATGAAAACAGAGAAACATTCCTGCAAAGAAACCATCACAAAAATCAAGAGCATCTTCGTTACACATGGCATAGTGATTTCTGACAATAATAATAATAATAATATGCAGGCATATATAGCGCCATATCCCCATCTCAAATGGGGCTCACCGCACTTTACAATAAGATGTACAAAGACTAAAAAAATAAGATAGAATAAAAATGAAACAAAATAGAATAAAATAAATAAATTGATATAGTCTCACATCACATTTGCTGAAAAACATATTTCAGACTATCTCACATCACGCTGGCTAAAATCTACATAGTTCAAACTAAGTGACATATATATATTTACATACACACACACGTACATGATACATACATATGTATACATACACATACACACACTTGTATATCTATATCTATATCTATATCTATCTTTCTCTCTCTGTATACATATACATACATACATATATATACATATACGCACACATATATACATATATGCACATACAAATACACACACACACACACACACACACACACACACACACACACACACACACACACATTATATATACATATATACATATACACACATGTATTGTAAAATCATCACAGGCAATACCATAGTCTCACACCACATAGGTCCAAAATCATAGCAAGATAAAAACATATCACATTTACCCAAGTCAAAAATATGCACCAGGAACCAGGCCTCACTGAAGCACACTAAAAATCATCACAAATGCACGCAATCAACTCCAAGACCATGTCCAGTGATCAAATCACAGCAAGCATATACAGATGGAAAAGCTCTACTTAGAAAGATACATATCGAAAAGTTGTGTTTTGAGTGCTCTCTTGAATGCAGGTGTTGGGGTGTGACGAATGTGTGAGGGCAGTGAATTCCATTGTTTTGGTGCAACAAAATTACAAAAGAAGAGGAACGTTCACGAATTCTTGGAATAGACCATGTGCGCATGTCATTTGAAGAATGGATTTGTCTGGATGGTGAATAGACAGAAAGTTGATCTAAAAGATAGACGGGACAAGAATCAGTGAAGAAATTGTGACAAAGGACTGAGAGTTTGTATTGTATTTGTGCTTGAATGGACCTCAGTTCTACAGCTATGAGTTCTGAACATTCACTGCTGAATATGGATTTACCCATACCACAAGTTCACCAAAATATCTGCAAAGCAACGGATAAGCTGAGCGTGCTGTGAAAACACTCAAGAAAAACCTCAAAAAGTCTTAAGACCCATACACAAGTCTTCTGTTATACAGATCAACACCTCTACAGAATGGCTACTCCCTAAATGAACTACTCATGGAAAGAAAACTGAAAACAAAAGTTCCCATTCTTCCTTCTTCTCTCTCACTTAAAACTCCAGACCTTAAGGACATTCACAAGGGAGAAAAATCTGCAAAAGAAAAACAACACTGTAACTACAAGAGACATGCAGCAAAAGAAGCTCAACCACTGAAAGAAGGTGATACTGTATTCATCAAAGACATGGCAAAACCAGGGAAAGTACTCTCGAGACACCAGAATCCTCATTCTTACATCATCAGAACGCAGAATGGTACCATCCGCCGGAACCAGACACACCTGGTGAGGAGTTAGGAGGAACCGCCACTACCACCTGTTGCACCGAGACGCTCCACCAGCCCAGCCATCACTCCCATGCAGCAGCTGCCAGGAGTGTCAACTCAGCCATCACCCAGTTCTTCACAACACCCAGCAGAACCACAGACATCAGTGAGCACAGGACAGACTCGCACTCATTCTGGCAGACTCATCAAGGAACCAGAAAAACTTTACCTTTGACTGAACCACTGTATTCTTCAGTGACCAAACATCACAGCCAAACACAGTGGTTACACTCACGGTTTCAGTTATTTAAGTAATGTTTGAAATTTAGTTAGATTTCACACGGTTATCAACAGTTAAACATTTAATTGCATATTTATGTTAATTCTTTGAAAGGCCTTTCACAAAGGCACCAAGCAGTGGACATATTTACTGTGATGATTAGGTCAGATCTACCTTGATGCACACAGACCTATCTACAAACAAACCCCACTGAACAGTATATATTCATATCCTTTAAAGGGGGGAAGGGAATAAGTGTCTGATCATTTAAATGCCTTAATGAATGATTATACATTCTTAATTTATCTGGAAAGGGAGATGTAGGATAATATGTATGAAGGGACGTAACTCACGTTGCTAATGATAAGATCCGTGTCTATGGAGACCATGGCAACACAACACTCAGGTGAGAAGTGAATAGCTTACAACAGGAACGTTTTCGCTCGGGCTTATCCTGATACGACAAAAACCTCATGCCAAAGAGCTCTGAACATTATCCGAGTCGTGGCACACACTGGGGTGCTGATTGAAAAACGTTTTTGCACCTCTACAGAGATCTGGTTGGGTCCAAACTGGACTTTGGGTGTGTAGTCTATGGCTCGGCCAGACCGTCTTACCTGAAACTAGTGGACCCAGTGCACCACCAAGGGCTCTGTCTCAGCTTAGGCGTGTTCCACACCGCCCCTGTGCACAGATTGTACGCAGAGGCAGGTGAACCGCCTCTTACCATCCGCAGATTGAAGCTGTCCCTCAACTACTATTTGAAACTGTTCTCTGAACCAAAAAATCCTGCCTACGATAGTGTCTTCAACATCCCTTCAGTAAGAAATTTGAAGACAACCCAAACTGCATCCCTCCACTTGGACTTCGTATTCAGCCACACATGGAAAATGCTGATCTGGATGTCAGTGGCATCTCAGATTTCTCTAAGTTTCCCGACAGCCCACCGTGGACCTTTGAAACACCTGAGGTACGATTCGATCTGGCCTCATACCGTAAAGACTCCAGCAGTTCTCTGGCCTACAAAAGTTACTTTTTGGAACTCTGCCACATATTTCCCACCTCCCAGAAAATCTTCACTGATGGTTCCAAATCAGAGGAGGGTGTCGGTGCATCTGCCTTTCCTGACCAGCCCTCAACGGAACACATGCTATCTGACAGCACATGTACACTCACTGCAGAACTGACCGCACTAGTTCTAGTATTAAAAATGGTTTCCCATTAAAAACAAGAGTTTTATGATCTTTTTGGACTCCTTGTCAGCCCTGGAGGCGATTGCCTGCAGGAATCTGACACATCCGAAACTGCTTGAATTTTACGATACTTTTACTCTCATAACAAGGAAGGGGTTTAATGTTGTTTTGGTCCTGGGTTCCCGGCCATGTTGGCATTTGTGGTAATGAAAGGGCAGACAATCTGGCTAAGAATGCTGTAAAGGAAAAAACTATTGAGATCCTATGATACACAGACATGAAGCAGAAGGTGAACACTTACGTTAAGGATCTTTGGCAAGAGGAGTGGAACACTTAGACGGACAACAAGCTTTTCCAAATTTGTCCAGACCTAAAAGAGATCCTCCCATCGGTTGTGAAGAATCGAAAGGAGGAGTCTGTGCTGTGCAGACTGCACACTGGGCACACTTTTCTTACTCATTCTCACTTGTTAAAGGTGGGGGGAAGCCCCTCGATGTATTCCCTATGATGAGCCTCTCACTGTGAAACATGTGCTCCTTGACTGCTGGGATCTGCATGATGTTAGACACAGACATTACACAGTGGATTCTTTGAAGACTTTGTTTCATGATTCCGTGGACGCTGATGGACTTCTTGAAAGAAGTGAACATTTTTCAAATCTTTTATTTTATTTTTATTTTTTTTATCAGATTTGAAGGTTTTAAACTCTGGAAGGTTTTTAAACTTTGAGTGGAAAGCATAAAGCAGTGACTAATTCTTATTGTACATTTTTACCCTTGACTTGAAGCAGATGCTAACGTGGCAATAGCCTTGAGATGGCCTTTGTGGTCAGTGAGGCTCTAAGCACCATAATTTAATTTGATTTGATTTGAATAACCACTCACTGCACTTGTCAATGAAAATCTTTGTGTATAGAGCTGCAGTTCTCACTCCTGTCCTCTATGGATCAGAAGCCTGGCTTCTGAACCGAAAACAAGTGCAAATCTTTGAGCACTTTCACCAATGATGCCTTTGTACCACCTTGGGCATCATGTGGCAAACATCGAAGTCCAAGAGTGAGCACACACCATCAGCATTGAGGCTATGCTACTGACTAGACAAGTCCAGTGGGCAGGACATCTATCATGCATGGAGGACACGAATGCCCAAAGCTGTTTCCTGTGGTGAGCTTTGCAATGGCAAACATTACAGAAAAGCCTCATGAAAGCATCACAGAGGCAAGCTGAAGCATCAACTTGATGCAGCTGGCAATCCAGAAAAGGGCTTGAAAAGCATTGCCATGGACAGAGACAGCTGAATATCAAATACCAAGCAAGGAGCTGAAACCTTTGAGGCTGCAAGAAGGCTAGTTGTGGAGGAAAAGCACAGAGGAAAGCACCAACTGCCCAGAGCCCTCTTACCCACAGATTTCCTTGCTCTTTGTGTGCCATTGTTGTAATGTTGTGAAATCTTCCTTTGTTTGGGAATTTTGACCTTACAAGACACTTGTCTTGTAATGCCAGAAAGAGCAAGGTGCAGAATAAAAGTGTCTGCAAACTCATTCGAATTCATGCGTTATTATAAGTGAGTGTGGCTCATGCAAGCAAATAAGACAAGCAGCAATTACAAGAACAGCAACTGCGATGCAAACACCACATTGGTGATGAGGATTACAAATTAAGAGTGACTTTTTGTGTTCCACTTGAATAAACCGACCAGTCTTTTGAAAAATGGCGGCTGCACCCCCACCCTACCCTTCTTTTGACTGTGTCCTGGAGGGTCGTGCTGTTCGCTGGCACAAGTGGGTTGCACGACTGCAAACTTATTTCACTGCTTACAAAATCACAGACGACATGCAGCAGAAGGCGATGCTTCTAACTTTTGGTGGCACAGATCTAAACGACATTGTTGATGAGTTTTCAGAAAATGATGTCAAACCAGGTGACGATGAAACACATTTCGCCAAGCTGTGCACAGCGATTTCCAACCATTTCAACCCAGAGGCAAATATGGAATTCCAGAAATATGT
The DNA here is from genome assembly GCF_041734735.1 of Babylonia areolata. Lineage (NCBI taxonomy): Eukaryota > Metazoa > Mollusca > Gastropoda > Neogastropoda > Buccinidae > Babylonia > Babylonia areolata. The sequence continues at coordinate 11,653,510 of NC_134889.1, forward strand.
GTTTCATCACACTGAGCAGAAAACTGACAACACTGATGATTTCTATTCTGAGCTCAAACATCTGGCTGCAACTTGTGGGTTTCATGACATCACCGCAGAAGTCAAATCACAGCTGATAGCCGGCTGCAAATCACAGAAGGTGTGTGAGAAAGGACTTGCCAACCCAAAGCTCAGCCTGGCAGACTTACTGACGTATTGCACACACTCTGCAGCTAGTCACAACACAAGCACAGCTGATGACAGCAGAAAGCCCACAGTCTGAGGTACATTGTGTTCAACACAGCAACAGATCCCGGGTATGACGTGGACAAAACGGCTCATCCATAAAGCAGCAGCAACCCTCATGGCAGTCCTGCTATTTCTGTGGAGGGAACTGGCCGCACGAGGGAGGAAGAAACGCCTGTCCAGCACAACAAGCAGTGCCGATCATGCGGCAAGATGAACCATTTTGTATGTCAGTCTGTCGCTCCCAACAGCGACTGTAGAATCAAGTGCCTCACCAACAGTCTGCTGGTCAGTCACACCCTGCCTCACACATCAACACAGTCCATGGGAACACAAGTAAAGAAACCGAGCCCAGCATGGCCACTGACACTGCATATGTTTTTGCTGCATCCATTGCCAACCTCCCCACATTCCCAGTCACTGTCAACGGGAAATCTTTCCCCTTGCTGGCAGACTCGGGTGCATCCGTGAATCTTCTGTCACAAGCTCACTACAACATACTCACACCACTGCCCCTCTTCCAGCACTCATCCAAACAAATCACAGCCTATGGCAGTCAGTCCCCAATCCCTGTGCTTGGAACATTTGACACTGTCCTCTCACATGAACACACCAGCATCAGTGCAACCATATGCGTTGTTGAAGGCAGGGACAGGCCCATTTGGGACTGGGAGACGAGCAAAGCATTAAAGCTACTGACTACAGTGAGTCATATCAAGTCACAAGCAGACAAATACAAGGAGGAATTCCCAGACTTATTCCACAGCCTTGGGTGACTCAATGACAGCAAAATTGAACTACACATTGACCGTGAGGTCCAGCCGGTCATGCAGTAGTACAGACGTGTTCCTTTTTATGTCCGGCAAGACATCAAGGAGCAGCTCAAGCATGATGAAGAGTTGGGCGTCATTGAACGAGCAACAGGGCCCACTCCTTGGGTTTCACCAGTCGTGGTTGTTCTGAAGCCCAAGCAGCCCAGGAAAGTGCACGTCTGTGTTAACATGCATGTGGCAAACAAGGCGATACGGTGCAAAAGACATGCTACACCCACACTCAAGGAGCGGAACACTATGCTGTCAGGCACAAAGGTCTTCTCCAAATTGTATCTGAACCAAGGCTACAACCAGCTGGAGCTTAATGAAGAGTCTAGGTACATGATGACATTCGCCACGTATGTTGGGCTCTTCCGCTACCGCCGCCTGTTCTTTGAGGTGAACTCTGCCAGTGAAATCTTTCAGGAGACCATACGACAGTGACGACATTATCTGCTGCGGGTCTTCACAGCAAGACCATGACACCAACCTTAGCACACTGTTCCAACACCTCCACGAGAAGGGTCTGACACTGCACGCTGACAAGTGTGTATGCAACAAGCGGTCGCTGGAGTTTCTTGGCCACATGTTCGGTGAGAAAGGCATCACCCCAAGTCAGGACGAACTGAAAGCCATCATCGACCTGCCTACACCCACCAATGCACCAGAAGTCCACAGCCTGCTGGGGATGATGAAATTTTGCAGAGTGCACCACATCCCCAACTATGCAACGCTGACCCCTATGCCAGCTGACAAAGAAGACAACTCCATGGTCCCGGACATCACAACATGATGAAGCCCTGTCCACACTCAAGTGCGAGCTCAGCAAGGCTACAACACTCGCCTACTTTGACCCCAAGAAACCGACAGAGATCTACACTGATGGCAGCCCCGTTGGTGTCTCTGCTGTCCTGATGCAAGAGGGTCGTGTCATTGAGTTTGCCAGCTGAGCACTCACCGCCACAGAACAGCGGTACTTGCAGACTGAACAAGAAGCGCTGGCTGTCATTTGGGCATGTGAACACTTCCACATCTACATCTTCATCTTCGGAGCCCCATTCATAGTGTACACTGACCACAAGCTGCTCATCACAATGTTCAACAACCCTCGAGCACAGCTGTCCACTCATGTCGAGCGTTGGGTCCTGAGACTGCAGCCCTACCAACCGACTGTACGCTACCACCCAGGGGCTGACAACCCTGCTGACTACCTCAGCCGCCACCCAGTTGCCCAAGATCCCAGCAGCTGATCTGTGCTGATTGCTGAAGGCTATGTGAACTACATCATCAACACATCAATTCCAAAAGCAGTGACCTGTGATGAAGTCACAAAAGCCACAGTGATTGACCCAACACTGACTGCAGTCATCAATGCCGTCACCACCAACCAGTGGCATTTGGGCAGTGTGGACATTGATGAGAAAGCATTTCACACGCTGTTCTTGTGCCGCTCTGAACTGTTACTCGCCTCTTCTAAAGGGCCGGGAGATCGTCCTTCCTGCATCACTGCAGCAGAAAGCTGTCAACATTGCACACAGCAGCCATCAAGGGACAGTCAAAACAGTCGCCCTGCTGCGAGAGAAAGTTTGATTTTGCTGTATGCACGCCACTGTAGAGGCCACCGTCAAGAACTGCATGACATGTCAGATTGCCACGCCAACCACTGCACGGGAACCACTGCAGACAGAACCATGGACAGAACTGTCCTGTGACTTTGGACACCTATCCAACGGCCAGTACTTGCTTGTGGTCATGGACAAGTACTCCCACTACCCAGTCATTGACATCATAGACTCCACGTCTGCCAACACTGTCATCCCCAGACTGGAGAAGATCTTTGCTGAATTTGGGATGCCGCGCATGCTGAAAACAGACAATGGCCTGCCATTCAACTCCATTGACTTCGCAGCTTATTGCAATCACCAAGGCATCCACCACCGCAAGATCACACCTGAGTGGCCACATGCCAATGGAGAGACTAATGCTTCATGCGAAATGTGAAGAAAGTGGTCAAAAGTTCTACGCTGCCAAACTTCCATCAGGATCTGCACTGCCTCCTGCTAGACTACCGCACAACGCCACACTGCACATCAGGAGTGGCCTCAGCCACAGCCTTGTTCCATCGCCCCATCAGGACAAGGTTGCCGGAACTGCCAGCTGAACACCAGGATGACAGTGCCATATGCAACAGGGACACAGCAAACAGCGTGCATGAAGCTGTACGCGGACAAGACATATACCAAACCCTCCCCCATCGCTGTCAGCGATCCCATACTCCTGAAGAATTCACACCCAACCAAGGCTAACACCCCATACCAGCCCACCCCTCTTGTTGTCATCAGCAAGAAGGGAAGCATGCTGACTGCTCAGCGAGGTGCCCAGCATGTGACCAGGAACAGCAGCTTCTTCAAACCTTACCCTAGGCACCCCACGCCAGCTGAGAGTGAGGAAGACAAGGCTGATCCCATAGACAGTGGACCTGCACAGCCGGACACTCATGTGCACACCGCTCCAAGCAATCACTCTCAGTCTGCTGAACCTCTGACGTTTCGCTGCTCTGGACGCGAGGTGCGCAAACCAAGGCATCTGGATGATTTTGTCGTTGACTTTGTCCACTGAGATGTGGATACCCGTCACCATAAAACGTTGTAAAGATCCCCATAGTGTTTGAATTTTTTTTTTCTTTTTTTTTTTTACTGCCCCATCATCTGCACCGTTTCAGTGGCATTACTCCCACGCCGCTCATTTAGATTCCCCCATACACGGCCACACCTGGGTTCGTCCATTACAGTTCCAGTGTCGGCAGTCCACAGGGAACCATCGATGTTAGGTCACCAGGAGCTCTGCAAATGAGTCTGGCAGCGTTATTCTGAATTCGTTGGAGTCTGTCTAACAGATATTTGGGAAGGCCAGCCAAAAGAGAGTTGTAGTAATCCAATCTTGAGAGAACCAGAGAGCATACAAGTGTTTTGGTTGCATCGGTTGAGAGATAGTGGCGGATAGAGCTGATTCTACGCAGTTCCAAATAGGCAACTTTTCAGATATTGGAAATGTGCTTTTGGAAGGAAAGTGACTGGTCTAGGATTACACCAAGACTGTGAACGGAAGGAGAAAGTGAAACAGGCGTGCTATTGATCAGAACAGAGTCAGGAAAGGAAGGATGTTGACGAAACTTCTTTGGACAGGTTATCATAAATTCAGTCTTATCATCATTTAGTTGCAGCTTGTTGAGAGTCATCCAGTCCTTTAGGCCAGCAATGCACTCCTGTGTTTGAGTCACCAGTGCATCAAATTCAGCTATGGAAGCCGACTGATAAAGTTGTGTGTCATCAGCAAAGCTCTCATGCGACATCGCATGATGACTGATGACATCCGACACAGGAGCCGCATACAGCATGAAAAGAACAGGACCTAGGACGGACCCCTGTGGGACACCATGTTTTAAGGCAGGTACTGTGGAGTATCTACCATTTACACACACTTTCTGTGTATGATCTGACGGGTAAGACGTGATCCATGCTAGTGCAGTGTCACGAATACCAAAGGAAGTTTAAAGTCTGTTAAAGAGGATAGAGTGGTCGATAGTGTCAAAAGCTGCTGACAAATCTAAGAGAGCGAGAACAGATATCTTATCCTCATCAAATCCCGAAAGCAAATAATTCACTATTCTAAGAAGGGCCGTTTCACAACTATGACCACGTCTATAAGCTGACTGGTGGGAATTAAGTAAACCATTTTGTTCCAGATTAGCTAAGAGCTGAGACAATATGATCTTTTCTAGCAGTTTTTGATAAAAATGACAGATTAGAGATAGGTTGATAATTTTTCAAACAATTATGATCCAAAGATGGTTTCTTGATGAGTGGACGTACAACAGCAGATTTGAAGCTTTCAGGGAAACAACCAGACAGTAAGGAAGAATTGATGACATGAGTAATATGTGGCAGCAGAACATCAGTACATTCAACCAACAAAGAAGACGGGACAGGGTCAAGCTCACAGAATTTCGGACAAGTGCTCAGACACACTTTCTTCACAAAATTTTCAGTAACCGGTTGGAAACAATGTAAAACAGGACCACTGTACACGCGTTTTTAACGGGTGAAGAAGGAGACACAACAGAGTCAAGCTTCTCACGAATGCATGATATTTTGCCGGTGAAGAAGTCAGAAAACTTTTGAGTGAGTTCCTGCACCAAAAATGTTGTAGGGAGAGGAGTGTTTTTCATTTTACCTAGTAGATTGTTCGTAGCGCTGAAAAGCTGTTTGGCTGTGGTGCATGCAAGGATTTTAGAAGAGTAGAACTTTGACTTTGCCCTGTCAACAGTGTTCGTTACACTATTCCTGGCTGTCTGAAAAATGTCCCAACTGACGGTCAAACTAGTGGTGCGCCAGTGCCTCTCAGCTCTCCTTCTCTCCCACTTGGCCTCCAACAGCTCTGGTCCCACGGTGTTGTACGAAGGCGACGGGGATGATTGGAGATCAGGCGCCGAGTCGACGGGGCGTGCCTATTGAGTACAGCGCGTAGGACAGTGAATAGCTGGTCAGCAGTTGGCTCAAAAGGGATATTAGTCAGCAGGTCAGCTTTAAATAAGTCAATTGAGGTCAGTGTGCGCACCTCCCTATACACACAGGGCGTGGGAGGTTTGGTGAGGTTCAGATGACACGTCACATTGTGATGGTAGAGGACAGGGTGTGATCGACAGTGGTAGACTTCAGGAGGCAGTCCTCATTTCTGTGCAACACCCAATTGACGATGTGACCACGATTGTGTGTAGGCTTGGTTACAGACTGGTGATTGAACAAACTGACAATTTCAAGTAATTTAGAGGTATAAAACTTTGTGGGTGAATCAAAATGAAAATTAAAGTCACCGACAATATATATTGATAAGTACTGGTATGCACCTCCACCTCACATCACTCCCCCTCACATTTTTGGTCTTGTTCTTGCAGTTTTTAAATCAGCATGAATCACACATGATCCGTGAAGGTGTTGCCTCTTTGATTTTTCTTCTGTTTTTAAGAAATTGTATTCTGTTTAGTATGGATTAGTCATTCTGATGTAATGGAGGGCACAATTGGTTGGTTTTAGTTTAACAGTTTTGGATATATTTGCAGGCTGTGTTTATGTAGATCTTATGTCAAGGCTCCTTTCCAGAATTATGCACAAAATTAAATGGCTGCTCACAGGTTGGTCTTGTTTGACAGTCATATTGATTTATGGAAGGGTGTTTGATAATTATATCTTTGTTACTTCCAAAAAGAAAGAGCATGTTTCTTTGATCACATTTTCACTGGTTTTGTTTTCTGTGCATAATAATCTAGAACTTTGTTGTGTATGATCTGAAATGCATATATGCATTATATGTCTATATCATTTTCATCCATAATCAAATAGGCTGTTATGAACATGAATCAGTTTATTTCCACATGAATGTAGGCAATCAGAGGAGAACTGAGCCAGTACGTGGATGAGATGATCATTCCTGAAACCATGATCACGTGAGTTGATCTAACATGTACCTATATAGCTTCTCATTCATGTTCTGATTTTCTTCTCACCTTTTCATCTAGCTGCTAATAATGATAATGGACTTATTGCTGGAACATTATTTTTTATTCACAGATTTCTATATTTGAGATAGCGGCACATAACTTCAGCCCATCTGCAGTCCTTGAATTTATGAAAAATGATCCAAAAGAACAAAAACAGTTCAGGGTACTTTTCCAGAAAGAAAGAAGATGAAAGTTTGAATGTAGGGAAATATTCTCAGTGGGTCGAGGATGACTGCTGAACTTTGAGGTGTTGTCGCCTCCTTGCTGAAAGTGTTGCATGGATCAGTTGTTGAATGTCAGCTGGAGAGTATTGTGTAGATTTTATAAACTAACTATTGTTAGTTGTAAAGAGCTGAGGCCTGTGCCACATAAAATGTGTTTGTTTTCCTTGTTTGTAAGCATGTTCCAGAGGCATCAATTTCGCCTGATACTAAGCTTCTAGCTATTGCAGTCATAGTGCTGGATTCAGTTGTAACTCCATTTCATTTAGCATTGGTTATAAATTTGTTTTGCAGGCTTTTCCACAGTAGTAGCAATATAAAACAAAAAAGGAACAAATGACTTTTTCTGTTGTGAATATGATTGGATTGTTTACTATTTTGAACTTAAGGGATGTTTTACCTGTAATGGTTTTGAATGCTACAAGAAACTTGCTGATATATATACACACATGCATAAAAAAAATTATGTTTTCAGACATGCACTCGCGTTTACACACAAAAACACAGACGCCTTCTGTTTCTCTCTCTCTTCTTCTCATATTTAGGTGGTGAAGAAAGAAAGTGTATGCAAACACGTTTTAGAATTGTTAGAAATAGAGCATAAAGGAATTGTTGATTTGTCTCAAATTTGGAAGTGGAATGCGGAGCCCAGAGTGGCATGCAATGTGCAGCTTTCAGATTCAAAAGCTTGTATGGTCATACTGCTCAATACATGCAGATGTTAAGGGAAATGAGCGAGCTGATAGGCTTGCTGGTAACACAACAACGAGTGGTCTTGATGTAAAATCTGAAATCCTAAGAAAAGTAAGAGAACCAAAAAAACCAGGTACAGGATCATCACACCATTGATCACCTCACAGAAAGAAAGATAGAGAGAGAGTGACCGTAAAGTCTAGCATGAAAGGTAGAGCACGATCCTTTACAAATCAAATGAATATTGACAACATTTCCAAACCAACATTGCACAAATTTCTTCAAAACAGAGTCTGTCTGGGCTTTCCTAGATACATTAGAATTAAGACTGAGCAACACTCTGGACATCATGGCATCAGAGATCATTTACCACCCCTCTTGCGACAAACCGGTGGCAGTGTGTGTGTGTGTGTGTACATGTCAGGAGAGCTCTGTGCGTGTGCGAGTACATGTGTTTGTGTTTGTGCATGCGCGTGCATGTGTGCGTGTGTAGGTGTGCATGCATTATGGGAGCTGTGATATGTAGGAATGTGTGTGTGCTCGTGTGAGTGTGTGTGTTGGGGGTGGGGTGTGTATATATGTCTATATTGTGGGTATTGTTGGAACCACTGAATATATGAATGTGCATGTGTGTATATCTGTGTGTGTGTGCGCGCACATGTGCGTGTGTGTCTGTGTGTGTGTATGTGTTGCAGTAGAAGCTGCAGTATGTAGGAATCAGTGTGTGTGTGTGGGGGGGGGGGGGGGGGGTGGGAGGGGGGGGGAAGTGGTGTGAAGGGAGGGGTGGGGGAGGCATTGGGGGGGTGGGTGATAATCTGGGAGATGGGGAATGTGTGTGTGTATAATGTACATGTGTTTATGTGTCGGGGCTTGTGTGCTGTAGTTTTGGGCCTGTCTACATTTGTTTGTGTTTTCATATCTGTGAGACTGCAGCACATGTTTGTTGCATATATGTTGTGCATGCATTTGTGTGTGTGTGTGTGTGTGTGTGTGTGTGTGTGTGTGTGTGTGTTAGCAGATGCTGACATGGCAATAGCCTTGCCTTAGTGGTTGGCTAGGCTTTAAGCACCATAATTTGATTTGATTTGATGTGTGTGTGTGTGTGTGTGTGTGTGTGTGTGTGTGTGTGTGTGTGTGTTTATATACATTTATTTGCTTATTTATTTGTTTGTTATCGTTATTGTCATCGATATTCATATTTTTTTCTGCATTTTATCTATCTGCTTGCTTACTTATTTTCATTTTATTTTGTTTTACTTCATTTTTATCTATTTATTTATATATCCATTTATTTATTTATTTATCTGCTTACTTATTTTATTCATTTATTGATATATTTAATGACATATCCATTTATTTGTTTATGTATCCTTTTTTCTTTCCCAAAGCTTGACTCAGCGCGTTGGGTTATGCTGCTGATCAGGCATCTACTAAGCAGTTGTGCTGTGCATGTATGGATTTGTCCAAATGCCTTGAGGAACTGAACTTAATTCAAATTTGAATTTTTAATGGGTCTCAATTTACAAATTTTAATAAATGCAAACTTTGCATATGTGAATGTGTGGGTGGGTGCATAAACACATGTGTGTATGCATATATGTGTGTCCGTCCATGTGCATGTGTGCAGACATATCCTGGAGACACCAGTGACAGAAGATGAATTCAAAGAACAGCTGCATGAGCTGAACCACAAAATCAACTTTGTCAAGGAACAGGCCTTTAGAGATGCTCGTGCTTGTGGAGACGTCAAAGATATTCTGGAGAAACTGAAAATCAAAGTGAGTGCATGTTTTTACTGATTGTCATTATACTCATTTGTCAAAACCAATATCCAGGGAGCGGCAGGACCAGGAGGAAGAAACTTTACAGTGTGTGTCACTTATGACATATTGATAATTATTCTGGCAGCAAATGTGTGTTGTGATGCGCATGGGTTTTGCATTGATTGTTAATGAGGTGATTGTGGTTTACTAAATTGGAAGTAGGTTGAATTGTGTTACACAGTATTAACTTACTTTCCAGAAGTTGGTGCTAGTTGGTGTAAAATTTGTTTCTTGTGGTTTTGTTGATGTTTATTTTTGCAGTTGTATTGTAGTTTCAGGTTCAGTGAAGATGCCATGCTTTTTTGTTTAACCCCTAGGCTGCCTATATGACGAGATAGCTTGTCATGGCAAGCATGTTCGCTTCACTGCCACAATGACGAGATAACTTGTCATTGAAATATTCTGACTTTTCCCTGCTTTGTGTTCAGTTTGTTGACAAAAATGCTGGTAGCTTTAGCTTGGGGAATCTTTCTGGATTCTATTCATAGCTAGAAACCCCATCTACGTCATGAGGCAGTCCTTTATTTGAACGTTTTGGTTGGGTTACTCTCCCAGTGTTTCCCTGGCTCCTCTCCTCGCTCGCTCAACAAAATGTCGGACTGACGCCGTGCTCAAGACATGCAATCGTAGCGAACTAAATCAACCAAGATTGCTTTTTTTTGCTGGTGCTCAGAAAGAATTGAAGCGTAAACTCGAAGAAGACAGTGATGAACATTTATAGGACGATTTGATAGAAAATAAAGGGAGCAATCAAGAGAGTGGCCAAGATACGACTCAGTGAGTGATGCCGGCTGTGCAAACGTTAGCAGACGACAGAAAGTGACTGAATTGTTAGCAGGACAGTGTGAGAGATTTTCTTGGGACTCGGCCAACGCGGTCTGATGAGAACTGAAGGGGCGTGGCCTCTCATCCACGTTATCACTTGGAGAAGTCACAATGCATTGTATATCTATCTCTTTTTAATTTTTATATATATTTTATTGTGGTTGTTCTAGTATGATTTTGTGTATGCAGATATCCATTTGTCCAGAAAATATGATATTTTAGTGCAAATTACCTGACTAATGTTAGTAATGAACAAGCTGAAAATGTGACAAAAAACAAAACACTGATTTCAAAACAACAGCATATCACTAAAAATATATATAATGGGAAAACACCATGTGTTTTGTGTTCTTTATTCATTTACCTTTCAGAAAATATATACTTTTATGGGTCTTTCTCCAATAACAAAGAGCACAGAATTTTTTGAAAATTTATACCTGTTTTTTGTGAAAAAACCCTGGCAAATAGATTTCACTTAAATCTTATTTTCCTGGCAGTGAAAGGGTTAATGAAATTTGACTGGACATTTGTTATAAGAAAGATTAAGATTCTATATCCACGGATGACAGAATTAACCTTGACCTTTTTCTTTTGCAATGGCTGGGTGTTGTGGTTGGGTGTGAATTACAACAAACTGTTGAAATAAATGTTCTTCTTTTCATGTTAGATTATTTAGATTGTGAGGATGGAGACGGTTTGTAATATGATTGGCTGAAGGTGGAAGAAGAGAGGAATGTGCTTATAAAGGTTGTTTTTGAGGATCAACTGGAGGTAGAAGGAGATGAACGGAGAGGATTGAAGTGGAAAGTAATTGTTGGCGGAAAAGATGTTTTTGATGTTTTGTTGAGCGAATCAGCTGTTTGATGGAACTTTGTCAGTTTGAGTGCTGTGGCAGTGATGTTTTCCGTATGTGTGTGGACTTTTTTAGGATTGAAACTTGTGAACTTGGTGACATCACAAAAACATCAACCCACCCCAGTGACAGATTATTTTGGATACTTTTTATTTATATTAATATTGAATATATAAATATAGTTTGTAGTGTCATTACTAAGATACAAATTGTGTGTGTCTTGTTTGTTGCATGATAATAACATAAAAACTAGAACTGATAAATAACATAATAAAATAGTTTATTTTGGATTTTTATTCATGCATCTCTAGTATGTCTCTGGTGAGAATGAGACTGATAACAAAAATAAGACGCTATAGCTTTCATTGAGGAGGAAACAGGAACATGGAACATGGCAGGGTCTTGTGAAAGAAGGTGGACGGGGAAAGAGTGGGGGTGAGCAGACCAGACCACCTATGTGATAAACATCATATATCATGTGTAATATTGTCAACATTCTTATTATGTATTATTCTGTATTATGTGTTTAAAAAAAATAAATTCTGCAACAAGTCAGTCAAAAGAAGAAAAAAATAATTGAAGACAGTGCTTTGCCATTCAGTATGCATGAAATCATGCATAGTATACTGTCCTGTATTTGTGCATACAGTGTAAGAGTCTTGTTTCCAGGCTCTTGCCAAGATCCGGGAGTTCTTACTTCAGAGGATCTACTCCTTCCGTAAACCTATGGCCAACTACCAGATTCCTCAAAACACTCTTCTCAAGTACAGGTACTCACTCCTGGAGATCACACCTTTTCTTTTTATATGTTTTTGTGAGTGCAAGGCTAACATGATAATTGTCCTGGAGTTAAGTTTATATTCTCGATTGTCGTTGCAATGGTGTATAAAGGTGATAAAGTAAAAGCATCTTCCTTTTTTTCTTTTTATACAGAATTATTAACATGATGTAAAAGCATCAAATTTTGTTCTTTATTTTAATTTTATTTTATACATTATCATTATGTGGCTTTAGCAAGAGTACATGTGGCTGTAATCAATGTATTCATGTATGTGTTTATGTGTGCTCATTCTTTTGTTTAACACGTATCCACTTAACCAGCAATATTACAGAAAAAGCTTGTGGTGCTTCTGATAAACTCTGAACTATTTCAAACATAAGTTGACTGTCACATGAAATGTCTCCAATGGCAGCAGATGGAACTGCAGATTTTGTAAATGAATGAGGTAAAAATGTTTTCCAGTGTTCACATTCACAGATGATATGCATGGGGATAATTTCATCACCACAAATGCAAGTCACTTATGAACTATTTTAAAATTTTGCTTAGAGCATCTAACCATAGTCTGTATATTAGACTGGTTGACCTTCTGCTACTGTAATGTTCTTTAGTTTTAGAAGAAAACATGATCAGTTTGCACAAACTGTAACTGAGTTATCGTTTTCTCTTACAAGGTCAGACCCCAGTTCCAGTTTATTGACATGGTTCCTAGTTCTTCCAAATGACTTGCATTTGAAAATGGAATGAGAATGTCTATGCATTGTGAATATTCATTGTGCCTTTTTTTTTTTTTTTTTTTTTTTTTTTGCACAACCACATCCACCTGCTCATTTCCTATTATCCCTTTTTGAGAAGGGATCCTTCAGAAATAATCAATGTACCATGAATGGTAAAAAAAAAAAAGAAAAAAAAAAGAATTACGTAACAAATTTCTGTGATGAGTTCTTCTCTTGTTTTCAAACTAAACTATTTTAACCCCTTCAGTGCCAGGCATTATTTTGGCTTGTGCTTTCTATTTGCCTGGTGGGTTTTGGTTGCAGTGGGTAAAAACAAAAAAATTCTAGCACAGAAACCATTGGAAGAAACTATACATAATCCCTACTTTTCTGAAAGGACTATCAAGGACAATCAATTTATGATTGTTAGAAGCTTACTTAACACACTGGTTAGCAATGAGTGAACCACAAATATGAGATAAACAAATTTCACATACTTTCTGGATATATGTTATAGATTGTTAGTAAAAGCAGCTGAAATGGACCTAGGAAAAGTATGAAAACTAGAAATTAAATGTGTTGCCCTACCTTATATACACACATCCATGAATTATTATCCAAATTTCTGGTATTCTACTCATTTTCAGGCTATCATCCACTCACAGTTTCTTCGTAACTGCAATAGAAATGTAGTCAGAGTTTTTTTGTTTTTTTTTTAAAGAGAACACACACACACACACACACACACACACACACACCACACACACACACATAGAGTTTTCATGTGCCTGCCGGAACCATGCCCACTCACCTCAAACTCACTTTCATACAACATCAAACAGGTTAACAGTAATCCAGTTGGCACACAGTGCAGGGAGGGGTGGGGGTGGGGGCACTGTTCAGGCTTTTGCCTGCAGGAATTCATGCTGGTACAGTGATTTGTGCACATATGAAGCTTTTTTATTGCTAGCTACTGTAAAACATTAATTTGAATATAGAACTGTGAAAAATCTTGAAATGACGATGTTATATATATACGTCCTGGGGCAAATAGTGAAGCATTTTCTATGACACACACACACACACACACACACACACACACACACACACACACACACACACATATATATATATATATATATATATATATATATATATATATCATGGGGCACTGAAGAAGTTAAATGTTTGCAATAGTGTGTGCGTGCATGTGCGTGTGTGTGTGTGTGCACATGTGTGTTGTACTCTAGAAATACATTTTTGCTAATGCCCAGCACTGTGTGTGTGTGTGTGTGTGTGTGTGTGTGTGGTGCGTACATGTCTTCATCTGTTATCTGTTAAAAAATCAAAAACAACCACAGAATCTTTAATGAATTCCTGATGACCAACGAGAGGCATGTCGCCAAGGAAATTCGTGATGAGTATGTTGACACCATGAGCAAGATCTACTACTCCTATTTCAAGAGCTACTCCTCTCGACTCATGAAGCTACAGGTTGGTATTCAGCAGTGCAGTTGTAAATTTACTGTGGTGATAACTGTTCATCAGGAAACTCATTTCTGTGTCACAGAAACTTTTTTTTTTTACGGGCACCTCTTTGTATTGCAGCGGCATGGAAAACCATTTTTGTCCATGAACAAGTATTCTTTATTGTTACCAGTAATAACCATGTGCATCTTGGATGGTTTTTATAAAAAATAACCATGTTTTGAAATATTGACATGCTTTGCTACATTTTCCCCCTCTCTCATTGCTTTGATTTTTCTTAACCTTTTGACTGCGCTGTTGACGTATGGTGTACGTCATGAAATTTCGCTCAGCAATGCTGTATTGATGTGCACCATACATCATGTTTCATCATTCTATGTTTCGAGTCCCGCATTACAGAAAATACAGTCTGCTAACCATTAAATTAGCTCCCCTGAGAACTCTTTATCTCCTGAGTTCCATAAGCTAAAATTATTCACTCATTGCCATATTTATGGCGAAAGTTTTGCAAGTTTGTATGAAGCTCAAGTTGTGTTTGCAAAGCCATGGCTGAACACAGACAAACCCCAACACTTGCACAAGTACTGGAGGAAATCCTTCATGATGCAAACAGTAGAGATGAAGATTGTGGACTGAATGAGATAGAACTGCGTGAAGTTGATGCTGAAGACGCTGATTTTGACATGGAGGGAGGTGGGAGGTGGAGTTGTTTGATGAAACTGAAGACAGACAAGCTCAGCTGATTCAAGATGCAGGTGGGTGTTTACAAGGTTTGTCAGTTTATCATTTGCTTTCTGTTTGTTGTAACAATGAATATGACTGCATTGTGTGTGTTTTGAATATGTTAGCTGTCGTAAGTAGCTTCGTCAGTCACTGATCAGTGTGTGTGTGAGTGAGAGAGAGTCAAGTCACGTGTGTACTGTGTGTGACCATCACAGCCCAAGTAGGTGTGGCTCGCTGGCTGGCTCATTGTTGATGACAGTGTGTGTCGCTCGCCTAGAGCTTTCTGTGTATTCGTTCCTGAGTGTGTATTGGTTTGTTGTTGTTGTTGTGGTGGTGGTGGTGGTGGGTGTGTGTGTGTGTGTGTGTGAGAGAGAGAGAGAGAGTGGGGGAGGAGGGGGAGGAGATGTTTATAAAACTGAAATCATAGAGTGATATACAGAATTGTATGCCCAAATTACTTTGTAAATGCAACACTTGTAGAAGTGTGTGTGTGTGTGTGGTTATTTTGTTTTGTATGATAAAGAGAGAATGAAGGGGGTGTGGCATACCATGAACCAGTTTCAGTGTGTGTGTGTGTGTTGGGGATTTGGGTTGGGGGGTTGGGTAGGTGTGTGTGTATTTGTATTTCAGCTTCATAAAACAATCAGAAATAGAATGGCACCATTTCATAACCTTTTTATATGTTAAAAAAAAGAAGAAAAAAAAAGAATTTTTTTTTTTTAAACCCATCAAACTTAGTCTTTTATGCAATGTGTTTCAGGTATGCAGCATGGTGATGATCATGATGTTCATCCTGGACCATCTGGAGTTAACAACTTGCCACAAACCTACAGCTGAAGACCAGCAGCAGCAAGACCAAAGGGCAGTAAACAAACCTCCAGCAATTCTGGATTACAACAAAAACATGGGTGCCATGGACTATCATGACCAACAGCTGCAGACCTACGGTGCCACAAGGAAAACCCAGAAGTGGTACAAATAGCTGTGTGTGCATTTTCTACAAATTGCCATGCTGAATGCACACATCCTCTACAAAAAGGCAGGCAACAGCAGTACACTCCTGGACTTCCAGAAGGATGTGATTAGTGCCATGATTTTTGGTGACCAAGACCCAGACACTGCTAAAGATGACCACACTGTTCGTCTGTGTGGACGACACTTCATTGATGTCATCCCACATACCCCACAGAAGGCATGGCCACAAAGGAGGTGCAGAGTCTGCTGGAAGAAAGGACAAAGAAAGGATGTGAGCTTCTACTGCCCAGACTGCCCCATCAAACCAGCACTGTGTCTTGAAGACTGTTTCTGCAAGTACCACACACAGTGTTTTTACTGGCGATAGATGCTGGGTGAGTACACCCTTTGCATTCTTTGTGTGGACTGTGTTGGAGTCTTATGCACCTGGACACTGTTGCACAGCCTTGACAGTGTGTGTGGTTGATCACGACAGCCACAAGAAAGACTGGTTGATAATCTGGTTGATCTAGCACCTACATAATGGAATGACAGTCCCATTTTTATTATTATTGTATTTTATGGAATTTTTGTGTCAGATTGACTCATTGTTTGAACATGTGAGTATTGAAAACAAAATCTTGGCTCAGTTTCCTTTCATTTGATATATACTTTTATGCAATTATCTTCAGTACTTTTTGAAATATAAGCAAATTAAAATCAACGGCGTGTTTTTCTTGTTTTTCTGAAATTTTTCTCAGCATAGGCTATAGCAAAACGTACTAGCAGTGAAGGGGTTAACAGTTATCTGTTGCTTAATTGTTCTTGTCAGAGCACTGCTGACATGTGACAAGAACCTGACAAAGTAAGCCAGTTGAAACAGTGCAGCATGCAAATGTTAAGTTTCCTTGTTTTTTGGGTGTGTTTTTTTCCAGTCAATTTTTTTCAAGTCCAGCTCACTCAAACTTTGCAGAAATAACATCAGATGGAATGACCAGTTATTTGTTTATGTTTTGAAATAACAGATTTATGAACTGAATGGCAGTAAACTGGAATTCTGTGAAGTCACCCCTCAAAGTTTACTGCTAATACTCTTTCCCTTTGCATCACACATGCATGCTGGCAACAGGGACACAAGTTAAAATTTCCTTATGACTGATGTCAACAATGGTTGATAAAGAAAACACTTAGACAATAACTTCATTTTGAATAATGTTTCCATCATTTGAAGACAAACGTAGATACCGGTGCATTATTGATACACAAGTTATTGACATCTTCATTTTGATTAACTGATGCTACTATTAAAGTTGATATAACAAGTGTATTCAGTGGAATAAATCAGTTCATGAAAATGAAATTAGGCTTCTACAGAAAGATAGCTTGTAACACTCTGATATAAATTACCCTAGTTTTTGATTATTTTTCGGTAGCTTATATTCATCTTCATCAGGTTGTGTTTTCTTTGAAGAAATATTTGTCACTGATGTATTTTGTTTATAATCATGAACTAAATTAAAATCAGCTAATTCAAATAAGTATGCAAATTCATGCACACACACGCACACACACACACACACACACACACACACACACACACACACACACATATATATATATACATATGTATATATATATATTTTTTATATTTCATATATATTTTTTTTATACCTCTGAAGCAGTAAACTGACTGTAATCAGTACCATCAAGTGACTGACTACTGTGATTGGCTGTGGGCTTTCAGTACCCATTGATTGACAGCAATGATGGTCTCACCTCATTCTTCCATTCCTTTTTCTTCCTTCAGCCCAGAGCTCTAAACCAATTGGTAATGAACTTCCTGTCCAGCATACCATGCCACTTTCTTTCCCTCTCTTATGGCAGTGAGCCCATTTCAACTTTAATGTGTGGATTTAATCTCTCTGCCCACCAGTGTATTCATCTTATTTGGTGACTAGTATGAAGCTTTCTTTCTCTTGCCAATGGTTTCTGGGATGTCTGGTCTGTTGTTGGGTGCGGGAAACTTTTACACTGTGTTTTTTGTCTTGATAGAGAGAGAGAGAGAGAGAGAGAGAGAGAGAGAGAGAGAGAATGTTTGTGTGTGCGCATGCATGCATGCATATATATATGCAAGTACAGATTTGCCAGCTGTTATATTTTTTGGCAAAATTTGTTTGTGAGCATATCTATACTCACACATTTATTTTCCCTTTGACATACACTTGTCAATAGGAAATCAGTAAACCCTTATTGCCCTTACATGTTTTGCATGTGCATCAGTGTGTGCATAAAAACAAAAACAAATAAAACAACAAAATACCAACCAACCCACTGAATAAACCAAGGTGTCTATCAGTATGGATTGCTTTTCCTGTGAGTGCATCAGTTGGAAAAAAAATCCCCATAGATTTTAACAGTTCTGAAAGATTTTCAGTAGTAAGCTGTGATGATACTTAATAGCTCCCATTATTGGTCAGAGACCAAGCTCTAAGCACTTTGCAATCAGAGTCAGTTGCACAACAGACTGCTTACCTGGGTAGATCCAGCTGACAGCTGCTATGGTGCTTGTCATTCCTTTCCTGTGTCATTCAGTCAGGTTTCTGTCACACACATACACTCAAACAGACATTAACATTTTATGTGCATGACTGTTTTGTTCATTTTCCACAACATGTAGCACCCATGCTTCATTTTCTTTGGGGGGCTGGAGGGGGGGCGGGGGGGGGGGGGGCAGCATGCTGGGTATGTTTTTGTTTCCATAACCCACTGAACGCTGACATGGATACATGGATTACAGGATCTTGAATGTGTGTATTTTGATTGTCTGTGTACGAAGGGGGTTTGTGCACTATCAGGTCTGCACATATGTTGACCTGGGAGACTGGAAAAATCTCCACCCTTAACCCACCAGGTATGACTGGATTGAACTCAGCAAACTTTGTATGAACTAGCGCTATAAAAATTAACCCTTTCGCTGCCAGGAAAATAAGATTTAAGTGAAATCTATTTGCCAGTGTTTTTTTTCACAAAAACGGGTATAAATTTTTAAAAAATTCTGTGCTCTTTGTTATTGGAGAAAGACCGATAAAAGTATATATTTTCTGAAAGGGAAATAAATAAAGAATACAAAACACATGATGTTTTCCCATTTTATATATTTTTAGTGACATGCTGTAGTTTTGAAATCAGTGTTTTGTTTTTTGTCACATTTTCAGCTTGTTCATTACAAACATTAGTCAGGTAATTTGCACAAAAATATCATATTTTCTGGACAAATGGATATCTGTAAACACAAAATCATACTAGAACAACCACAATATACATGTATATATTTTTTTTAAGAGATAGATACACAATGCATTGTGACTTCTCCAAGTGATAATATGGATGTGAGGCCACGCCCCCTCAGTCTCCATCCCCCTCCTTTTCACCCCTCTCACATGGTCACTTGATTCAGTTCTCATCAGACCGCGTTGGCTGAGTGCCAAGAATATTGTTTATAATTTGGTCATGTTCTGTCGTCTGCTAACATCTGTACAGCCGGCATCACTCACTGATAGTCGCATCTTGGCCACTCTCCTGATTGTTTCCTTTATTTTCTATCAAATCGTACTTTAAATGTTCATCACTGTCTTCTTCAAATTTACGCTTCAATTCTTTCTGAGCATCAGCTAAAGAAAGAAATCTTGGTTGATTTATTTCGTCACGATCGCATGTCTTGAGCACGGCGTCAGTCCGACATTTTGTTGAGCGAGCGAGGAGAGAAGTCAGGCAAACACTTGGACAGTAACCCAACCAAAACGTTCAAATAAAGGACTGCTTCATGACGTAGATGGGGTTTCTAGCTATGAATAGAATCTAGAAAGATTCCCCAGGCTAAAGCTACCACTATTTTTGTCAGTGAAGTGAATGCAAACCAGGGAAAAGTCAGAGTTATCTCGTCATTGTGGCAGCGAAGCATACATGCTTGCCATGACGAGTTATCTCGTCATATAGGCAGCCTAGGGGTTAACCACTGCACCCAACAGATTTTAAGTATGCAGTATGGTGATGATCATCATGTTCATCCTGGACCATCTGGAGTTGACAACTTACCACAAACCTACAGCTGAAGACAGCGGCAGCAAAACAAAAGGGCAGTAAACAAACCTCCAGCAATTCTGGATTGCAACAAAAACATGGGTGCCATGGACCATCATGACCAACAGCTGCAGCCCTACAATGCCACAAGGAAAACCCTGAAGTGGTACAAATAACTGTGCATGCATTTTCTACAAATTGCCATGCTGAATGCACACATCCTCTACAAAAAAGCAGGCAACAGCAGTACACTCTTGGACTTCAGAAGGATGTAATTAGTGCCATGATTTTTGGTGACCAAGACCCAGACACTGCTAAAGATGACCACGCTGTTTGTCTTGTGTGGATGACACTTCATCCCACCTACCCCACAGAAGGCATGGCCCCAAAGGAGGTGCAGAGTCTGCTGGAAGAAAGGACAAAGAAAGGATGTGAGCTTCTACTGCCCAGACTGCCCCATCAAACCAGCACTGTGTCTTGAAGACTGTTTCTGCAAGTACCTCACACAGCGTTTTTACTGGCGATAGATCCTGGGTGAGTACACCCTTTTCATTCTTTGTGTGGACTGTGTTGGAGTCTTACGCACCTGGCCGGACACTGTTGCACAGCCTTGACAGTGTGTGTGGTTGATCATGACAGTCACAAGAAAGACTGGTTGATAACCTGGTTGATATTGTAGCACCTACATGATGGAATGACAGCCCCAATTTTTTTTTATTAATGCATTTTATGGAATTTTTCTGTCAGAGTGACTCATTATTTGAACATGTGAGTATTAAAAACAAAATCTTGGTTCATTTTCCTTTCATTTGATATATACGTTTATGCACTTATCTTCAGTACTTTTTGAAATATAAACAAATTAAAATCATTGGCGTGTTTTTCTTGTTTTTCTGAAAATTTTCTCAGCATAGGCCATAGCAAAACGTACTAGCAGTGAAGGGGTTAACCTCTTCAGTGACCTGTGACAGAAATCTCCATAAAGTCCTGAGTTCTGAATAAATCTGTGATTGTCAAAGCAGGAATTATCCTACCTCTATTTTTAGATTATGACTTTTTTTTTTTTAATGCGCACCAGTGGGAAAGCTTGATATATCTGCATTTGGTATTTATGAGGAGCAAAATTTAATCAGACTTTGTATGGTCATTCCAGAATGTTATTTGTAATGCTCTCAGAAATTCAGACGATGCTTTTAAAATGATGGACAAAGATCACAACCATGCATAAGTAAGTAAAGTAAGATAAAGGCTTGTATAGTTCAGTACACCCATCTCAGATGAGGCTCACCACACTTTACAATAAGATGTACATATTTAGTAATATATGACTTAAAAAGTATATAAAAAAAATTAACACAGGCAATATCACAGTCTCACATCACACAGTCAAATCACAACAAAATAGATACATCACATTCACCATAGTCAAAATATACACCAAGGAACCAGGCAAAACTACACACACAAAAATCACAAAATACCTACAAATCAACACAAAGAGCACACCCAGTGATCAGATCAAAGCAAGTATATGTAGATGGAAAAGCTTCACTGAGAATTATGTATTTGAAAAGATGTTTTGAGTACTCTATTGAATGTGGGTATTGAGGTGTGACAGAGGTGTGAGGGTGGTAAATTCTACTGTTTGGGTGCAACAAAACAAAAGGAATGTTCACTGTAAGATTTTGTGATCTTTGGAATACAGAGTGTGAGCATGTCAAGTGAAGAACAGAGTTGCCTGGATGGTGAATAGACAGAAAGTAGATCTGAAAGATAGGACAAGAATTAGTGAAGAAATTGTGACAGAGGACTTAGAGTTTGTATTGTATTTGTGCTTGAATGGGGACCCAGTGAAGGGAATGAGTAGGGGGTGATGTGTTGACATTCATTAGCTTTGAGTGTGAGTCGTGCTGCAGAGTTTGAACTTTTTGAAGTTTGTCAACACAGTGTATGAGACAGCCAGCAAGAACAGCATTTCCACAGATAGGACAAGAGAAAATACAAATGTCTTTGTGATTTCTGTGGTTAGATATTGGCGAAAGGAGCTGATTTGTCATAGTGCTGCATATGCTGACCTTCTAATAAGGTTGATGTGTGTGTCAAGTTTCATGTCATCTAGATGCATGTGTGCTAAATTACATGCAGATGCTGTGAAAAGTGTGTCTGAGGTTCCTACCAGGATAGATGTAGGCTTAGGCAAGTCAGAAAAGGAGTACTTTGAGTGAACAAGAAATGCTTTGGTGCAGTCATGTGTAGAGATTCAGATTGGGTTTAATCAGTCCCTTCACTGTCAGAAGAGCATAGTTCCTGCTGCAGTGCCTCTGACAGGGGATTTTCATTGAAAACGGATATAGATTAACAACAACAACAAATTCTACAGGCTGCTTTTTTGTCGAAAGTATGCAAGTTTTATATTTTCCTGAAAGAAAATCGACTGAGTGTTCTATTCAAAGCACTTATTAAATTATGGGATGTACAGATTATGATTTTGATCAAGTTGAATGAGAAGTATATTTTAGCTATGTATCTTGATTTTACATTTCTTGATTGCGCAAAACACAGCTATATTATTGTGAATGTTTCAACAAAGGACAAAATAACAACACGAACAAGCATGCTAACAAAGAAAACCCATCAAATGAAGTCCAGATGGCAGTTTGGGGCATAATCCAGTAAGTGATGAGGCGTTCACAAATCATTCTTTGAATAAATATTTAACGGTCTCCTTCTCCAACTTTCCATCACATGTTATCGTGTATTGTCGATTGAATATAGGATTGAACGGGCAGGTTAACCCTTTCGCTGCCAGGAAAATAAGATTTAAGTGAAATCTATTTGCCAGGGTTTTTTCACAAAAAACGGGTATAAATTTTCAAAAAATTCTGTGCTCTTTGTTATTGGAGAAAGACCCATAAAAGTATATATTTTCTGAAAGGTAAATGAATAAAGAATACAAAACACATGCTGTTTTCCCATTTTATACATTTTTAGTGACATGCTGTTGTTTTGAAATCAGTGTTTTGTTTTTTGTCACATTTTCAACTTGTTCATTACAAACATTAATCAGGTAATTTGCACAAAAACATCATATTTTCTGGACAAATGGATATCTGCAAACACAAAATCATACTAGAACAACCACAATATATATATATATTTTTTAAGAGATAGATACACAATACATTGTGACTTCTCCAAGTGATAAGATGGATGTGAGGGCACGCCCCCTCAGTCTCCACCCCCCTCCTCCTCACCCCTCTCACACGGTCACTTGATTCAGTTCTCATCAGACCGCGTTGGCTGCGTGCCAAGAATATCGCTCTGCTGCTAATTCGGTCATCTGTCGTCTGCTAACATCTGTACAGCCGGCATCACTCACTGACAGTCGCATCTTGGCCACTCTCTTGATTACTCCCTTTATTTTCTATCAGATCGTCCTATAAATGTTCATCACTATCTTCTCCTTCGAATTTACGCTTCAATTCTTTCTGAGCATCAGCTAAAGAAAGAAATCATGGTTGATTTAGTTCGTCACGATTGCATGTCTTGAGCACGGCGTCAGTCCGACATTTTGTTGAGCGAGCGAGGAGAGAAGTCAGGCAAACACTTGGACAGTGGCCCAACCAAAACGTTCAAATAAAGGACTGCTTCATGACGTAGATGGGGTTTCTAGCTATGAATAGAATCTAGAGAGATTCCCCAGGCTAAAGCTACCACTATTTTTGCCAAGGAAGTGAATGCAAGCCAGGGAAAAGTCAGAATATTTTGATGACGAGTTATCTCGTCATGCAGGCAGCGAAGCATACATCCTTGCCATGACGAATTATCTCGTCATGCAGGCAGCCTAGGGGTTAGCAACTTGAAACAAAATGGTGTCGTTTGCGTTCACGAAGAATATGAGCACGTGCTTTGAATATGTATAAATATGTGTATGCAATTGATTTTTGCCCATGACCTTCAGGGCTCAGCCAATACCCTGGATCTATAAAGTCCACTCGTCCACGTATTGATTTTAGTATTTTCTGAAAAAGACCACTTGGGCGAATGAACATAGTGAAAGCCCTGTACACTGAGAGTAAAACACACAAGCTTTTTATGTATTGAGTATAATTTCAAAATGTAATGTTTAAGATGAGAAAGATCAGTTTAAAGCAAATTAAGTCCCCTAGAATTAATTACAGATTAATTTCCCTTTTTTACAATCTGCACCAAAGACATGCAAAATTTATAACTTCCATGATTAGCAAAAGAAGTTCCTGTTTGAACAAAAAATGATAAAAATGACTGCTCTTGTTGTTGTGTCAGAATATCAGATCAAAGTGCCAAGTTTAGAGAATAAAAAAAATATGAATATAACCGTAAATGCAGTTTGCCAGGTCCAGGGTGTTTGAGGCACTGATGAGAGAGTTCCTCTTCGCTGATGACTGCGCACTTGCTGCACACACCCATGAGGACATGCTGTTCATTATGGACAAGTTCTCAACCTCCTGCAGGTGCTTTGGACTCACCATCAGCCTCAGCAAGACCGAGTCACAGAACGCCAGTGCCTCCCCCCTGCCTGCAATCAAGGTCGATGACACAGAGATCAAGTCAGTCAACAAGTTTTGGTCTCCAACCTCCAGGTCCTAGAGCGGAGCGGCCTGCCCAGCATCGAAAGCCTGCTGATCCGGTGCCAGCTACGCTGGACAGGACACGTTGTCCGCTTGACAGACAGCAGGATCCCGAAGATGCTTTTGTATGGCCAGCTGAAGGAAGGCCACCGTGAACTTGGAAGACCCTGCAAGCGCTTCAAGGACACCTTGAAGACAAACCTTAAAGCCTGTGACATAGACATCGCTTCCTGGGAAACTGATGCTCTTGACCGCTGTCGCTGGAGGATGCTGTGCTCTAGTGGCGTAAAGACGTTTGAAAACAAGAGAACGCTGGCCATTAATGAGAAGCATGAGCGAAGGAAGCAAGGCTCAACTTCTGGAGACGTTTTCCCTTGCAACACCTGTGGGAAGTGCTGCGCATCCAGAATCGGCCTCTTCTCCCATATCGACACACACGGACAGATAAGCCTGCCTGCCTACTCATCCGTCGGAACGACGGGAGACTCCATCATAATTTGGCTTCTTTTTTTTTTTTGTGCCCATCCCAGAGGTGCAATATTGTTTTAAACAAGTTGACTGGAAAGAACTGAATTTTTCCTATTTTTATGCCTAATTTGGTGTCAACTGACAAAGTATTTGCAGAGAAAATGGCAATGTTAAAGTTTACCACGGACACACACACACACACACACACACACACACAGACAACCAAACAAGTGAGTCAAAAAAGAGAGAGCGTGTTTCTAGATTCAAGAGTATTCAACATGTATGTGAACCAGAATCAGATTGATTCAAGAGTATTCAACATGTATGTGAACCAGAATCAGATTGATATGGGTTTATTTGTGACTGGAATGAGCTGATACAGATTTAAAGGATAATTAACAATGAGGAGGAGAAGCATCGTCTTCATGATAATCATGATCATTACCATTGTCAACATGATACTTTTCACAGTGGTGATACCAGGAATGAACGCAGTATCAAATTATCAATACTAAAAGGGTAACCTCAGTTACAGGGCTGGGAGAATGACATTGACAATGTTGAATATAACACAAAAGAAAAATTAAACAGTATATGTCACAAAACATGAAAAGAAATTATGTATTCTTACTCACTTATAAGCTGAAGTTTGGTGTCATATACTGTACCATGTCAAACTGATGCAAACTAGGCCTATTGGTTTGCTCTGCTTGGCCAAATTTCGCGCGGCTAACAGTGAAAAGACGGGCCCACCCGCTCTCAGCCAATCAAACGCCTCTAAAAACTATAAGCGCTTAATCATTCCTTTGGCAAAGGCTCTCCACGCCATCTTGTCAGGTTTACGCTCTGTCTCGTCTTACGCTTTTTTCGGCTATTCAGCGTATCCTTTTGGCCTTATTTTGTTGCATGCGGCTTGTGTTTATTGTATTCTTACATTCTGTGTACTCGATTCGACTCTGCACCCTCGATTCGTTCGATTTTTTCTGCCTCTAAGTCGATCCTGTCTTTCCTTTCTCTGTTGGGGGTCGGATTTTCGCTGGGTGCCTAAGCGCGGGTTCCATGCCTCGTGTGCCATACCACGAAGGCAGGGGATCATGATGCTGGGATTGAGACTCGGTAAGAGACTCTCCCAGGCCCGGAGCTCATGATTCCTCCCGATACGGACCGCGGCGATGCGTCGTTAGACGCTGATCGCGGAGGCGACTTTCGTACCAGTAAAACGGTCATGAAGGGGACCGGGGGGAAAGAGGTACGAACGTCGCCTCCCGAGGTGTCCCAGCGCGAGGCAGGGAGAAGGGTGAATGGCAAGTCATCTCCGTGCTGTGGGCCATTACCCGGGTCCCCACTCGGAGACGGCCCTCACGTGCCCCATTGTTGCTCCCCCTCCTCCCTTCTCTGTCGACCCCCCTCCCCCACCTCCTTTTGGGGGGGGAGAAAAATTTGGTTCCGGGGGGGGATCTCTACTTTGCCCACCCCAGGCCAAGCCACCCCAGTCTCCCCACGGGAGGGGATTCGGGGCGCGTGGCAACCTGCTCTGCAGGTCTTCCCGCTATCCGGCCGGTCTCCCCTGCTGGGGGAGTCCCGCGCGTGTCAGGCGGTTCCGGGCAGTCAGCCCGCTCGTCTTCGGGCGGGACTGACACCCAAGTCGGACCTGACCTCCCTCCGACTTGGCCAGGTTGTTCCCTTCATGGAGGTCAACGCACCAGTGACCCTTGGGGTTCGGGTCACAGTATGGCTGGTGTCCACGGGTGGTTACCCCCATTCTACCCGTACTGGGGCGCACCTAGGGTGCACACTGGGTTGCCGGGAGCACCAAGGGCCAGCCCCTTGTCCGCTCCCCACCGGACCCAACCCAGCACATCTCACAGGGTGACACACACAGCCCTGACAAGTGGGATCGACTTCTTGTCGGTCAGGTCGAGCTCCTCGACCAATATTGCCACTATGTCCACAAATCGGGCCTCTGTCAACCCACAGGTGACCTCCACGGTCACAACGGCCTCCTTGTCAGGACCGACGGCTGCTCAGGGGCCCTACTCGGCCCGGCGGAGCCGGCAGTCCCCACCTGCCCAGCCCTCGGTCCTACAGTGAGATGAGTGGGTGTTTGTCCCCACACAGCACTCGTGGGTCACTCTTGCATCCAGGGACGCCCTCTCTGAAAAGGTGTGGCACCCACCATCCCAAGCATGGTTGGACCTACGGTCCACACGCTCCCCACCCGCTTCAGGTGTCAAGGACATAACAGTGGCGGTCATGGTCCCGGCTCGGGATCGTCCCAGCTCATCCCGATGGGCTGACCACAGCTCACAGGACGCCCCAGTGGGTACATCCACTTGGGATGGCACCCAGCAGGGGATGGACTGCGAACAAGAGTGGGAGCCCCTGTCTTCGGATGAGGACGAACAAGCAGATGAGCACTCTTCGCCCACATCCCAGGGGGGACAGATTGAGCCCGTGCCTCCCTAGGGACCAGCCTGAACCAAACTCGGACTTTGCCGAGCTCGAACTGACCCTCCCCAATAGGGTCACGTATGCCGAATCAGTTCCTCAGGCTACTTTGTTACCCTTGACCCTCCTTACGCCATGTGACTCTAACTCCAGAACCACAAGGCAACTCAGAGTGCCAGAAATGGTGCAGGTATGGCTTAATAAGCCAGCCCGCACTGTCAGGGGTGCTGCTTCCATCCCTCCTCCAGGCAGGGAGTCCCTCTCTGCCCCGGGCGCCTTTTCCCCGGGAAAGTTTCTTAAAGATTCCTCCAAGGGAGGGGTGTGGTCCTGGTACACACAGGACCACCCTGCCTACAGCGGAGCAGAGCCCTCCGCACAGGACAGGATGTTGGTCTCACAGCGCACCACCTTCCCCACTTCAGCTAACCTATCCTTTAAAACGTTAGCAGAGTGGGACAAATTGGCCCGCCGCTGCCCCCCTGAGGTTTCCACGGCGTACACCTTCGACACGTTCCTTCACAGGGCCAATGAGCTGTGGGAACAGTGTCCGGTTAATCAGGACAAGGGGTCTCCTTCCTCTGTCCCGCCGGGCCTCTTCACCGACCACAGGTTACACGCTTTTGGCAATAGGGTAGCATCTGGTCTCACAGCAGCTGCAGACACAGCTACCAGCCTTCACTTCAGTACTGTGCTAGCGCGGCGTGATGCCATTTTCAGCCTCTCTAACATTCCTGTGGAGGAGAGGGCTGCCCTGCGGTCCATCCCAGCACAGCAGCACTCCCTCTTCGGCCAGTTCCCGCCCCATTTTGTCAGCCACAGGGCAGAGACAAACAGGGAGGTGGCCTCATATTTGGCCCACACCTCTCATGGGCTCCAGGGTTCTTTGCCATTGAAGAGACTGGCCACCAGGGCCCCTCCATATACCACGCCGCCTGTCAAGGCAGCGTGTGCTGAATCAGGGGCAGAGGAATAAACCACCTTATGTCCGTCCAAGCCGACCGGCCATGCCCAAGGCCAGAAGGCAGCACCCCCAATGACTGGGCCCCGATTCAGCACCGCCAGTCGTTCAGCCCCTCCAAGTAGGAAACTTGTCCCGGCATGCACATCAGTGGTGTGCTCTGGGACTCAACAGGAACACAGGTGAAGACTTTGAGATCGATGCAAAAGTTGTTGAATCTTTATTTTTAAAACTGAATGTCACGAAGGCAATTGGCCCCGACAATATCTGCGGAAAATTACTGAAAACATGTGCTTCCCAGTTGTGTGACGTGTTCTGTAAAATTTTCAACTGGTCTCTGAAGAACTGCTCTGTCCCCAGCATCTGGAAAAAATCTACTATCTGTCCTATCCCCAAGAAAAAGAACCCAGCCGCACTAAATGATTACCGTCCTGTTGCCCTGACTTCAGTAGTGATGAAATGCTTTGAAAAAATTATTCTCCGACATCTTCTTTCTTTCACTGAACAGCAGCTTGACTCTCTTCAGTTTGCTTATAAAGCACACAGAAGTACTGACGATGCTATCCTAACTCTCCTTCATAATGCTTTCCTTCATTTGAATAACACGGGATCTTTCGTTCGTATCCTTTTTGTTGACTTCTCTTCTGCTTTTAACACAATACAACCTCATCTCCTTGCCCTCAAACTGCTAGGCATGGATGTTGATCCGAAGCTTACTCTTTGGATAATAAGTTTTCTTGTCAATAGAACTCAGTCCGTCCGCTTTCATTCTGCCCACTCTTCTCTAAAATCTACTTCTACTGGTGCACCCCAAGGTACAGTGCTGTCCCCTGTTCTTTTTACACTGTACACAAATGACTGCAGAGGCACGGAGGAAACTCCTGTCATAAAATATTCTGATGATTCAGCAATTGAAGATCTGTCCAACTCGGATGCTATTTATTTCAGTGAAATTAAAAAGTTCTGTTCCTGGTGTGAGAAAAACTATCTGGATCTCAACGTATTGAAAACAAAAGAAATGTTAATAGATTTTCGGAAAGACCCCTTGCCTGTAGCTGACCTTGTTATTGATGGTCAAACAGTGGAGATGGTCAATGAATATAGATATTTAGGGACCATCTTAGACAATAAGCTGACTTTTGACAGAAATGTTGATTCCATTCATAAGAAATGTCAATCTAGAAATTTTTGTTTACAGAAGCTTAGAAATGTTGGTATAAATTCAAATATTCTTCAAAGTTATTATCGATGTTGTATCGAGTCTGTGCTTACAGTTTCATTTATGTGCTGGTATGGAAGTTTGGGAGTGAGGAGTAAGCGTGTTTTGAACGATGTCATGAGTGTATGCAGTAAAATTGTGGGAGTGAAACAAGCTAGTATGCAAGAGCTGTATGAAAGTCGAGTGGTTAAAAAAAGCAGGCAGATAGCAACTGACGACACCCATATTTTAGCAAAGTATTATGAGCTATTGCCATCAGGACGACGCTACAGAACTTTTAAGTTGAAATCCAGAGCTCTGAAGACTTTTATTCCACGTTCAATCCACCTTTTAAATTCTTGAGAACTCTGTGGGTGTGTGTGCGTGCGCGCACTCTCATGTGAGACGTGTGAAAGTCCGTGCATGATAGGCTGTACCTTGTTCTAGTTGTGGTGTGTGTGTGTGTTTGTGTGTGTGTGTGTGTGTGTGTGTTTACTGAGCTTAAAACGTGACAATTGGTTATAATGAATGTGCAATATGTAGGAAGAATAATGTGCAATATGCAGGATGAATCTACAATGAATATGTCTAATGCTAACGTCCATATTCTAAATATATTTCTGTTTAATAATTACGATGTAATAATTAATTGCAATGTTTTTAAAAGCGAATATGTGAAATGCTTTTATTTGAGAACATATGTTTATTACTCTTGTTTGATCAAGTTATCTGCGTGTGTGGGGTGGGGGGGGGGGGGTGCGGTGCGGGTGTGTGCTGATTATCTGGTTGTGGTTTTCCGCAATTCATCTTTATTCTTATCTTATCTGTCTATTATAATCAATGTGCAGTATAGTAGGCTATGTTTATAATTATATTCAAATAATGTTTCTTAATTCTTTCTGTTTTTACATTAAGAATACTAGTTATTACCTGCAGTGTGTGGATGTATGTATGAAACGATGTATGTGATATTTTTTACATTTGTATCTTCGTAATATTTGTTGGGGGTGTTGTTGGCTTTTACA
This sequence comes from Babylonia areolata, assembly GCF_041734735.1. Classification (NCBI taxonomy): domain Eukaryota; kingdom Metazoa; phylum Mollusca; class Gastropoda; order Neogastropoda; family Buccinidae; genus Babylonia; species Babylonia areolata. Next base: position 11,683,968 of record NC_134889.1, read on the forward strand.
GTTATGGTCCCCATGTTGTTTACTTGTCTATGTTGTGATAATGCACCTGACCAAATTTCTCCAGGTGGAGATAATAAAGTTATTCTTATCTTATCTTATCTTATCTAACGACGGGATTATGTCGGTGCTAGAGTCGGGGTACATGCTGTCTTGGGTGGAGGACCTCCCCCCTCTAAGATCCACTCCTCCTCCTTAGGTGCCCAGCTCGACGGAGCAGGAGAGCGTCCTAGAAAAAGAGATATCGCTCCCACTCCTCATGGGGCTATATCTCAACTCTCGGACCCGGGCCCCGGTTTTTACGGCTGTTGTTGGTGATTCCAAAGGTCTCGAGAGGGTGGAGACCAGTTTTGGACTCGTCCCCCCTCAACAAATTCCTCCCCAAAATCAAATTCAAGATGGACACACAGGCACAGATTCGGGAGACCATCCAACAAGGTGATTGGCCTACCTCTATCGATCTGGAAGATGCTTATTTTCATATACTCATCCATTCGGCATCCCGTCGGTACCTGAGGTTCGTGTGGAGGGACAAGGGGTTCCAGTTCCCGGCCCTCCCATTTGGTCTGTCCCTTGCCCCTTTCCTGTCTGCCAAGGTGGTGCGGGAATTGGTGTCCATCGTCCGCTCGGAATCCATTTGTCTCTGTGTGTACCTGGACGACTGGCTTATCCTGGCCCAGTCGCAGGCCCTGTGCCTGAGTCATACGGCCAGACTTCTAGACCTTTGCTCCCAACTGGGCTTCCTCAGTGACCAGCAGATATGCGATCCGTCCCCACGTCAGTCCTTCGACTTCTTAGGGATGAGATTCGACACGCGGTCTATGATAGTCTCTCTGGCGCCAGATCACTGGGACCGTCTGGCAGGCCTCCTCAGCCACTGGCGCCACTCCTCCCAAGATACAGCGCAGACACTTTCTTCCCTCTTGGGCATGATGGAGTCCACGGCACCTCTCATTCCCCTGGACAGGGTTCTCAAGCGCCCTCTCCAGAGGGCACTGAGGTTACGCCGGTCCCAGAGCACTCAGCCATGGGATACCCAGATATGTCTGGGCGAGTGGTTCCTCGAGGTGACATCAGAGTGGTTAATCACCCCCCTTCGGACACAGGGGGTGCCCTTAGCCCCACCTACTCTTCAGGTGGCACTCTTCACAGACGCCTCCTCCCTGGGCTGGGGAGCCCACATGGACTCACTCTATGCAGCAGGGACTTGGTCCCCGGAGGAGCGCCTATGCCACATCAATGTTCTGGAACTGGAGGCAGTTCGCAGGACTCTCCTGCACTTCATGGGGGAGGCCACTGGCAAGACCATCCGCTTGTTCACGGACAAGACGACGGTCGCATGTTATGTGAACAAATGGGGGGAGCGCACTCGGCAGACCTCTCCATGCGGACTGAGGCTCTCCTCCGTTGGTGCCACAGCAAGGGCATTGCACTTTCAGCGAGACACTGAGCAGGAAAAACCAACTTCTTGGCAGATGCTCTTAGCAGGTCCAAGAGTGTCATACGCACAGAGTGCACCCTGGACAAGGACAGCCTTCAGAGGGTGTGGGAACAGTGGTTTCGGCCGATGGTGGACCTTGTTCAACAAGAGACTTCCCACTTCCGTCCCTTCGGTTGCCGACCCAGAAGCGTGGGCAGTGGATGCTCTCTCTCTAGATTGGAGCAGTCTGATTGCCTCCGCATTTCCTCCCTTTCCAAGTCTGTCCAAGGTGATACGGAAAGACAGATTGGAACACCCGCAGCTGATCCTCATTGCGCCGAAATGGCCAGCCCAGACCTGGTTTCCGGACCTTCAGTCCCTGACACATGTTCCCACCCCTGGAACTTGAAACCAAATCTCATCTGCTGAGGCAGCCTCGCTCGGGCACTCCGCATTCCAATCCTCAACTGCTCCACCAGCACGCATGGCTGCTGTGCGGTCGGAACTGTCAGCATCACCATTGAAGTCCTCGACCCCTCGGTCGGCCTCTGTGTCGGCTGTGCTGACCCAGGGGTGTGCCTCCTCTGACCTCCTCTCCATAGTCACCAGAGCAAGGAGGCAGGGAATGGAGACATTGTATGACTTTCGCTGGAAGAAATGGTTGCGGTGGTGTACAGCTCAGGGCATTACCCCTACGAACCTTACGAGCATGCAGCTGGCCAACTTTCTGGCTCTCTGCTCCTCGGTTCTCATCCTGTCTGCTAGTTCTGTGCGAGGGTACAGGTCTGCCTTCTGTACCACAATGCAAACAGCTAGGTGGTTCCGCCTTTGAAGCGGATTGCCTGCTCAGAGAGGTGGCTAGGGGTGCCCCTCTGAAGGAAGCTAGAGACCCCAGAAGAGTGCCCCTCTGGGACTTGTTCCTGGTGCTGGATTTCATTCGAAAACAGCCCTTCCTACCATTGGGGACTATTCCTTTTGACATCCTCACCCTCAAGACCACTTTCCTTCTGTGGCTGGCCACAGGCAGTCGTAGAAGTAAGCTGCATGGGCTTAGTGGAATGCCACAAGATCTGGCCTTCCATAGAGATGGTTCCATCACTATTCGTTTCCTTCCAGAGTTTCTGGCTAAGAACCAAGACCCTGAGGTTCCTTCCCCCTCTCTGAGGGTCAGACCTTTGTCTGATATTCTTGCCCAAGATGATGAGGATAGGCACCTGCCCTGTTCGGTGTCTCAAATACTATTGGGATAGGTCTCGCCTTAGACGTTCTTCTCAGAGGTGTCTGCTCATCTCCCTCAATGAGAATTACAAGAAAGACATCGCTGCAGGCACCATTTCCCGCCAGGTTTCCCAAGTCATTCATAGAGCCTACTCTCATGCACACAGGGATATCAGCTGTCTTCATCCCAGAGCACACGAAGTGCGGGCCATAGCGACTTCGGCTGCTTTCCAGCACTCAGTGCCAACGCAGCATGTCTTGGAGGCAGCCTTCTGGCGGTCTGAGAATCCCTTCATCAACTCCTACCTCAGGAATTTCCGTATGACCAGGGCTGACGGTTCCAAGGGGATTTCCTTTGTCGCGGCTAACACTGCCGTCTCAGTTACAAGGGCTCCCCATATGAACCAGTAGGCGTTGCCCTCCTCCATTTGCTTTAAATTCTGCATCAGTTTGACATGGTACAGTATATGACACCAAAAGGAGGAGTTTGTATTATACTCCATGTTTGGTGTTACATATACTTACCATGTCAAACTCAAATGCCCGCCCGTCCGTCCCCGCGTCTCTGCCGTGGTTCTCATGGGGCATTTTTGTTCATGGCCACGGAATGATTAAGCGCTTATAGTTTTTAGAGGCGTTTGATTGGCTGAGAGTGGGTGGGCCCGTCTTTTCACTGTTAGCCGCGCGAAATTTGGCCAAGCAGAGCAAACCAATAGGCCTAGTTTGCATCAGTTTGACATGGTAAGTATATGTAACACCAAACATGGAGTATAATACAAACTCCTCCTATTGATGATTAATGATGTGGATTAAGAAGATTTAGTCTTGACACCTTTGAGAATACACAGAAATATGACAGGCTGTTGTTTCTGTTCTGCAAAATCAGTGGCTGTATGTTTTCACTTTTCAGTTTGAAGAGGTGGCATCAAGGGAGGACTTGATGGGAGTGGAAGATACTGCCAAGAGAAATATCCTTTACTTTGTTGTTTCTACCCCTGAAAACAGAGTATGGCTGTCTACATGGCAGGGTAAAAACAGTCCTACACATAAAAGCCTACTCGTGTACATATGAGTGAAAGTGGAAGGTGCAGCCCACAAACACAGAAGAAGAAGAAGTTTTTTCTGCTTCAGCTTTGATTTGGGAGTATGGGGCATAATTGTAACGCCTGTGTGATCTCAAACACCGTTGACAGTGATACAAAATGCTGAAGTATTTGAATAATAATGAATTTTTTGTTTGCAATTCTTGTTGATAGATAGTTTGAAGCATGTTTGCCTTTCATATCCCTTTGATTAAAGAGTACCTAGTCTGAAGCATGTTTGCCTTTCATATCCCTTTAATTAAAGAGTACCTAGTTTGAAGCATGTTTGCCTTTCATATCCCTTTAATCAAAGATTCTGAAGCTGCAAAACAAAATTTGAAAAAGTGAATCTGTCATGCACATCTAGTATGAAGTGAGGGGATAAGTTTGGATGTAACTAGGCATAAATGAGTGAATGTGTGTTTGGGCAATAAATCAACAAAGTATTGACATGTTTTTTGCCCTGAGTTGTACTTTACCTTGACTGTATGCATGTTTTTTCTCCACCAAGCCACAGCTGAAGAACAGGTCCACGGTGTTCACCTTGGGGGATCGTGGCAATGTCCTCACCTCTGATTTGGAGGCTCCTGTCATTGTGCCGCATGCTGCTGCAAAAAATGAAACCAGGGTATAATGTGTGTGCATGTGTGTGTGTGTGTGTGTGTGATTGTGTGAGTGTAATTGTGTGTGTGTGTGTAAATATGTGTGTTTGTGTCTGTTGTATTGAATGTGTATATGAGTGTATGTGCGTGCGTGCGTGTGTGTGTGTGTGTGTGTGTGTGTGTGTGTGTGTGTGTGTAGTGCAAACATGCACACACAAGCACCTACCTGTCACTGTTTTTGAAAATAAAACGATGCATATTTGTTTTGTTTGTTGTGCTTTTGAAATGTAAACAAGAGTATGTGAACAGAAACAGTGAGTGGTAGTTATGCCATCCCAGATTTACAGTTGCCAAAACCAGCCAGAAAAACAAGAAAAGAAAATAAGTATGTAAGCTGTGTTGAACAAAGAAAAAAGTTTGTCAAAAAAAAAGAAAAAAAAAAGAAAAGATTTCCTTCATGTGTCTGAACTTGCGACTGTGCTGTAAACGTGCAGTTTATAAAAAGACATGGTGCCAGTATTGTGATGATGTACTCTGAAGGTCCACATACCTTGTTCTTTCTTTTTCACTCAACACCCTTGATCTTCCCAGGCATGGGAAGTGGTGGAGTGTGTGTGGATGTTTGACAATATAAGAAAGAGGAACGTGCACTGTGACCAGTTCTCTCTCTCTCTCTCTCCTGGGGGGAGGGGGGGGGGGGGGGGGGGGGGGGGGTAAACTGAGCATTTGTGCATGCAAGTTGCACTTCAGAGTGTCTCTGTATTTTTCCAAAATATAATGAATCAGCAGTGCTGTGATGAGATCCTGAAAGGTGATAAGTAAGGCACTATAGTTTCAGCATCACTAGCTTTTCCAGTTGTCATGTGGCTGCTTTGCTGCCACATAACAAGCTTTCATGGTGAAGAGGGCCGCTAAAAAGTTGGCCTTGAGAATCACCATGCTGTCACCCTGGTGCAGAGCAGACAGTGTTGTCCTTGGTCAGCCCCTTTCTCTGTTTTGAGGTGGACTTCTTTTGCAATATGGTGATGTGAGCAGAGAACCCCAGGCAGCCTGAAGCAGACCAGACTGGCTAGCAGCAGTGGATGGCAGACCAGCACAGACCCAGGCTGTGCACAGAACAGCACCAACAGCGAACAGACGACCTCTCGTCCTTCTCTCTGAGCAACCCAGCCTGATGGACATAACGATGCTGCACTCAGTGAAATTGGAATGAACTTTAAGTTTGTTGACACAGGGAATCAGGGAGATTGGTGAACAAAATGTTCTCTTCAGCAGGGTGTGAAAGACAAGAAAATCAGAACTTTTTAAAGAAAAACTCTGAATTGATGGCTGGAGTTGATGAACTAGAGAAGAAGACCGACCAATTTAGTGGCGAGGTCAAAAAGAAAATATTTGATTTTCTACGGCATTTCCAGGGATCAGAATGAGACAAATGAGCAATGTGAGGGCAAAATACAGGACCTTATCACTGACCAGTAAGAAGTAGCAAAGGACATTGAATTTGATCTCATTCACCGCTTAAAAGCAAAGCTTGATTCCCCGATCTTTGCATGTTTTGCTCTAATAAAGACAAGTTTCTCATCTTGATGACAATAAAGAAACTCAAGGGCAGCAATGTCTTCATTGGAGGAGAATCCTCTGGTCATGTTGGAGAGATAAGATAAAGGTTGTCACTTTATCTGAAGGATGCCAGAAAGAATGGGAAGAAGGCCTTCATGATCTTTGACCATCTTGTCATTGATGGGAAAAAGTTCTTTCTGGAGGATTTGACTCCAGTTTGGTTATGAGCTAGGAAATCAGCCGGCTCATTTCTAAACAGATTTTTCTCCCTGACAATGAAAACGAAGATAGTCAGATTGAATCGGCACGGGCTCAATTTTCATTTGTAAATTCAGCAACAGAGAACATGTCAAACCAGTCTTGCTTGACTGAGCAGTTAATGTGCAACATGCATGGAATGAAAGGACACGTGTGGGGAATAAAACAGCATATTTCTTTTTTGACATGGATTGTCAGCAGCTTACTATTCAAACTTGTTGACCAAGATTTCATTTCATATCTTCTTGATTTTGATTTTGTTTGTTTAATTGAAACATTTATGGAAAGCTGTGAATTAAATGCGTTTAATGGATTTACTGTTTTCTACAGATCATCATCACAACTCTCAAAAAAAGGGAGAAGAATGGGAGAACCTAGGAGATAAGAAATAATATCCTCCCTTTACCCAGCAGGTGCCGTTACCGAGATTTGAACTGGGGACCCTCAGATTGAAATCCAATGCTTTAACCACTCGGCTATTGTGCCCGTCAATATTTAAACTTGGGAGATCATAGATCTGGGGAAATACAGACCTGGGAGAACAAAGTCCTAGAAATAATGATAATAATAACAATCATGGGTATTTATAATGCGCTCTATCTCCTTTGCACAGAGCCCAGAGTGCTAATAGTTTACATCAGTATGGGGGATAACACCATATGGCACTATATCAAGACTTACACACACACACACACACGCGCGCGACACCACATGCAAACACCTTGACACCCATGAAAGCAGATTTGCACAGATGTGTTTTGAGGCCAGATTTGAACTGAGATAATGTTTCAGCATGGTGAATTTGGTTGGGAAGTTTATTCCAGGTGACAGGACCAAGGTATGAAAAGGCACACTGTCCTTTAATATTTTTTTTATGAGGGATTCAAAGAAATATATGAATTAGCAGATGATTGAAATGATTAGGATGACAAGTCTGAACAAGATTAGATATGTATTGGGGATGGTGGTCCCAGAAGTGATATTGAAACACACACAAGAAATTTTATTATCAATTCTCTGAGTGATATGATGCAAATGGAGTCTAGCCAGCAGAGGTTCAGTGAGGGTTTTCTTAAAAGCTTTAAAGACATGGCATTCTGAACTTACTCAAGTTTATCAATCAGAAGTGAAGATACAGTAATCAAGATGGGGAATAATCAGGGAATTGACAAGGGTTTGGGTTGCTTCAACAGTGAGGACGTGTCAAACAAAATTTATCTTTTGTAATTCCAGGTTTGCATTTGGACTGAGTTGAGTCACTTGTCATGATACAGAGAATCTGTTGTCAAACATGAAAACCTAACATTTGGGGAACATAGAGCTGCCTGAAGGAAAATATGGAGGAATATAGACCTGGGAGATCATAGATCTGACCCCATCCATATGGGCTTGACAGGGACAGAGCTATGGGCAAAGTGACACTGAGAAAAGATTGTGCTAACCATTTGTATTTGTATTTCTTTTTATCACAACAGATTTCTCTGTGAAATTCGGGCTGCTCTCCCCAGGGAGAGCGCGTCACTACACTACACCGCCACCCTTTTTTTTTTTCCCCTGCGTGCAGTTTGATTTGTTTTTCCTGTCGAAGTGGATTTTCCTACATAATTTTGCCAGGAACAACCCTTTTGTTGCCGTGGGTTCTTTTACGTGTGCTAAGTGCATGCTGCACACGGGACCTCGGTTTATCGTCTCATCCGAATGACTAATCAATCAGAAGTGAAGACTAAGACTTTGACTAAGGACATCCCTGTATAAATCACACACACATGTTGTAAAAGTTACTTTGCCCCATGTTTATATGATAAATTATATTTGACATGTACAGGTTTGTGAGTGTGTGTTTATATCTGTGTGTATGTTAATTATGTTCTCCACTTTCTACATGTGATAAGGGTGTGTGTTCCAATGAGTATCTACTCACCAGACCACATGTCTTTGTGTGTGCAGTATTCATTCGAGACACTGTTTCGCAGTCTACACTTTGCCCTGATGGACAATTGTTGTCGGGAATACCTGTTCATCTGTGATTTCTTCATAGTTTCTGGCACAGGGGCCCAGTCTCTGTTTGATGCCATCTTTGGCAAAACTCTGTCCATGTTCTTGGTGAGTTGGATACCTTGGGGATGCTGGGTCTGGGCTTTCTGAAATTCCAAGAGTAGGAAATTTGGAAAGAAAACTGCATGCTTGGAAAAGTAAATGCCTAATTCTTTCTCTCAGTATGCATGACATGCATGTTCTTGAACGCATGTACACACACACACACGCGCGCACGCACACACACACACACACACATGTGTTATCGTCGTCATCAGCCTCCTTCCGTCTTGAGAGACGATGGCTGCACCAGAAATGTAGTCACTGCCGGGCATTGCACTTCCTGCTGTAGCTGTGTAGACCAAAGCTGGAGTGGCAATCTCTACTGCATGTGGAACAAATATAGGTAGATGCTGCTTGGTTTACAGAATCTGACTTGCATGTGGCTCTTTTTCTCCTCAGCGAGTCAGTGTGGCTTCTCTCTGCTTGTTTCACCCCTATCTGAATGGCAAATTTCCAGGGTCCATGTGAGTCTGTAAGGCTTTCCCAGGACAGCATATTAATACCTGTACTTTTCAGGTCCTGTTTGCAAGCGTCTTTGAATCTTAGTTGGGGGCGGCCTTGGGACCTAGATCCCTCTGATAGTTCGCTGCACAGCAGATCTTTTGGGATATGGCCTTCATCCATTCGGCAGACATGGCCGAGCCAGTGAAGACGGCATTGACTCAGAAGGGCAAAGACAGTTGGCAAGCATGCACGCTGAAACACTTCAGTGTTTGGGATCTTGTCCTGCCATCGTATTCCAAGAATGCGTCTGAGGCATAGGAGATGGAAACTGTTTTGTCTCTTCTCTTGGGCAGAGTATGTGGTCCATGTTTCACTCGAGTAGAGTAGGGTGCTGAACGCAAGCTCTGTACACCTGTATTTTGGTGTTCACCGTCAAGTTTTTGTTTGACCACACCCTCTTGTGAAGTTTGGACATGACCACAGCGGCCTTCGCAATTCTTGAGTTGATCTCTGGCTCAAGGGAAAGATTTGAAGTTATTGTCGACCCTAGATACTGAAAACAATCAACTGAGTTCAGCTTGTGGCTCCTGATGTGGATTGTTGGAGGAGAGTTAGTGCCCTGTCCCATCACTTCTGTTTTCTTCAGGATGATGGTGAGGCAAAATTTGTTGCACACGTGCGCAAGGCGGTCTGTGAGTCTCTGAAGGGCCTCCTCTGTGTGTGTCACCAGTGCAGTGTCATCAGCGAAGAGATCCTCTCTGATGGTGATATGCCTGACTTTGGTCTTGGCTCTGAGTCTGGCCAGGCTGAAGAGCTTTCTTTCATATCTTGTGTGTAGGTAAACTCCATCTTTGTTGTTTGCGAATGCATATGACAGAAGCATGGAGAAAAATATGCCAGAAAGTGTTGGGGTGAACACGCAACCCTGCTTGACACCACTGCTTATTTGGAATGGGTCAGACACTGCTTCATGTAGTACACTGTGCTGTACATGTCCTTGTGAAAGGATTCGACAGTGGCCAGTAACTTCGGGGGGACAGCCTATCTTCCTGTGAAGTGTGAACAGTCCACTCCTGCTCACTAGATCAAAGGCCTTTGTCAGGTCAATGAAGGCAAGATAGAGTGGTTGATTTTGCTCTCAGCATTTTTCCTGCAGCTGTCTGACGGAGAATATGTCGGTGGTAGATCTGCCTGCCCTAAACCCACACTGCGACTGGGTATGTGTGTGCCGCCAGAACTTGCAGTCAATTCAGGATGACTCTTGCAAAGGCTTTGCCGACAATGCTGAGCAGAGAGATGCCCCAGTAGCTGTTACAGTCGCTGCGGTCACCCTTGCTCTTGTACAGGGTCACGATCTTGGCATCTTGCATGTCCTGTGGTACAGAGCCCTCCCTCCAGCACATGCAGAGTAATTTGTGCAGATCCTGAAGCAATGCTGCTTTCCTGCATTTGATGACCTCAGGGGGTATCCCATCATCTCCTGGGGCCTTTCCAACTGTCAGACAGTCTATGGCCCTGCTCAGCACTTCTTCAGTTTGCTCTGCATCCAGCTCTTCCATGACAGACTGTTCTTGAATAGCGCTCAGGGTTGCTTCTGACACAACGTTTTGCGTGGAGTATAACCCTAGGTAGTGCTCTACCCATCTCTCCATCTGCTTTTGTTGATCAGTGATGTTCTCTCCTGTCTTGGACTTCAGGGGGGCGGTCTTAGAATAAAATAGAATAGAATATGTTTTTATTACCAAGTGTACCGGGGTCAAAAGAAATATTGCGGGGATAGTACATAACAAGATACATAAATCGAAAATAATACACAAACACAGATACAGTAGAAATAAGATACATACAAGTACATATCAATATAAAAACTTGTGCATACTCGTGCATGCACACACGCACACGTTTGAACAGAAACTGCATATTACATGTGGATGGGGCTGATGACTGGATATTCAGGTAGATGGTTGTTGGTTGCACAATTCTATTTATCACAATGGATTTGTTCGAGAGACAGGGCATTTACTGCTTTGGGGAAAAAGCTATTGGCGATGCAATTGGTTTTCGTCCTGATACTTCTGTACCGTTGACCAGAGGGGAGCATCTCGAAACTCCCAAAACTGGATGTGATTCGTCCTGGCTGATTGATTTTGCTTTTTTGAGTAGCCGCTTATAATATATGTCTTTTAGAGAAGGTAGATCAGCCCCGGTAATCTTGGTGGCAGTTTTTACGATTCTGTTAAGGGTAACTTCTGCCTTGGAAATGTTTCCGTACCAAACAGAAAGAGCAAAGGTTAGCACACTTTCAATGACTGTTCTGTAGAAATCAACCATGATTTCTTTTTTAATTCCAAACTTTTTCAGGTGCCGAAGAAAGTGCAGGCGCTGTTGTGCTTTCTTAACAATTTTTTCCATATATTTCTCCCATTTCAAATCGTTGGAAATGATCAGTCCGAGAAATTTAAAGTTGCTGATGATCTCTACTTGTCGTCAGTGACAAGTGGTAAGGGGTCAGATCTGGTCTTCCTGAAATCTGGAATTAATTCTTTGGTTTTTGATACGTTGAGTTCTAAGTTGTTTTGATCACACCAGCTGACAAGTTCGTGTACTTTTTCCCTATATTTTGACTCATCACTGTTCATAATCAGCCCTTCTAGAGTTGTGTCGTTGGCAATGAATGAATTGATTTTGATCTGCAAATTTCAGGCATTCCAGTCCCACCTACATGGCGTTTAAGCACATGCACGCACACACTCATGAATTCATGCACACACACACGCACGCACACACACACACACACACACACATATGCAGACACACACACACACACACACACACACACACACACACACATGCGCGCACACACTGCAGGGATTCATGGAAACCTTACTGTATACACAGACCAGTCACATGTGCACTGAGAACAGGTAACAGAATTTTTGGCCTCAAAGGCGATGCAGCACATATGGCTGAATTTAAAGGAAAATTCATTTGGTGCACACATCTGCCATAAATCCTAAACATTGAAAATCGACCACATCGATTGGCGCAGAATGGTTCTACTGGCCCTGTATGTTGCTTTCTGAGTACTGATGTCATTTTTTGAAACTTGATTGTAATCTGAGTTGTTATGTCTGGTTATCAACTCAGCTCTGTTGATATGTTCATCTTCTCTATTATCTGCTATTTATTGTCATATACTATACCTAGTCAGACTCAAATGCATCAGTTTGACATGGTAACTATGTATTACTAAACAGGGAGTATGATTTAAACTCCTCATTTTGGTGTCATATACCATACGTTGTCAAACTGATGTATTTGAGTTTGACGTGGTAAGTATATATCATCAAACAGTGAGTATAATTCAAACTCCTCATTTTCAGCAGCTTGTACAAGTTCTACCATTCCGATGCCTTAAGTTGAATCTGCACTGTTGTCAAGCCCCAGTCTATTATTTTGTCAAAGCAGGACCAAATCTGCTATCACTGCTTCAAGTCCTGTCTGCTGTCTTGCTTTGCATGTTTGAAAAGATTGAAAAATGACCAATTTGCTTTTCTGATTTCTTTATTTTCACACCAGCTTTGATTGTGCTCTTTTTTCACACCCTAAGGGCAAATTTTGATATGTTCATTTTAACTTGATGTCATAGGCGATTTAGTTACCATTCAGTATAATGGCCAGCATCAACAGTGTCAAACCAGTCCTAAACTTAAGCTTGTAAGTGTTGCTTTTCAGTGTGATCATGTGCATTTATTGTGATCAAGTATATCATCAAATAATGAATTTTTTGTGAGTGGTGGCACCAAATGGCTGTCAGATTTAGTTTTCAGACACAGATAGGGCAAATGCAACTGAGATCAGTAAAAGAGTTGTACCTAAAAGGCTAAAAATTACAATACATAGAGTGATAGACAGGCTAGTGGTAGTTACAGTCAGTATCTGACAGACAAGCATGACACAGAGACCGAAATATAAACACAGAGTGTGTTTGTGGTTTCAGAAACAAATGGAGGAGTACACAGCTGATTGTTATGACTCCATCGCAGTATTCTTGTCAGTGCATATAGTGTTTCGCTACCGTGCTATCATGGCCAAACGCACCATCCCCGCCCTGGACAGGTGAGTGGTGTAAGGTGGCAACACATATCCAAAACACAAATGCTATGGAACTGTGCAGCATTGTTGTTTCAGTGACAGTGACTCATACTGAGTATGGGAGAAAAGGTTGGTGGAAATTACAATAAAACTGAAGTGGGGTGATCAAATAATTTATGGAAATATACTTCCTGTACTTGTGCATGGTTCATTTCAGATGACAAGTTTTGCCGAATTGGAATAGACCGAATTCGAATGAAGTCATTGTAGAATACTGTTACTGAGATGGAGGTTTCAGACTCTCCATTAAGCTGAGCATTGGTTTTAAGTTGGGGTAGTAGTCTTGTAGCATCCCATCCATTTTGAAAACTTTGAATATATGCTCAGTTAAGCCTTGAGCACTAGTAAATGTTTTGGAATGAAATATAAGAAGGTTGACAAAACAAAAAGAACAACAGCTAATAATAATAAAGATGATAATGACTCTTTGCTACTTCTCATATATGGAACAACCTTCCACATCGTAACTGTTTATCTGACTCCATCTCTGCTGTTCGCTTTTCATAAAAAAACTAATCTTTTCAGAATCTGTAAGCACTCTTGGTTTCATACTTTTCCAACACCACCCCATGCCTGCCAGCTGAGTTCGAATGTATGAGGAATGAGAGGAGGAAGGAGTGGTCATAACTGGTTTATGTCATCTGTAACTTTTTCTTTCATGTAAACTACCCTGAGCTTTTAGAGAGAAAGGGCACCATACAAATGTACATCATTGTTATTATTTTTATCATTATTGTAAATATTACTATTACTGTTATTATAAAGGTAACATTTCTGAAGGAACAGTGTTTGTATCAATGATAGAAGAATGATCATTAACAGCAACAACAAAGAAACACAAAAACAAAAGAGGCAAGGCCTTCAAGACTCACTTGTAATAAGTGGACAAACATTATATATTTTATGAAAAATGTACAAACACATCCTAGATTTGTCAAGTTATTCTTGTGGGTGGGGGTGGAAGAAAGAAAGAAACGGAAAGAAAAACAAGAGAGGCAAGGCTGAACTTCAAGACTCACTTGTGATACACTTAAAAAAAAAAAAATCCAATCTTTTTATGTATTGAGTATAATTTCAAAATGTAATGTTTAAGATGAGAAAGATCAGTTTAAAGCAAATTAAGTCCCCTAGCATTAATTACAGAGTAATTTCCCTTTTTTACTGTCTGCACCAAAACGTTTGCAAAATAAATAAAACTTCCATGCTTAGCAAAAGAAGTTCGTGTTTGAACAAAAAATGATAATAATGACTGCTCTTGTTGTTGAGTCAGAATATCAGATCAAAGTGCCAAGTTTAGAGAATACAAAAAAATATAAATATAACAGTAAATGCAGTTTGCATATAATTAGACTTCATTTTTATTTTTTTTGTGCCTATACCAGAGGTGCAATATTGTTTTAAACAAGATGACTGGAAAGAACTGAATTTTTCCTATTTTTATGCCTAATCTGGTGTCAACTGACAAAGTATTTGCAGAGAAAATGTCAATGTTAAAGTTTACCACGGACACATACACACACACACACACACACAGACAACCAAACACCGGGTTAAAACATAGACTCACTTTGTTTACACAAGTGAGTAAAAAAGAGTGGATATTGAAAGTAATAAAGGACATAGAAAAAAGTGTGAAACAAACAGAATTCTGGAAAATAAGAACAATGATAGGGGAGGATTGTCATTAAAATTATGTTCTGTAGTAAATATCATGTAACAAGAAAAGCAAGGCCTTCAAGACTCCTTGTGATACACACTTAACTTTCAACAGTTTTGGAGTTTTTCGCATTTTCTTAGCAATAACTATGCAGCAATTTTAAAATGTTTGTAAAATGTGCATTTATTGACCAAACTTGATGTGTTATATGTCAATGTCATCAGAATAAAACAAGCTTTCAAAGTGTATCTTTTTAAATGCTTGTGGGACATTGTCATTTTGATGACCTTTAACCTATGTTGCTAAAAATAGAAATTTTGAGCATTTTCAATATTTTTTACATTCTCACTGAAAAAAAAAAAAATCCAGGATATTGAGTTCAAGTTCACAATTTAAAACTTTTATTGAGAAAACAATCATTTTTTCTTTTATCTGAAACAAAATTCACAGTGCTGTGTCAAAAACTATATGTTCAGCACTGTGAATAAAGTCATAACTATATTTCCTGATTGATTACTACAAATCACATAAGTCATGTACACCATAACAGACTTCTTGTTTTGCAGAAAAAACACAAGAGCTTAGACGGTTAACATTAATGAAGCATCCCATGGATACAAGAATATATGTTATTCACAAACTACAATCAGTTTCTTTCTTCAAACAGTGTATTTGTTGATATTGTTTCTATAAATAGGCCGACCACTCCCGCCTGAACAATTTACCTGTTTGAACAGTGCAAACAGTTGCTTTGGTTCTTTGGATACACATGGGTATGAAGAGAATGTCAAAAAGAAACCAATTTGTTTTTACACATCCATTTTAAAAGAATATATAAGTATATAAAGAATGTACTGAAAACATCCTGAGGGAGAAACTATGAAAGAAATGTGTGTGACAAACAAACTCATGCATATATCTTTAAAAGTCATCACTCTTCCATTCTGGCTTTTCCCTGTCATAACACTAGTGGCAATAACAAACTGTACATACTTGTTTCAGAAGTCATCACTTACTTGTAGAAAAAGAAAACACCCCAAAAACCGCCCCCACCCCTACCCTATCATCATTGCATTTGTGTCCTACACATATACATGCATGATCTTACCAACATGAAAACTCCAAAGGCAGCTTCTGCCGTCCACAAAGCACAGGTGGTTTCCACAGGTAACACACATCACATTTTTTTTCAGTTTTTTTTTTTCCATTTATTCTTTTTTTCACTGCATAACATTTTTGATTACAAATCTCTCTCTCTCTCTCTCTCGGCAAGTGATGGACTGTGCGACGATATCAAAGGTTCGTGAAGAGAAGAAAAATTATACTGTTACCTTCTTGCCATCGTATAATTAAAAGCAGGAACACAACATAATGGAGTCATCTACAAATGAAGCATTCACACATTTACTTCAGATGATGGACTGGCGATTTAACCAAATGATACAAATGATGAATTCACATTCCCGGAACATCGGCAACACTCTCAGCTGCAGTCTGGAGCAACTGCACAGTGCCATAGGGAACATTAATGCTGAGATCCATACGATGAAAAGGACATGTGAGAGAGATAGAGAGGAAGTGAAAAGAGCCACAGACGACATCGCAGTTCTGAACGAAGACTGGGAATTGTTCGATCAACGACTCAACAAGTTAGAAGAACTTGTTGATCTCAACGAAGTGGACTTGAAATGCTGTAACCTGAGGTTCATGGGAGTACCAGAAGGAGGAACCTACTCTTTTCCAACAGTTGATGTAATTGTCGACATCCTGAACCAATATTCCTATGAGCGAAGCTGGTGTCACAGAGACATCAACAGGGCGTACAGAGTGGGAGAGTGGCGTGACTCTTCAGATCATCCGAGGCCTATCGTTGTGCAGATGCACAGGTGGCAGGACAAGATGGCAATTCTGCAAGATCAAGACCTGAGGGAAGCACTACGTGAAGACAACATCAGAGTGGCCTCAGAGCTGACCACGAGACAAAGAGGGATGGTTGACTTCCACACCAAGCAAGGGAAAAGAGCCTACTATTGGAAAGGCAAACTACAAGTGGTGGAAAAGCAAGAATATTTTGGAGGCAATGATTATCCGGTGAGAGGCTCTGCTAACAGACGTTTTGGTGTCATATACTGTACCATGTCAAACTGATGCAAACTAGGCCTATTGGTTTGCTCTGCTTGGCCAAATTTCGCGCGGCTAACAGTGAAAAGACGGGCCCACCCGCTCTCAGCCAATCAAACGCCTCTAAAAACTGTAAGCGCTTAATCATTTTCCTTTGGCCAAGGCTCTCCACGCCATCTTGTCAGGTTTACGCTCTGTCTCGTCTTACGCCTTTTTCGGCTATTCAGCGTATCCTTTTGGCCTTATTTTGTTGCATGCAGCTTGTGTTTATTGTATTCTTACATTCTGTGTACTCGATTCGACTCGGCACCCTCGATTCGTTCGATTTTTTCTGCCTCTAAGTCGATCCTGTCTTTCCTTTCTCTGTTGGGGGTCGGATTTTCACTGGGTGCCTAAGCGCGGGTTCCATGCCTCGTGTGCCATACCACGAAGGCAGGGGATCATGATGCTGGGATTGAGACTTGGTAAGAGACTCTCCCAGGCCCGGAGCTCATGATTCCTCCCGATACGGACCGCGGCGAGGCGTCGTTAGACGCTGATTGTGGAGGCGACTTTCGTACCAGTAAAACGGTCATGAAGGGGACCGGGGGGAAAGAGGTACGAGCGTCGCCTCCCGAGGTGTCCCAGCGCGAGGCAGGGAGAAGGGTGAATGGCAAGTCATCTCCGTGCTGTGGGGACTCGCAGCTAGGCGCGGACTCCCATGGGGGGCCGCGCCCGGCCATTACCCGGGTCCCCACTCGGAGATGGCCCTCACGGGCCCCATTGTTGTTCCCCCTCCTCCCTTCTCTGTCGACCCCCCTCCCCCACCTCCTTTTGGTGGGGGAGAAAAATTTGGTTCCGGTGGGGGATCTCTACTTTGCCCACCCCGGGCCAAGCCACCCCAGTCTCCCCACGGGAGGGGATTCGGGGCGCGTGGCAACCTGCTCTGCAGGTCTTCCCGCTATCCAGCCGGTCTCCCCTGCTGGGGGAGGCCCGTGCGTGTCAGGCGGTTCCGGGCAGTCAGCCCGCTCGTCTTCAGGCGGGACTGACACCCAAGTCGGACCTGACCTCCCTCCGACTTGGCCAGGTTGTTCTCTTCATGGAGGTCAACGCACCAGTGACCCTTGGGGTTCGGGTCACAGTATGGCTGGTGCCCACGGGTGGTTACCCCCATTCTACCCGTACTGGGGCGCACCTAGGGTGCACACTGGGTTACCGGGAGCACCAAGGGCCAGCCCCTTGTCCGCTCCCCACCGGACCCAACCCAGCACATCTCACAGGGTGACACACACAGCCCCGACAAGTGGGATCAACTTCTTGTCGGTCAGGTCGAGCTCCTCGACCAATATTGCCACTATGTCCACAAATCGGGCCTCTGTCAACCCACAGGTGACCTCCACGGTCACAACGGCCTCCTTGTCAGGACCGACGGCTGCTCAGGGGCCCTACTCGGCCCGGCGGAGCCGGCAGTCCCCACCTGCCCAGCCCTCGGTCCTACAGTGAGATGAGTGGGTGTTTGTCCCCACACAGCACTCGTGGGTCACTCTTGCATCCAGGGACGCCCTCTCTGAAAAGGTGTGGCACCCACCATCCCAAGCATGGTTGGACCTACGGTCCACACGCTCCCCACCCGCTTCAGGTGTCAAGGACATAACAGTGGCGGCCATGGTCCCGGCTCGGGATCGTCCCAGCTCATCCCGCTGGGCTGGCCACAGCTCACAGGACGCCCCAGTGGGTACATCCACTTGGGATGGCACCCAGCAGGGGATGGACTGCGAACAAGAGTGGGAGCCCCTGTCTTCGGATGAGGACGAACAAGCAGATGAGCACTCTTCGCCCACATCCCAGGGGGGACAGATTGAGCCCGTGCCTCCCTAGGGACCAGCCTGAACCAAACTCGGACTTTGCCGAGCTCGAACTGACCCTCCCCAATAGGGTCACGTATGCCGAATCAGTCCCTCAGGCTACTTTGTTACCCTTGACCCTCCTTACGCCATGTGACTCTAACTCCAGAACCACAAGGCAACTCAGAGTGCCAGAAATGGTGCAGGTATGGCTTAATAAGCCAGCCCGCACTGTCAGGGGTGCTGCTTCCATCCCTCCTCCAGGCAGGGAGTCCCTCTCTGCCCCGGGCGCCTTTTCCCCAGGAAAGTTTCTTAAAGATTCCTCCAAGGGAGGGGTGTGGTCCTGGTACACACAGGACCACCCTGCCTACAGCGGAGCAGAGCCCTCCGCACAGGACAGGATGTTGGTCTCACAGCGCACCACCTTCCCCACTTCAGCTAACCTATCCTTTAAAACGTTATAAGAGTGGGACAAATTGGCCCGCCGCTGCCCCCTCGAGGTTTCCATGGCGTACACCTTCGACACGTTCCTTCACAGGGCCAATGAGCTGTGGGAACAGTGTCCGGTTAATCAGGACAAGGGGTCTCCTTCCTTTGTCCCGCCGGGCCTCTTCACCGACCACAGGTTACACGCTTTTGGCAATAGGGTAGCATCTGGTCTCACGGCAGCTGCAGACACAGCTAACAGCCTTCACTTCAATACTGTGCTAGCGCGGCGTGATGCCATTTTCAGCCTCTCTAACATTCCTGTGGAGGAGAGGGCTGCCCTGCGGTCCATCCCAGCACAGCAGCACTCCCTCTTCGGCCAGTTCCCGCCCCATTTGTCAGCCACAGGGCAGAGACAAACAGGGAGGTGGCCTCATATTTGGCCCACACCTCTCATGGGCTCCAGGGTTCTATGCCATTGAAGAGACCGGCCACCAGGGCCCCTCCATATACCACGCCGCCTGTCAAGGCAGCGTGTGCTGAATCAGTGGCAGAGGAATAAACCACCTTATGTCCGTCCAAGCCGACCGGCCATGCCCAAGGCCAGAAGGCAGCACCCCCAATGACTGGGCCCCGATTCAGCACCGCCAGTCGTTCAGCCCCTCCAAGTAGGAAACTTGTCCCGGCATGCACATCAGTGGTGTGCTCTGGGACTCAACGACGGGATTATGTCAGTGCTAGAGTCGGGGTACATGCTGTCTTGGGTGGAGGACCTCCACCCTCTAAGATCCACTCCTCCTCCTTAGGTGCTCAGCTCGACGGAGCAGGAGAGCGTCCTAGAAAAAGAGATATCGCACCCACTCCTCATGGGGCTATATCTCAACTCTCGGACCCGGGCCCCGGTTTTTAGGGCTGTTGTTGGTGATTCCAAAGGTCTCGGGAGGGTGGAGACCAGTTTTGGACTTGTCCCCCCTCAACAAATTCCTCCCCAAAATCAAATTCAAGATGGACACACAGGCACAGATTCGGGAGACCATCCAACAAGGTGATTGGCCTACCTCTATCGATCTGGAAGATGCTTATTTTCATATACTCATCCATTCGGCATCCCGTCGGTACCTGAGGTTCGTGTGGAGGGACAAGGGGTTCCAGTTCCCGGCCCTCCCATTTGGTCTGTCCCTTGCCCCTTTCCTGTCTACCAAGGTGGTGCGGGAATTGGTGTCCATCATCCGCTCGGAATCCATTTGTCTCTGTGTGTACCTGGACGACTGGCTTATCCTGGCCCAGTCGCAGGCCCTGTGCCTGAGTCATACGGCCAGACTTCTAGACCTTTGCTCCCAACTGGGCTTCCTCAGGGACCAGCAGATATGCGATCTGTCCCCACGTCAGTCCTTCGACTTCTTAGGGATGAGATTCGACACGCGGTCTATGATAGTCTCTCTGGCGCCAGATCACTGGGACCGTCTGGCAGGCCTCCTCAGCCACTGGCACCACTCCTCCCAAGATAAGCGCAGACACTTTCTTCCCTCTTGGGCATGATGGAGTCCACGGCACCTCTCATTCCCCTGGACAGGGTTCTCAAGCGCCCTCTCCAGAGGGCACTGAGGTTACGCCGGTCCCAGAGCACTCAGCCACGGGATACCCAGATATGTCTGGGCGAGTGGTTCCTCGAGGTGACATCAAAGTGGTTAATCACCCCCCTTCGGACACAGGGGGTGCCCTTAGCCCCACCTACTCTTCAGGTGGCACTCTTCACAGACGCCTCCTCCCTGGGCTGGGGAGCCCACATGGACTCACTCTATGCAGCAGGGACTTGGTCCCCGGAGGAGCGCCTATGCCACATCAATGTTCTGGAACTGGAGACAGTTCACAGGACTCTCCTGCACTTCATGGGGGAGGCCACTGGCAAGACCATCCGCTTGTTCACGGACAAGACGACGGTCGCATGTTATGTGAACAAATAGGGGGAGCGCACTCGGCAGACCTCTCCATGCGGACTGAGGCTCTCCTCCGTTGGTGCCACAGCAAGGGCATTGCACTTTCAGCGAGACACTGAGCAGGAAAAACCAACTTCTTGGCAGATGCTCTTAGCAGGTCCAAGAGTGTCATACGCACAGAGTGCACCCTGGACAAGGACAGCCTTCAGGGGGTGTGGGAACAGTGGTTTCGGCCGATGGTGGACCTTGTTCAACAAGAGACTTCCCACTTCCGTCTCTTCGGTTGCCGACCCAGAAGCGTGGGCAGTGGATGCTCTCTCTCTAGATTGGAGCAGTCTGATTGCCTCCGCGTTTCCTCCCTTTCCAAGTCTGTCCAAGGTGATACGGAAAGACAGATTGGAACACCCGCAGCTGATCCTCATTGCGCCGAAATGGCCAGCCCAGACCTGGTTTCCGGACCTTCAGTCCCTGACACATGTTCCCACCCCTGGAACTTGAAACCAAATCTCATCTGCTGAGGCAGCCTCGCTCGGGCACTCCGCATTCCAATCCTCAACTGCTCCACCAGCACGCATGGCTGCTGTGCGGTCGGAACTGTCAGCATCACCATTGAAGTCCTCGACCCCTCGATCGGCCTCTGTGTCGGCTGTGCTGACCCAGGGGTGTGCCTCCTCTGACCTCCTCTCCATAGTCACCAGAGCAAGGAGGCAGGGAACGGAGACTTTGTATGACTTTCGCTGGAAGAAATGGTTGCGGTGGTGTACAGCTCAGGGCATTACCCCTACGAACCTTACGAGCATGCAGCTGGCCAACTTTCTGGCTCTCTGCTCCTCGGTTCTCATCCTGTCTGCTAGTTCTGTGCGAGGGTACAGGTCTGCCTTCTGTACCACAATGCAAACAGCTAGGTGGTTCCGCCTTTGAAGCGGATTGCCTGCTCAGAGAGGTGGCTAGGGGTGCCCCTCTGTAGGAAGCTAGAGACCCCAGAAGAGTGCCCCTCTGGGACTTGTTCCTGGTGCTGGATTTCATTCAAAAACAGCCCTTCCTGCCATTGGGGACTATTCCTTTTGACATCCTCACCCTCAAGACCACTTTCCTTCTGTGGCTGGCCACAGGCAGTCGTAGAAGTAAGCTGCATGGGCTTAGTGGAATGCCACAAGATCTGGCCTTCCACAGAGATGGTTCCATCACTATTCGTTTCCTTCCAGAGTTTCTGGCTAAGAACCAAGACCCTGAGGTTCCTTCCCCCTCTCTGAGGGTCAGACCTTTGTCTGATATTCTTGCCCAAGATGATGAGGATAGGCACCTGCCCTGTTCGGTGTCTCAAATATTATTGGGATAGGTCTCGCCATAGGCGTTCTTCTCAGAGGTGTCTGCTCATCTCCCTCAATGAGAATTACAAGAAAGACATCGCTGCAGGCACCATTTCCCACCAGGTTTCCCAAGTCATTCGTAGAGCCTACTCTCATGCACACAGGGATATCAGCTGTCTTCATCCCAGAGCACACGAAGTGCGGGCCATAGCTACTTCGGCTGCTTTCCAGCACTCAGTGCCAACGCAGCATGTCTTGGAGGCAGCCTTCTGGCGGTCTGAGAATCCCTTCATCAACTTCTACCTCAGGAATTTCCGTATGACCAGGGCTGACGGTTCCAAGGGGATTTCCTTTGTCGCGGCTAACACTGCCGTCTCAGTTACAAGGGCTCCCCATATGAACCAGTAGGCGTTGCCCTCCTCCATTTGCTTTAAATTCTGCATCAGTTTGACATGGTACAGTATATGACACCAAAAGGAGGAGTTTGTATTATACTCCATGTTTGGTGTTACATATACTTACCATGTCAAACTCGAATGCCCGCCCGTCCGTCCCCGCGTCTCCGCCGTGGTTCTCATGGGGCATTTTTGTTCATGGCCACGGAATGATTAAGCGCTTATAGTTTTTAGAGGCGTTTGATTGGCTGAGAGCGGGTGGGCCCGTCTTTTCACTGTTAGCCGCGCGAAATTTGGCCAAGCAGAGCAAATCAATAGGCCTAGTTTGCATCAGTTTGACATGGTAAGTATATGTAACACCAAACATGGAGTATAATACAAACTCCTCCTTTTGATTACCGACAAGAAAGAGTGGCAGACTACCAAGATACGTGGTCAAGAGCTGAAGCTCACAAGGATGGCGGGCATTCTAATAACGGTGGAAAGCAAGGGACATCTGGTGATGCTAGATTCAGACGAAGGTCAGCGGAGCCCCGTGTAGTTCCTGGCAACAAAACTTACAGCAAGGCTGTCAGGAGTGGACGTCCAGCACAAGGGAATTCTGAACATGATTATTACACATCAAGAAACCACGCATGCTGGGAGAGACGGCAAGTACAAAACCCTTCAGAATGGGACAGGCGCAGAAGGCAGAACTCTATCTTTCGTGGTTCGTCTGGGGCAGAACACAGGAGAATAATTGTAAAGATTGGGGAGCAGAAGCGGACCTACTCACGGCCAAAGGAACAAACAAACAGACAAGAAATGACTGACCACAATGGTGTCAGATCAGGAGTAAAAGTCAACGAGTACTCTGAACCACAGCATGAGACTACAACAACACGCACACGCATATATCAGGTCAGTGACGTTAGAGATGCAGGGGAAGAGTCTCACGTCGACCAGCTGTCGGACTGTAATACAGTACCGAATCCAGACCCACCATCTGGCGATGACGAGGAAGAGCAGGAGGACGACCCAGAAGTTTCCCATCAATGTCCTTCTACAGGTGACCTGTCACAAGTCCACAGAGTCACCGCCATCTTCAGTCAAAGATCGTCAAGTAACTACGGAAGACCAGACAACGGGGCAGTTAGTGTCGACAGAAGTTCACACAGCGGCATCAGAGTGGACGGCAGAATCAACAGGACCAAGCTACGGGGCTGTCATTCCTCTCGGGCAGTCAGATGCAGTGGAGCACGGTCACACCCAGTGTGGAGAAGACTCAGGAGATCAGCCTCTAGTGGACACTGAGCATGGACAGGTAAAGGACAGGGCAGAAGACGCTGTCAAGGATGGCGTGTCGGACATACACAGACGTTCTCAGGCCAAGGTACAGACCAACGCAAAGGAACAGAGGCCATCCAGAATGTCAACATGGGCAGGAACCACCAAACAACGTTCAGGCAGCCAGGGCAATATCAAGGAGGCGTTCAAAAAGGCCAAAAACAGGTGGTGGTTCTCATAGCAGTGATAGAGGCGGAGAAAGACAGGCAGCTTCTCCTGCGTGTTTTAGGGACAGCAATTAGGGGTCAGGCCGGGCATCAACTACCTCATGTGACCTAAGAAATATATGTCAAACTGCAAAACTGTCTGAACCTACTTTAAATGTAAATGTTAAGTCGAGTTGGTGCAGTGATCCAAGCATGTGTCAAACCATCACATTTCTAAATTATAATGTTTGTGGGCTGATTGGGAAGTTGTCTAATCAAGATTTTGTAGATTATATAACCGCTTATGATTTCATTACATTGATTGAAACTTTTGTTACGGAAGATATCGATTCAACTATTTTTAAAAATTATAAATGTTTTATCTCCAAAGCGACAAAACTCACGAAGCAAGGGAGGCATTCAGGAGGAGTTATGGTGCTTGCGAACAAACGTTTTTCCAAATTCATCTCCCATATAAAAACCGATCTAGATAATGTCATTGTATTAAGAATGTCTAAAGAATTGTTTGGGAGTGAATGTGATGCCATGTTTATTTCATCTTATATAAGACCATATGATTCCAATTACTGGAAAAACAATCACGGTGGATATGGTGTAGAAATAATTGATGAATGTATCATGTCTCTACACGAAACATATGGTAATTTTCATATTCTTCTCTCTGGAGACTTTAACGCTCGCACTGCAAACAAAAACTATGAGCCAACAGAGGACAATTTTGAGAAGGTAAGTAGCAGTATTACACTGGATGATCACACATTTGCAAGAAAGTCTGATGATTTAGAAACGAATCTTTTTGGGAATCAGCTGGTTGATCTGTGTACGGTTACAGATTGTTTTATTGTGAACGGTATGGTACAGTGGAATTGTGACTCTGCATGTACATTTATGTCTAATAGTGGATCAAGTGTAATTGATTATTTTTTGATGTCCTGCAACTTATTGACTCAATTGTCAGATATGCAGTTAGTTGTAAAAGAACTTGTAGACTGTGATCATTTGCCAGTGCAGCTGACATTGTTTACAGAGGTAAGAACTGATACAAATTCACAGAACAATATTAAAAGAAATGGATACAATACTATAGAGAAAATAGTTTGGAATGTAGACAAAGAAGACGAATACAAAGACAAACTTACAAACGAAGAGGGATGGACAAATCTGAATGAAGCCATAAACCAAATAGACAAGAATATTGACTTAGCACTGGCATTATTTAATCAGTACTTACTTGGAGCTGCTGAGTGTATGGTGAAAAACATGTCTTATAGGAAGAAGTCAAAAGGAGCAGAATGGTTTGATGAGGAATGCAGGCAGGCAAAGCGGGAATGTCGAAGACTGTTACGTTTATACCAAAAGCATAAATGCTTGGGACGTTGCACATGTCAGAACAAACGGATGACGTACATGGAAAATAAGAGTGAGTCATTTTGCAATTGTAAGTGTCCGGAAATGAGAATATTGTATGTGGAAAGTAGAAAAACTTACAGAAAATTATTGAAAATCAAAAGGATGAGTTTCCAGCGTGAAACAGCAGAGAAACTGTGTAAAAATATGAATAAGTCTTCGATATTTTGGAATGATCTGAAAAGAATAGGACTAAAGAAAACATCATGCAACAGTGAAAATATAAGTATCCAGCAATGGTTTGAGCATTTCCAGACAGTATTCAGTTTTAATGAAGAGAGTACAGATAATCAAATAAACATAGAAAGTAATACCCAGGAAAAAGAAGAACATGCTTTAAATCAAGTAATCACACATCAGGAAGTAGAGAAATCCATTAAGAAAATAAAATGCGGAAAAGCCAGCGGAACCGATTGTGTTACAGGAGAAATGTTGAAAGCTGGTGGGCACAATGTTATTAACTTTTTAACGATGCTATTTAATCAGATTTTTGATAGTGGCGTATATCCCAAAGAGTGGGCCAAAGCTATAGTGGTACCAATTTTCAAAAAGGGTAATATGGATAATCCTGATAACTACAGGGGTGTATCTTTAATCAATGTTACTTGCAAATGTTTTACTTCAATTTTGAATGAACGATTATATGCCTGGTTGGAGAAAAACAATGTAATTGTTGAAAACCAGGCTGGGTTTAGACAAGACTATTCAACAATCGATCACATATTCAATCTGTATTCAATTGCCCAGAAAATATTAAGTAGCAATGGTCGAAAACTGTATGTGGCTTTTGTTGACTTTAAAAAGGCGTTCGATTCTGTCCATCATAACAAATTGTTACAAACATTGCACAAGGAGGGGATAAAAGGGAAATTTTTTTGTTGCCTTCAGTCTATGTATGATTCTCTCACTTTTCTCACTTTTTATTAATGAGTTAGCCAATTATATAAATGATACTGGGGTTCATGGTGTACAGTTACTTCCCACTCTTATTGAAGTTTTCATTCTACTTTTTGCTGATGACGTAGCTTTAATTGCAACTACACCAGTTGGATTACAGACACAACTTAACTCTTTGAAAATATGCTGTGATAGCTTGAGGTTAAATGTTAATAGAAGTAAGACTAAGATAATAGTGTTCAGAAAGGGGGGATATCTGGGTAAAAAAGAAAAATGGTTTTTTGGAGGTGTGGAAATTGAGGTGGTAAACACCTACTGTTGCCTAGGATTCACATTCACAACAATGTTGAGTGCTAATGTAGGCACAGGGCATCTAGTAACAAAAGCAAAAAAAGCACTTTACCTTCTATGCAGAGCATTTAACAATTGTAAAGAGATGTCCCGAGAAGTCTTTTTCAAAATATTTGACTCCAAAATTCAGTCTATTCTATTGTACTCAGCAGAGATTTGGGGGCTGCAACGTTTAGATAGCGTCGAAAAAAATACATTTATTAGCTTGCAAAAGATTTCTCGGTGTTCCCCTCAAAACACCCAACAAACTAGTATACTCAGAATTAGGCAGATACCCATTATATGTTAACTCATATATGAAAGCCGTAAAATATTGGTTCAGATTACTAGAAATGAATTTAGATAGATTACCTAAACAGGCGTATCTTATGCTAGTAAACTTAGATGGGAACGGTAAAAGGTGTTGGGTAACAGGAATTAGAGAAATTTTGTGTAAAACTGGATTCAGTTATGTGTGGTTGAATCAAGGAGTTGATAATATGCAGATGTTTATATTACAGTTCAAACAGAGACTGATTGATATGTATGTGCAAGAATGGTCGGCATCTGTCAGAGATAAGGAAAGATACGCTTTATATTCATCCATGCAAAATGGTTTCAGAACTGGACTTTATTTTGTACATTTGGATATTTATTGCCTCAGAGTCGCTTTGACACAAATAAGACTTGGAGTCTTGCCGCTAAATAAGAACTATGAGAGATACTCTGAAAATCCGGTTGCAAGGTTTTGCCCATTTTGTAAAGGTGTGAATGAGGATGAATATCATTTTATATATGCATGCCCTTTGTATGTTGATCTTAGAAAAAAGTTTCTTGGTTTGTATGTCAATGTTCAGATTAACATTCTGCTGGACGGTGCAGATAAACATCGATCTCGTTCTGTAGCAAAATATATTTTTCATTCAATTAAGCGCAGACAAGAAGCGATAACTAATCAATGAAGAAGAACATTTCTAGATACGTGTGTGATAGAAAATGTCGTATGAAAATCCATTTCAGTAAAATGACTATTTATACCAATCCTGTACAAAATCGTTGTTGTTACATGCAACTTCAGAGTATTGGATAATTTCTAATATTCATAGGGATGTCAACGGAATGCTATTGTCAGCACGTCCCCCTACCCAGCATCCCAATGCAATGATGCCTATGGCCTGAATGCAATAAAACATTCATTCATTCATTCATTCTCTCTCTCTCTCTCTCTCTCTCTCTGTCTCTCTTTAACAGGGAAATGGGATGTTTAGTGAATATATTTTTAATATGATGCTTCTGGAACTTTTTCACATTCACCAGGCTTGCAGGCTGTCTAATCACTTCTTCAGTAAAGTCTAACTGGCCATATTTATCTATCATGTCTTTGCAATTCTGGAATGCCTGGTTGTTGTTTTTTTCCTGAAATCTTGAAATAAAAGCATTAAATACTCATGCAATGTCAATGAAAAGAGTTTTCCACCATTGTTTGTTTTGTGTAAAACATTGTATTTGTTGATTAACTGATCGCTTTTGTCCACCCTACCCATATTTTCATTGTCTTTGACTAGTTGTGGCTGTCTAACATTGATTTTTCTAAACTTCCCCAGAACCTTTCATCTATGATAAACAAAGCTGGATCTATTCACTGTATGAGCTGCTGACAGAAATGAAACATTTTTGTTGTCTCCCCATTGCATAGAAAGTATGTCCACTGGCTGCAAATATTGGTTGATGTCAGCCCTTGTTTTGACATCCCCCAGGTAGACTCCAGGTTCAAAGGGGGGGGAGAGAGTTCTGTGATCCTGGATTCTCTGTGTTGTAGCCTGCATTCCAGAAACAAAAAGCGAAAACCACATTTTTTCAGCTGATAGAATTGTGCACCAAAAATAATGCACACACACACACACACACACACACACACACACAACCTTGTATGCAAGGGAAAAAAGCACACACACACACACAAACTTGACACACTTTCATAGACAACCTTGTATGCAAGGTGAAAAAGCATGCACACGCGCGCGCGCACACACACACACACACACAGTCTTGTGAAAAATACTTAGATCATGGACACACACAATGATAACCAGCGCAGCATCAATACTGTTTGTACAGTGCTTAGTTTTTCTTGAATTCTCATAGCGAAGCACTTCTTCTTCTGCAAGCAGAAACAGGGTCAGTCTGCTTGATCCAGCATGTAATGTGTCGAAGCAGAATTACATGTTTATTTCTCATTGACAGTCAAATGATAAATGAGACACATAAAAAATAATAATGGTCTGGAATCGACGAAGGGAGATAGGATCTTCGTCTGTATCACTGTCAGACATGGCAGCCTGTAGAATTTAGGATTCTTCGTCAGGGCTTTCAAAAGCTTAGTTTTCCGAGAAAGAGTCGTTTGAAGTCATATTGCAGGAAAAATTGGCGAGCACATGCTGGGTCAAATGTCAAAATTCAAGATGGCGTCGGAAGCAAAAGCATGTTGCGACCTTCTCTTTTCACGTAGATTCCAGACAATAATTCTTATAGATGATACTTTTTTCCATGATGAATGTGTCTGTTTAGGTTTATTTTAGTGAATAATTTTAGTGAATAAATGCTTTTATTAACAAACATTTGTTTTTATGTATGGTAATTTCCAAAAATTTTCCATTGATCACAGGTGATTGAAAATCAATGGGAAAAAGTGCACAGATTTAAAGAAAAAAATAGTGAAAACTTTAGAAAATAAAAAATTAATTTGTTGAAATGTGTTTACTATTCGTCATTATAATTATATATACAGCTTCGCGAGAAAAAAAAAAAGAAAAGAAAAGAAAAACAAGGCTTTAATGTAGATTCGAACCACAGATGTTTGGATCAAGAACAAGTGGTTTTACCCACTGCACAAATGCAGGTTCAGTATTGACGTTCAAAAATTGTTATTTGAGCATGTTCTTTTAGCAGAATGAATAGACAGTGGCAATTGAAGTCCTAATGCATTATTAATCATGTTATTTTGGTATATCTCGTGCATTTACAAAAATTTCTTTCAAGTCCGAGGCAAAGGAGAGGTTCCCATTGCTTTAAAACACTGTAGTATATGTCCGTTTTTGTAGATCTGCAGAGATCCGTGTTCGACAAGCTTTGTCTTTCCACTCACTGAGAAACGACACCTTCCATTCAAATTCCTTTTTCCTGTTCATTCTATTTAATTCATAATCCACTTTAAAACATTCATATGCGGTAAACACATCGATGATTATTAATAATTTTAAGAAATTCTTTTGAATCGGCAGTAAAGAAGACGTTGCCTGATGTAGGCTTTGCAACATGTTTTGTCAAGATCTGCACTGACCAGTGCCTTGAAGACGAGGCAGTGAAACAGTTGATTCAAATTTTCTTTTCTGTTCATTCTAGTTAATTCAGTGTCCACCTTAGAATATTCATATGCAGTCAATAACGAAGTTAGTGTCACTGTATGTGTTCTGTCCAGAATGTGTATTTCTTTGCTTTTAATTGTGAAGAAAAACAAGGTCATGGCGTATTCTCATCAGACAATCAGGAAGCTTCAAAGGGGTAACAGCTGTTTTTGGAATGCGGAACAAAATCAACAAAATAAACTGTTCATGATTCAGAAATATAGCTAAATTCTGGAGACTTACAACCTATTATTGGTATGACTAAAAAAAATTTCCTACTATTTTTAAGCCAAATTTGGTATTGGCAAACAAAGTATTTCCAGAGAAAATGGCAATGTTAAAGTTTACCAAGGGCACACAGACACACACACAGACAGACACACACACACAGAGACAACCTAACACTGGGTTATAACATAGACTCACTTTGTTTACACAAGTGAGTCACAAAGGGGGTTGGAGAGAAGGAACAGAGAGGTAGGATATATTATGATGAATGTGTGCACACTATGCACTCACTCACACTCTCTCCTCACACCAATAGCAGGGCCACATGGAGTGGTTTTAAAAGTGTTCAATTGAAGAACAGCATATAGCAACACTGACTCGAACAGATCTGAGCCTAAGCATAAGCAGTTCTTACTAGCATAAGCAGCACACAGTAAGCAGTTAACCCTACACTTAAAGCAGGACACTTGGAACATACACCCAAAACCAAAACCCAGGTCAGAAACAATCTCAAAATACCCTGGACATCACTGACTTAAATGAATCAGTATCGGTATCAGTAGCTCAAAGAGGTGTCACGGTGTTCGGTCAAATCTATATATGCTACACCACATCTGCCAAGCAGATGCCTGACCAGCAGCATAACCCAACATGCTTAGTCAGGCCTTGGGGGAAAAAAACACCAAAAAACCCCCAATAAAATAAAATAGCAACAAAACAAAAAACAAAACAAAAAATTACATAGATATTTAAAAAAGAAAAGAAAAAGATAAATACATAAAAATACTACTATTAATAATAATATTTATAAGGCTCAAAATCTTGATGAAGTCAACTCTAAGCCCACAAAAAAACCAAAAAGAACAAAGAAGAAAACAACGACGATGAATAAGCAAACAAATGTAAAACATGCAGACACACATTCACACATACACACACACATGCATAACAGATATGCAACAAACATGCAGTTTCACAGATATGAAAGCACAATCAAATACACATGAACGTACATGAGCCCCAACAGACACACACACACACACACACACACATTACCATGCACCCCCTTAATCAAACACATAAACGTACATGAGCCCCAACACACCCACACACACATACACACACACATTACCCTGCACCCCCCTAACCCTCCTCCTCCACACACTCATTTCTAGGCTACGTATCACAGCTTCCACAGCACACACACACACACACACACACACACACACACACTTGTACAAGCACACACACATACACCCATATCCCCCACATGCAACCCCTCACACATATATACAAATATATATATGCACACCCGCGCATTCCAATATTCCGTTGCTCCCACAGTATAGACATGTATACACACACATACCTCATCCTCTACACATACACACACACACACACACACACATGCACAGAGCTCTCTTGACACATGTACACTTACACCCTCGCGCATGCACACATGCACACAAACACACAGATGCACAAACACACACATACACACACACACAGAGGCAGCCACTGATTGGCTGCAAGAGGGGTGGGAAAAGATCTCTGATGCCAAGAACGTGGTGTCTAGTGTGTTGCTCAGTCTATTGTATTTGGAAAAGCCCACAGAGACTCTGTTCCGTTTTGAAGAAATTTGTGCAATGTTGGTTTGGAAATGATGCTGATATTCATTTGATTTGCAAAGCATCGTGCTCTACCTTTCATGCTAGACTTACGGCTGCTCCCTCTCTCTACCTTTATTTCTTGAAAGGCTTATACAAATTGTCAGCACCTTTCTGCCTTCTGATGCCTTCAGCTGGTTTTGAACAATGCTGCAAGAATCATTTTCAGAAAGTGAAAAAAGGATCACTTGACCCCACTTTTATGTCAACTTCATTGGTTACCCATCCAGTACGGTACAAACTCACCATATTGACTTATCGTCACTTTGAAGGATCTCTCCCATCTTACTTATCTACTGTCCCTTTCTCCCATCTTACTTATCTACTGTCCTTTAAATTTACACCCCTTCCCGTTCTCACTTATCCACTGTCCTTTATACTTACACCCCTTCTCCTTCTCTCGTCTTCTGCAGAAAAGCTCCTTTGAGTCAACAAAATCTCTTCAGAGACTATTGGCCAAAGGGACTTTCAGTATCAAACACCTTCTGTCTGGAATTTTCTTCATCTGGATCTCAGTCACTTACCAATGCTGTCCTCTTTCAAAACATACTTGAAAACCCATCCATTCAAACAGGCCTTTAGCTGTTTGTCTGCATTCTTCCTCCTCCTACCCACCCCACTTTGCCCTCTACTGAAGTCATTATGTAGTGTGTGTGTGTCTGTGGGTGGATGTTTGTGTGTGCATGGGCGTGTGCGTCGGGTATTTTTGTCATGTGTGTGTGTGTGTGTGTGTGTGTGTGTGTGTGTGTGTGATTGTTCATACCTGCAATTTGTAGTATTATCTTGGTGTATAGATACACATATATGTGTTGTTTTTCATGTGCAGAGGTATGTTATTATGCACTATTGTATATGTGTTGTTTCATGTACGATGCTTTGAGCCCATTACATGGGGATTTTGCACCATATAAGTACTATCTGTTATTATTATTATTGTTATTATTATTATTATAAGTACTATCTGTTATTGTTATTATTATTATTGCTATTATTATTATTACATGCCCAGCAGTGAACACTCTTCTTACACAGAGATCTATGTAAGGTAAAAATAAGCTTCGTAAAGCTTACCTGCCACCAGCAGTGACATTCAATACTGTGCACCATACATTTGACTGATCAGTACAACTCTCAGTGCCTGTCTGCTCCTGTAACCCATCATACAAAAAAACTGTATGCTTCCATAACAGAAATCTCCCCTTTGTCACCACAATGTGTTCCACTGAAAGAAGTATGTGTATGGAAATCATAACTGCCAACATTTCTCCAGTAAACAGCAAACTATGTGCATCAACATAGCACAGACTCTCAGTGCTCTGATTGTCTACCAACTCATTAACTGCATTACAATGAGTTTTCACACTTTGAATACAGCATACCACTGGTGCATAACACCACTCCACATATTCCTGTTCTATTCTATGTTATCACAACTGCGAACAAGTCAAACATGTGTCCCTGAACAACTTGCTGTTACACCCCATGTACACACACACATGAAAAATCCTCACCACACAGTGTTAGCCTGTAAATCTGTTCTCTTTACATTTGACTGACACCACCTAATCTACAAAACAAGTAAGTGATACATCAAAAATACATCAAAACCCACTTTAGTTGTAGTGGCTAGATTTCACACATTAACCCCTTTTTCTTCCACCAGCCACAAGATCAACTTATACTAGCTGTTCACTGACACAAACCGTGGTTTCTGAATCAAACACATATTTGTTACATTTACCTGTGCAGCTGACAAGCTATCTCTATGCTCTTCTGAAACAGCACAGTTCCACTGACACAGAACATGGTTTCCCAACACAACTAAGTTATCATCAAAGCATGAAACAATTACAAGTAGTGTACTCATAGCCCCTCAAGGATTTCCCTGCATGCACCATTTCAGTCTGCCAGGTTCCATTTGTTTCAGGGGACAACTAAGAATAAGTTGTGCTGACTGGTTTTATTCCTTCCCACAACATACTATGCATACTAATTGCAGGCTACTATGCATACTAATTGCAGGCTACATCACTCACTCCCCAATTGATTCATCCTGATTTGTCTAGTTCAACAGTTTGATCTGATTCGCTTATGTATCCACTTGTGTATACACACTGAAGACAAGTTTAATATACTGCGTCACAAAGAGGTTGGGGAGACAGGATGATACAACTCGGGCACATCAGCCAGCTTGATCAATGATCTCATAAGCATAGATTTCTCTCTCCAGATTCTGAAGTGCCGCTGTCTGTCCCAACTGTGTGTGTGAAGGGGAGGTGGGGGGTGACTTGAAAGACAGACTGCACTATGGAAATGTTCCGACGTTAGCATGTTTCGGACATGCCTACATCTGCATCAGCACAGGGATTGCTGCATCAATATAACCATGAGTGTTTCAACAACTGGGCCTGGTGATGGCTATCTCACTGAACAAAGACAGCCGACTAGGGAGTGGGGATGAGGGAGGGTGGAAGGAGGCACAACCTGAAATAGGTAAACTTTGGATGGAGTGAGAATGTAGATGAGAAGGGAGAGGTGGTGTCTCCATCAACTTCGGCAAGTACTGTGGCTCAAAGTCGAATGCAAACTGATTCTATAGTGGATATCCACTGTGCATACGCATTTGCCCATTCAGTTGCTACAATTAGGATGCGTTTATGGTTATTACAGACCACATTTGTAAAATTTCTCTTATATAAGAAAAACTCACCCCATTTATGTCAGTTGTGAAAAACACGGATTTTTTTCAAAATATGATAAATCAGACAATAATTGAGTGCTTTGAAACTTTGTAAAATGTTAGTCCATTCTATTCTTTATATTATCACAAAATTTCACCACTGTATATAATTGCATTCTTTTTGACTCACTTGTGTAAACAAAGTGAGTCTATGTTTTAACCCGGTGTTCGGTTGTGTGTGTGTGTGTGTATCTGTGTGTCCATGGTAAACTTTAACATGCCATTTTCTCTGCAAATACTTTGTCAGTTGACACCAAATTTGGCATTGAAATAGGAAAAATTCAGTTCTTTCCAGTCATCTTGTTTAAAACAATATTGCACCTCTGGGATGGGCACAAAAATTTTTTTTTAAAAGAAGCCAAATTATATGCAAACTGAATTTAGTTATATTTATATTTTTTTTATTCTCTAAACTTGGCACTTTAATCTGATGTTTTGACACAACAACAAGAGCAGTCATTTTTATCATTTTTTGTTCAAACAGGAACTTCTTTTGCTAAGCATGGAAGTTTATTTTGCATGTCTTTGGTGCAGATAGTAAAAAAGGGAAATTAATCTGTAATTAATACTAGGGAGGGTTAATTTACAATAAACTGATCTTTCTCATCTTAAACATTACATTTTGAAATTATCCTCAATACATAAAAAGTTTGTGTTTTACTCTCAGTGTACAGGGCTTTCACAATGTTCATTCGCCCAAGTGGTCTTTTTCGGAAAATACTAAAATCAGTACTACGAGTGGACTGTGTAGATCTATTGGCTGAGCACTGAAGGTCATGGGCGAAAATCAATTGCGTACACATATTTATACAAATTCAAAGCGTGTTCTCATATTCCTCGCAAACGAAGGATGCCATTTTGTTTCAAGTTGTTGATCTGCCCGTTCAATCCTTTATTCAATGAACAGTACACAATAACATGTGATGGAAAGTTGGAGAAGAAGACCATTAAACATTTATTCTGAGAAGGATTTGTGAACGCCTCATCACTTACTGGATTATGCCCCAAACTGCCACAATAAAAAATATCAACAAAATTAGTCAGAATTCACAGTTAAAAATAATAAACCATGAGAGTTAATACCCTTGATGAAACGTAAAAATTTCCAGTCTTGACTTTTCTCAGAATGAAGTCCTTTTCACTTCACACGACATTTAGGAAGTACTTGTACTTGGCTCTACATGTTATTAGTTTAACAAAATACTCAATTTTCATATCAACTTTAAAACTATAAAATTAGAATGAACATAAAAGAGAAACTGAATTGACTGTGTCGTACTCAATACATTCCCGGCGGGTGTAACTAAACTTGCACAACTATCTAGATCCAGAGAAAACGGCTAAATGTTGCAGTGTGATTGCCGCGATAGCCACGCCTCCTTTACCGCGGACTTAAAAAGAATTTCTAATTGCCCTTAAAGATTTTTTGAATGCCCAAGATACACCAGAATAATATGATTTAAACAGCGTTCTCACTGCGAATACCGCAATCGATTTATCGCCCTTAACTCACTCGGGACGATAAGTTTTCTCCCTTGCTTTTCCCCACAGACGGCCCATTTGTAAGGGTTTGGAAAAAAATTACAAAAAATACAAAATACTGTGTAAGAAAATGAAACTTTCAGAACTGGTTTATTACGTGTTGAGCTATTACAAAAAACAAAACAAAAAAAAAATCAAATTTCTCATCTTATTTTTACAGTTTTGCCATATGTAGAAAATACTGCCAATTTTTCACCCCGAATCACCATACCCATGCTCACTTTCTGCATTAAATTCGCTTTCTTCTTTGTCATCATCCACCTCTTCAATGTCCGACCCTTCAATTTGTAGCATTTCAAGTACTTCGGCAACCCTAAAACATTGCCGTCACTGCCTTGTTCGCTTCACAACATTCTGAGAAGAGCCCGCTTTGCTAACAGGCTGGCACGCGAGCAGACGACCGGTCAGTGACTTTGTCAGCGTGTGTGCAAGACGGGCCACACATCCCAGGCTGACCAGTCATACTGTTCGATTTTGGAGTGACCCAGAATAGCACACTCTGCTCGGCTAATCACAAAATCATGTGTACAGCGCATGATGGAATTTTACTTTCGGAGAATGCTATTCCATTCCTTCGTCTGAATCCGAATATGTTTTGTGTAGGAATGCGTGAGCATTCCTTCATCTGGAAAGAGTTAAAAAAGCATGTTTAAATGTTACATTTTAGAACATCAATTAAAGAGCCACGATAGTGTAATGGGTAAGACAGTTTCTTCTCACCCGAAAACGCGGGGTTTGCTTCTGCCGTCAGGACTTTTTTTTTTTCTTTTTTTTTTCTTTTTTTTTTTTATACCCGAAGCTTTATATTTTTAGATATTTTTTCTTATAACATAAACAAACAGCCAGTACAGAGAGTATGATGAAGGAAGTCATTGGGCAGTATAGAATCAGTTAAGCTTATGGTAAAGAAAAACAGGTTGCCATCACTTTTGCCATACTGAAAGTTGTTTGCTGAAAACAGAGCAATTATATGTGTAGCAGCCTACATCAATCAGCATTTGATTCTATAGATCTGTCAAATTTGAAAACATTCCCTGTGATCACTGGTGAACACTGGATCAGTGCTAAATGGATTCTGCCATGTTGCCTCTTGGCTCTGGGTATTTGTGTTAAATGGTGACGTGTCAGATATTCATGATGAATGGTGACAGGCTCTGGGGATGTGTCTCAAATGGAGGCAGGTGCTGGGAATTTATGAATGGAGACAGGTGTTGGGAGTTTATGAACAGTGACAGGTGTTGGAAGTTTATGAACAGTAACAGGTGTTGGAAGTTTATGAACAGTGACAGGTGTTGGAAGTTTATGAACAGTAACAGGTGTTGACAATTTATGAACAGACATATGTTGGGAATTTATGAACAGTAACAGGTGTTGGGAATTTATGAATGGAGACAGGTGTTGGAACAGTGACAGGTGTTGGGAATTTATGAATGGAGACAAGTGTTGGGAATTTATGAATGGTGGCAGTTCTTGGGAATTTTTTTAACAGTGACAGCTGTTTTGAAATTTATGAATGGAGACATGTGTTGGGAATTTATGAATGGAGACAGATGTTAGGAATTTATAAGCAGTAACAGGTGTTGGGAATTTATGAATGATGGTAGTTGTTGGGAATTTATGAAGTGACAGGTGTTGGAAATTCAGGAATGATGACAGGTGCTAAGAATTAATGAATGGTAACAGGTTTTGGGAATTTTCAAATGGAAACAGGTGATGTGAATTTATAAATGTTGGCAGTTGCTGGAAATTTACTGCTGAATTGTGATAAGTGTTTGGAGTCTATCAATTTATCTATGAACAGAAATAGGTGTTGAGCATTTATGAATGTTGGCATGTGTTGGGAATTAATGAATGAATGGTGGCAGATGTTGGGAATTTACAAATGAAGACAATTGTTGATAATTCATGAATGGAGTCAAGTTATTGGAATTCATGAAAGTTGCGGATTTGTGAATAGCACATTTCTGGAATTTAGGAATTTTGGCATGTTTTGGGAATTCTTCAGTGTTGGCAGGTGTTTGGAATTTATAAATGGTTGCAGGTGTTAGAAATGTATCAGCAGTGACAGGTGAATGGGAAGTTATGAAATAATGTGTTGAGAATTTATGATTGAAGATGAGTATTGAGAATTCATAAATGTTGACAGGTGTTTGAAATTTGTGAATGGTGACAGGTGTTAAGAATTTATAAATGAAGATAAGTGTTGATAATCTTTAAATGGTGATAGGTGTTTGGAATGTACAATTACATTATGACAGTAACAGGTCTTAAGAATTTACAAATCTGCATGGCATTAGACACAGACACCACATGGTGGATTCTCTGAAGACTTTGTTTTATGATGTCCCTCCGTGGACGCTGATGGACTTCTTGAAAGAAGTGAACATTTTTAATCAGATTTAGATATTTAAAACTCTGGAAGGTTTTTAGACTTTGAGTGGAAAGCTTGAAGCAGTGACTACTTTTTATTGTACTTATTTTTTTTTTATCCTTGACTTGAAGTAGGTGCTAACGTGGTGATAGCCTTGAGATGGCCTTAGTGGTTGGCGAGGCTCAAAGCACCATAATTTGAAGAATTGATGAATGAGGATAAATGTTAAGAATGTATACAAATGGTGCCAGGTTATAGAAATTTACATATGGAGACAGTTGAGAGGAATTTATGCACAGTGACAGGTTTTAGGAATTAATGAATGGTGGCACGTGTTGAAAATGTACAAAATGAGATAACTTTTGGAATATGAAAGAATTCATGAACAATGACAGGTGTTAGAAATTGTAAATGGTTACAGGTAATAGGAATTATGAATGGTGATAGGTATATTTTTGAATGGTGGCAGGTGATGGATAGATCATGACAGGTTTTGGGGGATTTTTTGAATGATGACAGGTATTGGGAAGCCATACTGAACATGATGTGGCCGCGGTTTGAATACATCCTCCACCTCAACGTGCAGAGTGTTCGTGACTGTGAGCCCCAGAAACTGGGTCACATTGACTGCCGACCTCATTATGTGAGTGGTCATGGTATTTGTAATGAAAGTAATGATGACACTTTTTTTTTCTGCCCCATCATCTGCAATGTTTCAGTGACATAACTGCTAATTCTGAACCCCCTATACACAGCCACACCCAGGTTTGTCTGCTGTCTGGCAGTTCACAGGGAACTATCAGTCTTAGGTCACTAGGAGGCCACACACCATAGAAGACTGTGAACTGCTGCTGAGTCACTTTGATGGTGTTCATCTGTGCCTGTGCTGATTCAGTATATACAGGACTGACAACAATATACCTACTGACAACAACAAACACTTGGTCATGGAGCCAGACCGAGTTGAGACCCTCTACCATGTCGCTCTATTGACATGTCCCCATGAATCTGCCAACACCAAAGACTTTTACAGGAACTCACCTCATGTATGGAGGTGGATTGGGATCGAAACTGAGGTCACCTTGAGGGCAGGACATAGAAGGCCACACAATCTGGGACAGGTTTTTTTCCTATATTGATGATGAATGAGGATGATTATGATGACAATTCTACTATGGAGGTCCATCCTAGGTTTGGGACTAAGTGACAAGGCTATACTCTTGTTTCCTTTCATGATACATCCCAGAATCCACCAGTGTTGGTCAGATAATTTGAGCAATTCTCCCAAAGACACATCTGTGAATGGATAATACTCAACTGTGTGGTCCAAGTCTTCTGTTTCCAGCCCCCAGCATACTTGACTTTGGATATGAGCCAGTCACAAGCTGGGGTAAAAAAAACAACAACAACTTTGCCATGGTGGCTTGTATGATGGTAATACTTGGTGATGATATGATAGGGTCACTGTTCTTTCACAAATCTAGTATTTTTGTGATCATGATTGAAATAATCAAGAATACCATCATCATCATCATGATACTGATGCTGTTAGTTATTAATGCTGTAGCCTTGACAAGAACTCCTACAGTAAAGATAGTAATTATACAACTTCTTCCCATACCACAACAATGATGTAAAGGAAATGGAAATATTAATCACGTTTCCAGTTTAGGAGCAAGACACATATGTAACATACATGTGACATACTGACTCTTTCCTCAGATTACACGCAGGTATGCAGAGTTTTCAGCAGCCATTGTGGGAGTGGACCAGACCTTCCCCAGTGAGCGTGTCGGGCATGTGCTGGGTCAGCTACAGGCAGAAGTGGAAAACTTTGTCCTCAAGATGGCGGCCCAGTTCCCTCACCGCCGTGAACAACTCATCTTCCTCATCAACAACTATGACATGATGCTCAGTGTGCTGGTGGTAGGTTGTCTGTGCAGTGTGCCATTGATATACTCTGTTTTCCAACTGATATTCCATGTCAGTAACTACCATAGTTTCCAGCCTCAATCTAAAAAAAAAAAAAAAGAGCACCTCCCCTCCCCCAAAACATAATTCTTCATCAGCTGGTACAATATCTACCATTTGAAGCCTTCATTGGAATCTGCATTGTTGTCTAGCCCAAGTGCATTAACTTGTTAAAGCAGAATCCAGTCTGCTCGTCCTGGCTGCCATCTTGCTTTCATCACATACACACCACCCAGTCACCCCACCAGCTCCCTCCTCCCTCACACATACACACACACATCAGTACGCTAGCAACAACAGCATGCCAGCCATGCAACATACGAACATGTTGTCTTAAAAACTTGAAGGAAATATTTCAGTAAGATACAATTTTCAAAGAAATAAGTTAATGATAATAATGATAACAGATTGTACTTATATGGCACAAACTCACATATAATGGGCTCTAAGTACCTCACATGAAACAATACATAGTGATAAATAAAAAACCTTAGCACGTGAAAAAATAACATGTATATGTGTATCTGTATAAACCAAGACAGCACTACACATTGCAGACATGAACACACACACACACACACACACACACACACACACACACACACACACACACACACATACACACACACACACACAAGACACAAGAAACATGCCTTCCACATGCACACATGCGCACACCCACAAAATGAAATTTATACTCATATTGACAGGTTGTTGCTGAAGTGCATACTACTCAGTCGAAATGAAGGTGTTTTAGAAGTCTATAAACAAAATTCTCACATATGCTCTTGGCTTCTGAAAATGTTTTGAAGTGAAATTGAAGAGAGTAAGAGTTGCTACGGCTGTGCCACTTAACTTCCAGCAGAGCTATTTAGTTCCAGAGTTCAGTGAGCGGCCAGGAGCACTGCTGCTGACCTAGATTCCTCTGGGATGGGAGGGGGAGGAAAGGGGAGTGTGCGGGTCTCTTTGTGCCTATGTTTCCAGCAGAGAAAGGTGCATTATTTTAGTGATTTTCATGCCATCACATTCATACATAACATTTAAGTTTGCCGTCATTTTTGTGTACATGATTCCAGTGATTGTGAACTTTAAGTGTGTCGTGTAATTTACCAGATACTGTCCACGTTTTTGTGTTACATCCAATTATTTGACCTAAGTGTGTGTGTGTGTGTGAGTGCCAACAAAAATGGAATGTGGTGCCGTAGCGGCAGCTTTGCTGACTGGACAGCATACCTTCAGTGAACACTTTAGATGTTTGCACTGTATGTGTTGTGTGTGTGGTGAACAGGTTCTCAGAAGAGATAAAGATAAGGGGTTGAATGCGAGACTTTGTGCCAAGTATGCTTCTGAACTGTTTCGTTTTTTCAGTCTAGATAAACAGGAATGATGAAGAGGGCAAACATCCCACATGCATTTGTATCAAGTGCAACAAAAAACTGATAAAAATGAAACATACTCATGGAAATTCTCAGTTCAAAACTGCAAATGAAAATGTTGCACTTGACATTGACAGAATGTCAGAAATCTGGACAACTTTCGATCCGGATCTAACGTTGGGTCAGTACACAACATGCCATTTTCATCACTCAAAAAGTCAACCTGGTCATCCGAAATAAAGCACCAGTAAAAAAAAAAATGCGCGGATGAAAGTTTTGATCTGTCTGACCTCTGCTTAGATACCGACGACAGTGTGTCAACGTCATTTTGTCAGTCCACATCAACACCAGTCAAAAAAAAC
Source organism: Babylonia areolata (assembly GCF_041734735.1). Classification (NCBI taxonomy): domain Eukaryota; kingdom Metazoa; phylum Mollusca; class Gastropoda; order Neogastropoda; family Buccinidae; genus Babylonia; species Babylonia areolata. Next base: position 11,726,258 of record NC_134889.1, read on the forward strand.
AAGAACACTGTGCACAAACACATCTCCAATCACACCCAAAACACCTGTCACTGACACAAAATAAAATAAAAAGAACAACAGATATTTTCAGCCCTGTTCTTTTCTCCTCCCACGCACACACACACTGAAAGGGGGAAAAAAAGAGAAAAAAAATGTATGAGTTTAATGTCAAACTTCAACTCAGTGGATTACCAACTGCAAACAAGGATTCATACGGGTTTATAGGTTCAGGTAGGAATATATTTTATTATTTAGAACTTACAAATGCATGTCAGCACGTTACATTGTGATTGTTTACTAAAAGCATGGTATTGTCAAGGTGTATCTTTTAGAGAGACCAAATGCATGTCGCAAGCAAAGGAACACATTCTGACATGCAAAACATCTAGTCGATGTAAATCTCTCTCTCTCCCTCTCTCTCTCTCTCTCTCTGTGCCTCTCCTCTTTCTCTCTCTGTACACGTGCCTCTATTTCCCAGTATGTCTGTCTCTGCATATGTGTCTGTCTGTCTGTCTGTCTTCCCATGATGTTGAGAGAAGTGTGAAACTCAGGTGGCTGGCAGCAGTTCTCAGTGGAACTGACCATTAAATACTGACACTAATTCCAGGGCCGTCTGCCACCTCTAGGTAACAGTATCGGCTATATTTTCCTTCCAGTTGTATTGTGGAGACATGCATGTATATCATGATACAAGTTTTATATCGAACTAAAATGATATACACACACAACACCGAGTTGAATTTGAACTATGTTTTGTGTGTGTTCTTCAGTTCGAACAGAATGTTCGTGTGCTCGCTAAGTTTTGTACCGTTTGTACACTGCATGTAGGAAATTAAACCTACTCATGTTTGGTATCGTTAAATTTGTCAGAGAATCACACATCCATTCACACCCATAGCGCCATACTTGTTGCATTCTGACACAGAGTATTATTTTTTTAAAACACATCACCCTGTTTCCGACAGTTTATCAGTGGCAGCGAAGCTGTTCACAGCTGTACACACTGCCTGTGTAACATCTGCTGACTTGTGCCGCCGTGTTGCATTTTCAACTCCTGTATGCCTTTTTGTTTGTGAACTGAAAGGGATTGGGGTTAGAGGCAATGTGTTTTGTGAGATAATCATGTAAGACTGACTTAATGCATTTTACTGTGACAGTTGTCAAACAAATAGGTCTGTAATTGTTTAAACTGTTCGGGAATTGCTGTCTTGCTTTTGGTTAGGCATTGCACTCCTGATCCACTGTTCATCAGGGATCAGGGTTTGAGGCTTATTTTAACATTGTGTTGTGTCCTTGGGAAAGGCGTTTTACACCAATTTTCCTCACTCCACCCACGTGTGAAAGGGTACCTGACTTCGGTTGGGGAAGGTTAAAATGGTGGAAAGAGAGCATTAGGCCCCATCTTCCTGTGCCTAGCCCTAAACACAATGAACATGAATTCATTTCCCCTTCAGCTGTAAAAGGCTGTATGACCTTTAACTATTAACGATAACTCTCATCCCCTTACCTGAATTTTTCTTTGACCCTATATCTGAGGCTGTGTCACTATGTGTCAACACACAGGAGCGAACGTCAGAAGACTCGAAAGAGGCGGAGGTGTTCCGGGACCTGCTGACAGCACGGACCCAGGAGTTTGTGGAGGAGGTACTGGTTCCACACTTTGGAGGCATGATCACTTTCGTGAAGGACTGTGAGAACCTGATGGAAAAAGGGCAGCTGGACTCCCTCACAGGCCAGGAAGGTGAGCAGTGCTGCAAATGGTGGTGATGGTGATGAGGTTGTCAGGCTTGTGAGGCAACACTGAATGAACTCTAGTATGGCTTTGTGTAGGGGGTTTGTATAAATGGTATCAGGGTAATGCTACTGAAACATGGAAAATGGGGCAGCCAAAAAAAAAAAAGAAAAAAAAAAGAAAAAAAGGATATTCTCAATCATTTTCAATCTAAAAAAAATGGTCTCAAAATCTATAGCCAATCATGTTCTGCTCTCATTGTTTTGACCCACCTCTACTTCCATGTTTGTCAGATGTTTTCAGCGTAGGCAGGTTCATGTGGACTGCTGTTGTTAGACGGTCTGTTGTTGGATCCTAATTCACTTTGACTTCTGCGGGTCACTACTTGCTGGTTTGCCTACTAATTTGATGTTGCGCCTTCAGATGATTTTGAACAATGCTACAAGAGTCATTTTCAGAAAGCATGCCCCCACCCCCCACCCCTGCTGCACCCCACCCCACCCCTCTCCCCAAAAAATTACATTACACCCTAACATCAACTTCATGTGATACCCATCTACTGCATAATTCAGTACAAAATTGGTATATGGCTTATTTGAAGAATTTCTCTCATTTTACTATACTCCTTGCCTTTCTCTTACGTCTTCTGGAGAAAGGCTCCATGGAATCCTTTAAACCTCTTTAACCTGTTGGAAGTGCCAGAGAATGTAGTATAAGAAAAGCTCTCCCCTTGCCAGGGAATTTTGAGGTTTTCAGGGGTAATGAATTTTTAAAATATTCTAGCACAAAAACAAAAGGAGGTCAGTATGAAAGTAAATATTTTTGTGAAGGAAAATGAATGTGGATTCTAAATTAGGGCTTTTATTCCAGTTGTTTTGACTCTTGATAACTGTTCAGACATTTCAAAGTGAAAATGTTCTTGTTCTTCTTCTTTGTTCGTGGGCTGCAACTCCCACGTTCATTCGTATGTACATGAGTGGGCTTTTACGTGTATGACTGTTTTTACCCCGCCATGCAAGCAGCCATACTCCATTTTTGGGGGTGTGCATGCTGGGTATGTTCTTGTTTCCATAACCCACCGAACGCTGACGTGGATTACAGGATCTTTGACGTGCGTATTTGATGTGCTGCTTGCGTATACACACGAAGGGGGTTCAGGCACTAGCAGGTCTGAACATATGTTGACTTGGAAGATCGGAAAAATCTCCACCCTTTACCCACCAGGCGCCGTCACCATGATTCAAACCCGGGACCCTCAGATTAAAAGTCCAACGCTTTAACCACTCAGCTGTTGCGCCCATCGCTGAAAATGTCCCTTCAGTAAAACATGTATTCTTTTATACTTTTGAGAATTACGTTTTATTTTTGTGATTTTTATATGATGTTGGTAATTCGAGAGCAAAAATTAACAGGTAATTCAAGGGTTAAAAGGAGGACACCTTGAATGATTCCAAAAAGTGTTCAGCTTCTCTCCAGGTCAAAGTGTGAATGACTGCAATGGGCACACAGTTTCTAGATGTTTTATTTGTGTAGTTACAGCCCATGTTGCATGGTAAAATGAAGAGTTGTTTCGCTTTTTGCAGCTCGAGTGCAGCAGATTGTGCGAGGTTTCAACAATGACTGGAAGCGAGCACTGGAAGTGATCAACCAGGAGGTCATGAGGGCATTTACCAATTTTAAGAATGGAACACAGATTTTGCAGGTAAGGATTTTAGTGACTTCTCCTGTCATCCATATTTACAAGGGCATTTACCAACTTCAGGTGTGATGAAAATAATGTGATTTCATTAAATCAATTTTCTGAATATCTTGATTTAAAAAAAACAACAGACAGCACACCTGTAACATTGAATCCAGTCACTGATCCAGTCTCCTTGTGGATGAAGTGATCAATGTTTTTCCAAAAACTGGAAAGAGATGGGCGTTCAAAGAAAAAATGCTCAATTAGATTGACAACATCTGTTCAATCTGATCATTTATTATTGTCTCTAACTTTTATTTTGCACATTGGTATATTTGTAGGATACAGTAAACTCGAGCTATGCTGGCCACTCTGGGGAGATAGGGTATCTGTATATCTGATGTCTGCTATAGCTGACACATTAGGTATAACAGCCACTTTTATTTTGTGGACGCCACATCAGAAGTCTCAGGATATTATGAAATTATTCTGGTTTATCTGATGTTCTCAGACAGTAGGCAATGTATTCTTATGCATGTTGTGTATTGTTGATATAAGCAACTATTTCTTATGTTGTCTATATGGTGTGTGTTTGGCGTGTGTGTGTGTGTGTTTTTAACATTTATCATTCTCATGATTCAGCATTAGGCCTACATGTATTTTGTAAAGTTCTGTGTTTACATGTGCAAATTTCAATACAGCAGTACGTTTTTTTTTTCCAGTGATGGTTGTGATGCAGAGAGAGAGACAGACAGACAGAAAAAGAGGGATTGAATGGAAGAGGGATTGAATGGGAGACAGATTTTTTCTCAACTCTGTGTATCTGATCAATTTTGTTATGATATTGAAAAACACAGAGGACATGACCATATGAACATTAAAAACACAATAAAATATGTATTATCATCGCAATACATTCAGTACATGTTTACTCATTTCTTCTTTAATAAACTCAGTCACTGACACGAAGCAGAATATGGGCCCAGTATACTGACTGAAGAGGGCTCTGGGCATACACTTATTTTTGTTTTTTAATGTAATCAGTCACTGGCATGAAATTAATGAAGAAATTTGGTGCATTAATGCTCAGTGAAATCAATCATCAGATGAAATATAAATTAGGTCTAATATACCCAATTAAGAGGGCTCTGGACATGTATTTTTGTTAAATCTGTCATTTTAAACAATATACAAATAGGGTCCAATATACTCAGTAAAGAGGACTCTGGACATGTATTTTTAGTGAAATCATGTATTAAACGAAATAGAAATGAGGTCTATTACACCCAGTTAACCTTCACCGTACTTTGTGGGTCTGACAGACCCATTTTTGCCTTAAAAAATGCCTTTAAAATATATTTGGTGTCCGATTAATTTGAAATTTCATGACTTTTGTTGTCACAACATATGCATCATTTTAGTAAATTAATGTACACTTTAACTGATTAGTTAATCAGTTACGTAATTGTGAAAATTTTTACCTGCATTCCTACGTTGTGGGTCTTACAGACCCATACTCCCCAAAGAAGAGAAAACACTAAGTACCCTTATTCGTAATTCGTGGGTCTCTCAGACCCATACTCGCAAAAGAAGGGAACAAACCAATAATCCCTTTGTACTACGTGGAACGAAGTGATTGTGCGTACGTGACTGATGATACATAGGCTACCTCACTGCTTCTGTAGTTGGCTGGCACATCGCATCCGGCTCTCACGGAGAACACAACAGTACAGCAGGCTACCGGTGTCATTGCCTCAGGCAAGTTATATTTTGATGATTATCAAGTTTATTAATTGCCATCAAGTTAGCTTGCCATCTGTTCGATACTTTAGGTCGATTCCAACATCGCCATCTCTGAAGGCATCAGTAAGCATTGCAGAGAACATGAGGCTGAACAGCGTTGGAGCCAGGACGCAGCCTTGCTTGACACCATTTGTGACAGCAAAAGGAGCAGATGTTTCGCCATTGTCATGGACTCGAGCCTGCATGCCTTCATGGAATTGGCTGACCAAGGAAATAAATTTCCGAGGGTATCCGTACTTCTTTTTTTTTTTTTTTTTTTTTTTTTTTTTTTGCTGCCCCATCATCTGCGCCGTTGCAGTGGCATTACTCCCACGCCGCTCATTTAGATTCCCCCATACACGGCCACACCCGGGTTCGTCCGTCGCAGTCCCAGCGTCGGCAGTCCACAGGGAACCATCGATGTTAGGTCGCCTGGAGGCCACACACCAGAGGAGACCCTGCACTGCTGCTGAGTCACTTCAGTGGTGTTCAGTGGTGCCTGTTCTGTTTTAACGTACTTAGGACACCACCTACTAAGCCCCCTACTAACGACAATAATGGCTTAGTCGCGGAGCCAGACTGAGCGAGCGTCTCTCCCAGAGTGGAGACCGCCACCACGTCCCTCAAACAACAGCCCCCCCATGAATCTGCCGACACTGACGACATTGACAGGACTCACCCAAAGCACGGAAGTGGAGGGGTATCGAAACTGAGGTCACCATGAGAGCAGGGCATGAAAGGTCACAGACTTTGAGACTATTTTGTTTATATTGATGACGATGAAGGGGGAGGAGGATGACGATGATGATGACGATGTTGCTATGGAGGTCCATTTTGGTTTGGGACTGCGTGACAAGGCTGTACTCTACGCTTCCTGTCATAATGATATCCCGGCGTTAACCAGGCCCGAGAGATACAGACACTTGCAGTGTTGGTCAGGTAATTAGAGCAACACACCCAAAGACGCATCCTTGAAGTGGATGACACTCGACTGTGTGGTCCCAGTCTCCCCATTTAAGCCCACAGCACACTCAGCTCTGGGTAGGAGCCGGCCACGGGCCGAAAAACCCACCTCCGCTGGGATTCGAACCCGCGTCCTCCCAGCCATCAGTCCGCGACGCTAACCACTTCGCCACGGTGGCTGGTAGGGCATCCGTACTTGGCCATGATCTTCCACAGTCCCTCTCTACTCACGGTGTCGAAGGCCTTGGTGAGGTCGACATAGGTGGAGAACAGAGCAGCATTTTGCTCCTGACATTTCTCTTGCAGCTGCCTTGCAGCAAACACCATGTCGGTGGTTCCGCGCTCTTTCCGGAATCCACATTGGCGCTCAGGCAAATGACCTTGGTCAAGGTGTGCTGTGAGGCGGTTTAGTAGGATCCTGGCAAGTATCTTGCCTGCGATGGAGAGCAAGGAAATGCCCCGATGGTTATCACAGGCTTGCCGGTTCCCCTTTCGCTTGTACAAGTGAATGATAGATGCATCTTTGAAATCCTGGGGGATCATCTCTTCTTTCCACATGAGTGAGTACAGCTGATGGAGCTTCTCAGTCAGCACAGTGCCTCCATCGTTGTAGACCTCTGCTGGTATGGAGTCTGAGCCAGGTGCTTTGCCACTGGATAGCAGATGGATTGCTTTCTGGGTCTCAAGAGGTGTTGGCGGATCGTCCAGTGTTTCGTTGATGGGGACTTGTGGGAGACGGTCTATGGCTTCATCATTTATGAAGGAAGGGCGATTTAAGACACTGTTGAAGTGCTCAGCCCAGCGTTCGATAATTTTCTCCTTCTCGGTAATCAAGGTATTCCCATCTGCACTGAGGAGGGGGGATGATCCTGAGGATGTGGGGCCGTAGACTTCTTTTAAGGCATCATAGAACCTCTTCATATCGTGCCTGTCAGCATATCCCTGGATCTCATCAGCTTTGTCACTCAGCCACTTATCCTGCATCTGGCGTAACTTTTGCTGAACAGTCCTGCGGATGGCATCGTACGCATCCTTTTTTGATGTGGACTTTGGGTTGCTCAGGTAGGCTTGATGCAGACGGCGTTTCTCATCCAGAAGCTGCTTGATTTCATCACAGTTTTCATCAAACCAGTCTTTGTGCTTTCTGGTCATGGGTCCCAGGGTCTCTGAAGCTGTACTATAGATCAGCTCACGCAGGGTCCTCCAGTCAGACTCCACATTCTGGTTGTCCAGAGAGGCGGATTCCAGACGATCTTCCAGCAGCTCCACAAAGGACTGTTTGATGGTGATGTTTTTCAGCTTAGCGATGTTAAGCCGTTTTGGAGCCTTCTGGCCTTGGGGGCGTCTCTTGGGCTGGATTCGAATATTCAGCTTCGAGACTACAAGGTGATGGTCTGTCCAACACTCGGCGCCGCACATGGTCTTTGTTACACATACATCTTGCCTATCCCTTTTCCTGACGATGACATATATATATATATATATGTGTGTGTGTGTGAGTGTGTGTGTGTGTGCGTGCGTGCGTGTGCGTGTGTGTGTGTGTGTGTACACCCGCACATTCCAATATTCCGTTGCTCCTACAGTACACATGCAAACACACACATACCTCATCCTCTACACACACACGAACACACACACACATGCGCGCGCGCACAGAGCTCTCCTGACGTGTATACTTACACGCTCGCGCACGCACACAAATACACACACACCCACACACACACAAATATATATATATATATATATATACAGAGGCTGCCACACATACACACACACACACATACAGAGGCTGCCACACACAGACACAGACACACACATACAGAGGCTGCTATTGATTGGCCGGAAGAGGGGTGGGAAAAGATCTGATGACAGGAACGTGTTGCTCAGTCTATTGAAGTTGGAAAAGCCCACATTAATTTGTATGGGTCTGTCAGACCCACGATGTATGAATAGGGGGTAAGCTCTGGATTCCTTCTTTAGCGAGTGTGGGTCTGTGAGACCCACTAAATATGGATAAGTGGGAAAATAACCAAGTACGGTGAAGGTTAAGAGGGCTCTGGACATGTATTTTAGTTACACTCACCGTCTGTGTATTTGTGTGAGACAAACAGTGTAGTGTCAGACAGCCCTTCTCACAAAGAAGTACATTTAGACCAAAGTTATACTTACAGCCTCTGACCTTGTAGTAAAAGAGCGATGGACCTTCACTGCTAGCGATATCTGACAATATACCAGATTTATTAGGTACTCCTGGGGACGGGACTAGGCGCCATCAGCAATGTCTGACATACTGCTATATCCCAGAGAAAAGACTCCTGGGGAAAGGATCTGTGATGGTACACAATGTCTGGTATATGTGGAGTTAAGTGCTCCAGGGGACAGGAAAAACATGGCCTGTATAAGCAATGTCCGGAGAGCCGAAACAGAAGCCTTGAAAACAGCAGCAGCCCACATCAAGGTCAGCCCCTACGCCAGCCACAATGTTGTCTTCCTGACCGACACCCTGTCCATCTTGCAGGCCCTTTGGTCCAACAGAGATCCAGAACTCAACAATCTGTCCTCTCTTGCCTCCCTCTGCACAAGTCAAACAGTCACCCAGCAGTGTATTCCCTCCCACTGCAACGTGCTTGGCAACGAGACTGCTGACTCCCTGGCAAAGGAAGGCACTACGAAAGAGCAGATGGACAGGTCTACCAGCTACTCTGAATCCAGGACCATCATTAACCTCTTGACTGCACTGTTGACATACGGCATACATCATGAAATGTCGCTCACTAATGCTGTATTGACGTGCGCCGTACGTCATGTTACATCGTTCTATGTTTCAAGTCCTGCATTACAGAAAAAACAGTCTGCTAACCATTAAATTAGCTCCCCTGAGAGCTCTTTATCTCCCGAGTTCTGTAAGCTAAAATTAGGATGAGATAGAACTGCGTGAAGTTGATGCCGAAGACGCTGATTTTGACATGGAGGGGGGTGGGAGTTGCTTGACAAAACTGAAGACAGACAAGATCAGCTGATTCAAGATGCAGGTGGGTGTTTACGAGGTTTGTCAGTTTATTATTGCTTTCTGTTTGTTGTAACAAAGAATATGACTGCATTGTGTGTGTTTTGAATGTGTTAGCTGTGGTAAGTAGCTTCGTCAGTCACTGATCAGTGCGAATGAGTGAGAGTCAGTCAGTCATGTGTGTACTGTGTGTGACTACCACAGCGCAAGTAGGCGTGGTCACTGGCTGGCTCATTGTTGATGACAGCATGTGTCACTCGCCTAGAGCTTTCTGTGTATTCGTTCTTGAGTGTGTATTCGTTCGTTGTTGTTGTTGTTGTTTTGTGTGTGTGTGTGTGTGTGTGTGAGTGAGAGAGAGTAGGGTTGGGGGAGGGGGAGAGGAGATGTTTATAAAATTGAAATCAGAGAATGATATAATACAGAATTGCATGCCTACTTTGTAAATGCAACACTTGTAGAAGTGTGTGTTTGTGTATGTGTGTTGTCATTTTGTTTTGTACGAGAAAGAGAGAATGAAGGGGTGTGGCATACCATGAACCAGTTTCAGTGTGTGTGTGTGTGTGTGTGTGTTGGGGGTTTGGGTGGGGTGTGTTTGTATTTCAGCTTCTGAAAACAATCAGAAATAAAATGGTACCATTTCATAACCTTTTTATGTGTAAAAAACCCCTAAAAAAACCCCCAACAAACTTAGTCTTTTATGCAATGTGTTTCAGGTATGCAGCTTGGTGATGATCATGATGTTCATACTGAACCATCTGAGTTGACAACTTGTCACAAACCTACAGCTGAAGACCAGCAGCAGCAAGACCAAAGGGCAGTAAACAAGCCTCCAGTAATTCTGGATTACAACAAAAACATGGGTGCCATGGACCATCATCAAATTGCATTGCTGAAATGCACACATCCTCTACAAAAAAAGCAGGCAACAGCAGTACACTCCTGGACTTCCAGAAGGATGTGATTAGTGCCATGATTTTTGGTGACCAAGACCCAGACACTGCTAAAGATGACCACGCTGTTCGTCTGTGTGAACAGCACTTCATTGATTTCATCCCACATACCCCACAGAAGGCCCGGCCACAAGGAGGTACAGAGTCTGCTGGAAGAAAGGACAAAGAAAGGATGTGAGGTTCTACTGCCCAGACTGCCCCAGCAAACCAGCACTGTGTCTTGAAGACTGTTTCTGCAAGTACCACACACAGTGTTTTTACTGGCGATAGATGCTGGGTGAGTACACCCTTTGCATTCTTTGTGTGGACTGTGTTGGAGTCTTATGCACCTGGACACTGTTGCACAGCCTTGACAGTGTGTGTGGTTGATCACGACAGCCACAAGAAAGACTGGTTGATAATCTGGTTGATCTAGCACCTACATAATGGAATGACAGTCCCATTTTTATTATTATTGTATTTTATGGAATTTTTGTGTCAGATTGACTCATTGTTTGAACATGTGAGTATTGAAAACAAAATCTTGGCTCAGTTTCCTTTCATTTGATATATACTTTTATGCAATTATCTTCAGTACTTTTTGAAATATAAGCAAATTAAAATCAACGGCGTGTTTTTCTTGTTTTTCTGAAATTTTTCTCAGCATAGGCTATAGCAAAACGTACTAGCAGTGAAGGGGTTAAGGCCAAGCTGCAGAACAAGTGGAAGCAGCAGCATCCACACCACAACAGAGCCTCCCGTACTACCGGCTGACTCATTGAGAGCAGGTAGCCATTTTCAGGCTCAGGACAGGCCACAACCGCCTGAAACACCACCTATACACAAAACTCCGTATTGGCGACACAGAACAGTGCACCTGCAGAACAGGCAGCCAGACAACAGAACATCTGCTGCAGTCCTGCCCGCTCCACCAAGCGCTCTGAGAGAAAATCTGGCCCAATCCAATCCCAGTGGCCCGGAAGCTCTATGGAGGACCGAGGGACCTGCAACGTACTGCCGCCTTCGTCAAGGAGATGAGGGAATCCATCTGATAAATGACAAACGAGACAACAACAACGATGTCCGGTACAGCCGATGAGTTATTGGTCATGTCAAAAAAGGCCTTCGTCCAGGCAGTTTTTTTACTATGACAGCGTAAGTGCTGTCCAGTACAACTGGTGGCCGGTATACGCGGAGTGTACTGTATATGTTACGGAGTATTTTCCACTGAAGAACCCGGAGTCTACTCTCTTGTGTTGTTTGAAAAGCTAGCAGCCAAGATTTCTCTTTGATTTGATAAAATCAAATTTCCTGTGCCGAAATGCAGAGGAGCAAGGTTCAGTGCATTTGGCCCATCTAGTGTTTTCTGGAAGCCACAAATAGTGCATACATTTTTCTCCTTGAGATATTATCATTCATGATAATTATTATTTTTATAGAGTTGAATCTTGTGCAGAGAGAAATTGAAGCACTAACACACCAGTCATTCTCAAGCTTGCATAACTCTAATTCACAAAGAAAAAAATCATCATCATTCTTCGTCGTCTTCTTCATATCGTATATCATTGTTATTATATTTCCTCTGCTTATTATATTAAGTGTGTGGTGATAGGAGTAGTTGTAGTGATGCTTGTCGTCTATGTTTTATGTCTTTCCACTTGCTTGGTTTTGTACGGATCTTGAATTTGTTGAAATTTGACTTCTGAATACAATGAAATCTACAACTGCACTCTTATTGAGAAAAAAGCTGGTTGTGGTTTTTCTTCATCTTTATGTCGTTCCACTTGTATTATTGTTATTATTATTATTGTTATTATTATTATGAGCATTTATGCCTAATCTAGAAAATAAGCCCTGGGTGTTTACAAATTGAAAAAAAAAGAGAAAAAAAAGAAGCTAAAAAACCAACAAAAAACATGTAAATATCAAAAAGGAAAAATGGAACACAAGATACAAATCATTATTAAATTATTCACACACACCCTCATCCCCCCTCCCCACACACACCCAAACACACACACAACACACACAAGCATCCGAGTGGAATTGGCATGAGGGTATGTAAGGATGAATGAAATTGGAAAGATACTGTGGACCAGCAGCCTCAATGGACTTGAAACAAAGAGATTATTTTGTAAACAATTCTTTCTTATACTGGAAGCCAGTGTGAAGCATGAAGGAGAGGAGAGAGGTAGTCAATTTTAGAGGAATGAAAGACAAGGAAAGCAGCATGGTTCTGGACTTTCTGAAGTTTAGCAATGCTGTACCTAGGTGAAGCGACAAGAAAGGAGTTAAAATAATCCAGGCGGGACAGCACAAAGACATAGAGGGGAGTTTAGGTTGTATCTTCAGTCAGGTGATGATGAATTGATGCAATTCTGTGAATTTCAAAGTAACACAATTTGCAAATATTTGCAATATGTTGCTGATAGGAAAGAGACTGGTCGAGTATGACACCAAGATTACAGATGGAAGAGGAAAGAGGAATGTCAGTGCTACTGAGGGAGACTGAGGAAGGAAGAGAGACTGAGTGGCAAAGTTTTTGTTGGGTGATAATCATGATTTCAGTTTTATCCTCATTTAATTTTAGCTTGTTTTTAGTCCTCCGTGTCTTTAGATCAGAGATGCAGGCCTGAGTAGAGTCAACGAGCAAGGGAAGGAGAGACTTGTATATATTGGACAGATCTTCAGATTTTAGTGGGGAGGCTATTTGGTGAGCACTGTTAAAAGAAGGGCACTGTAGTAAGGGGTTTTATGTGACACCTTCTCAAAGAGTATGTGTGTAGCCTTATGTTACAGGGGCCGGAATATTTACTTTTAAACACATGAGCTACCTTTTTGGGCAGTGCTCTGTGTGTGTGTTTCAACACACATATGTGTGTGAAAGAGATGTTAAGTGTTATGTCTTGTGCATCTTTGAGAGAAAATGTGTGTGTTTGTGAATGCATGTTTTATCTGCTTTTTTTTCTAATTGTTATAATTCTTTGATAATCATCTATGATCTAAATATGTATTTGTGATTATCAGAGCTTTGTTATAATTATCTGTTTATTTATAGATTGCATCCAGTCAATCTGCTTTGTGTTTGAAATAATTGTTGTATCCATATGAAGAGCCAACACTGATGTGTACAATTATGACCAGTGATGGGTGCTTGGTTGCAGGGAGCTCTGACCCAGCTGATCCAGTACTACCATCGCTTTCAGAAAGTCTTGTCTCAGGGACCCTTCCGTGTTATGCAAATCAGAAATGAACTTATCAATATTCATCATGTGATGGTGGAGGTGAAGCGATACAAGCCCACCTTCTGATCATGACTTCTACTGTGACTCTGTGTTGGGACTGTACCCAAAATCTTGTTAACAGTTTTAAAACCATTCTTTATAAATGGATGTCATTGCATGTGTTTAGAAAGAAAAGGCGATTTATGCTTCTGGAAAACTGTGATGTGTTTTTTTTTTTTAAATTCTAATGTAAGTTGTTCCAGAATCCAGCAGATAGTTTAGCATCTGCATTTTAGTCATCACAACTATAGACATTTTAGATTTTTTTTTTTTTTACTTTATTTATTTTATTTTATTTCTTTTCTCTTTTTTTCTTCTTTTTTTTTTTTTCTCAAAGCCTGACTCAGCGCATTGGATTACACTGCTGGTCAGGCATCTGCTTGGTAGATGTGGTGTAGCGTATATGGATTTGACCGGACGCAGTGATGCCTCCTTGAGCTACTGATACTGATACTAGAAAAGTTGCATTTTGGAGACACTGACAGATTCACTCTGAAATACCACAATTTTCAGCCTTAAAGGGATTACTTTAAAAAAAACAAAAAAAACAAACAAACTAAAATCTGACCCCTGCATCTTATTGGCTGATTGTGCCCTATCAGCTTCTGAAAACTAAATTCTGACCACCTCGTGGTGCCATCTGACACAGCAAACTCAATAATGACAACATTGTTGATCACAATAAACATTCATGATCACACTGAACAGCAACACTTTGGGTGTAAATTGTCAAACAAATTGTGTGAAAAAAGTGTGTGTGTGTGTTTAATGTTTATTGTAAAGACTTTGAGCTCTCTTTAAGGGAGAAAAGCACTCAACAAGTATTCATTATTATTATTATTGAAAGAAAGCAGCAGATAACAGAGCAGATAAACACAGTAACAGAGTCTAGTCAACAAGCAGACAAAATCAAGTCAGATTCTGATTTAGTTTTCTGAAGGTGACATCACTACTTCGAAAAACAACATCCGCTGTTAGTAGAGACAAAATGAGACTTTCACTTCATGGCAGATGCAGCTTATTGGATGTGTGCACCTAACAAGAGTTCAAAATGTTTTGTCATTAAATTCAAGGGGCGCGCCTTATTCACTGTAGCGCCTTGCAGGCCAAAAATGACTAGTCATTTTGAGGAAGATAAAGAAAACATGTAACATAGGCAGCAGACTGAATAATAAGTTGGTGGTGATGTCTCTCATGCAGATTTTTTTCATATTCAAACCACAGCTTGGAAGCTCATAACTGGTCTGACAGTAAAGGTTGGGGTTGTATATAAAATGAAATTTGTGAAAATTTCAAAATGAACAGAATAATCAGACCAACTCTTGTTTGTATGTGCGCTTGTGTGTGTTTGTGCATGTATGTGTTCATGCATTTCTTTTGCTGCTTGATCACAAGTGTCCTCTTAGTGGTATTAGACCTGTATTGTAATAGAAAAATTTCCTCATTTTCAGATGCATTAAGGCTCTTTCTGTATCAGTTATTGGCCTGGCATCCCACCCAAAACTATTCTCATAATGACCGTTACAAGAGGAGAACCTACACTAACCTTAACATAAGCCTTTCATTTCCGACTGCAGATATATCTGCACTTTAGGAGTAATCAACTGTCCAGCCAGTCACTTTAATAAGTTTACTTCCTTATGAATGATGACTGCCTTGATGTGTACTTGAAACCGTATCTCAACAAGTTTTGGCTTGATTTTGATGCAGTTTTATTTTGCATTTCATAAAACGAAAAAGTTGTTGAAAGTTTCAACATGGCTGCCAGGATGTATGGTATAAAAGGGGTGCCTTGCCAATCCATTCACCTGTATTTTTTCCCAGCTAGTCTTGAATGATTTTTTGTCTTTTTGTGGACTTGATAATTTGGCACTCTTACTATATTGTATTCTTTTTTGTGCCCATAGGGTGCCTGTTCACAACTCTTGGTTTTGTATGCCTGTTTATGATATGTACATATAGCTTTGTTTATTATGTGTAATTATATTTATTTTAGGTGTTTTTGTTTTTTTTACCTCTAAAAAATTGACTGAACAGCCAAACAGAGGCATGTCCTTGGTTTTTGTGCACTGATGAGACTGTACCTGTGTCTAATTTTCTTTTCCAAGTGATTTTTGTTGATTTTTGTTCTGATCTTGTTTATCCATGTTTTACAGGACCAGTATTTGTTTTGTTTTTCAGCAGTGATATGGCTTTGTGATAGGCTGGGCGAAAACAACAAAACAAAGAGGAACAAAAACAAAGACTATACTTTTTTGTTTTTGTGCATTGTTTTGATTCCGCATCACAGTCTTCACTGAAGTCCTTTGACAGACAAGTATTCTAACATTAACACACACATTGAGTCATGACTGTGCTGGACTGGACATCTGCTGCGAATAGAAAATGGCCATTTCATTGTATTTGTTTTTGCATCTGTGGAGATGGGATAATATAAGATTTTACAACTTGTAAAATCTGTTGGGTTTTGTTGGTTTTCTTTTTGTTTTTGTTTTTTTGTTTTTTAAAATTATTTCTTTAATTGGATTTTGCATGGTTACTGTTTCTTGTAGTGGACTACTGCAATCATTTTTTGACATTCCCAATAACTTGTTTATGAAGATTGTTCTGCCTGTGTTTATGGTTCTGAGTGTGTGTGTGTGTGAAAGAGAGGAGATAGGGTGAATGTTTTGTGAGTAGGAGAGAGGGAGGAGATAAGGTGACTATTTTGTGGTTTGTGTGTGAGAGAGAGATGAGATGAATTTTGTGTGAGTGTATGTGTGTGAGAGAGAGAGATGAGATGAATTGTGTGTGTGTGTGTGTTCAGAGGGAGGGAGAGAGGAGATAAGGTGAATGTTTTGTGTGTGTGTGTTTTATGTGAGTGTGTGTGTGTGTGTGTATGGGACATTTTTCAGAGTCAAAGTTCTACTCTTCTAAAATTCTTGCATGCACCACAGCCAAACAGCTTTTCAACACTATGAACAATCTACAAGGTAAAATGAAAATCACTCCTCTCCCTACAACATTTTCGGTGCAGGAACTCACTCAAAAGTTTTCTGACTTCTTCACTGGCAAAATATCATGCATTCGTGAGAAGCATGACTCTGTTGCGTCTCCTTCACCCATTAAAGAATGTGTGTCCAGTGGTCCTGTTTTACATTGTTTCCAACCAGTTACTGAAGATTTTATGAAGAAAGTGTGTCTGAGCGCTTGTCCGAAATCCTGTGAGCTTGACCCTGTCCCCGTCTTCTTTGTTGGTTGAATGTACTGATGTTCTACTGCCACATATTACTCATGTCATCAATTCTTCCTTACTGTCTGGTCGTTTCCCTGAAAGCTTCAAATCTGCCGTTGTATATCCACTCATCAAGAAACCATCTTTGGATCATAATTGTTTGAAAAATTATCGACCTGTCTCTAATCTGTCATTTTTATCAAAACTGCTAGAAAAGATCATATTGTCTCAGCTCTTAGCTCATCTGAACAAAATGGTTTACTTAATTCCCACCAGTCAGCTTATAGATGTGGTCATAGTTGCGAAACAGCCCTCCTTAGAATAGTGAATGATTTGCTTTCGGGATTTGATGAGGATAAGATATCTGTTCTCACTCTCTTAGACTTGTCAGCAGCTTTTGACACTATTGATCATTCTGTCCTCTTGAACAGACTTAAAACTTCCTTTGGTATTCGTGACACTGCTCTAGCATGGATCACATCTTACCTGTCAGATCGTACACAGAAAGTGTGTGTAAATGGTAGATACTCCAGAGTATCTGCCTTAAAATATGGTGTCCCACAGGGGTCCGTCCTAGGTCCTGTTCTTTTTGTGCTGTATGCGGCTCCTGTGTCAGATGTCATCAGTCATCATGCGATGTTGCATGAGAGCTTTGCTGATGACACACAACTTTATCAGTCGGCTTCCATAGCTGAATTTGATGCACTGGTGACTCAAATACGGGAGTGCATTGCTGGCCTAAAGGACTGGATGACTCTCAACAAGCTGCAACTAAATGATGATAAGACTGAATTTATGATAACCTGTCCAAAGAAGTTTCGTCAACATCCTTCCTTTCCTGACTCTGTTCTGATCAATAGTACACCTGTTTCACTTTCTCCTTCTGTTAGCAGTCTTGGTGTAATCCTAGACCAGTCTCTTTCCTTCCAACAGCATATTTCGAATATCTGTAAAGTTGCCTATTTGGAACTGCATAGAAACAGCCACTATCTCTCAAATGATGCAACCAAGACACTTGTATGCTCTCTGGTTCTCTCAAGATTGGATTACTGCACTCTCTTTTGGCCGGCCTTCCCAAATATCTGTTAGACAGACACCATCGAATTCAGAATAACGCTGCCAGACTCATTTGCAGAGCTTCTAAATTTGACCATGTTTCTCCTCTCTTTCAGTCTCTCCACTGGTTGCCTGTTTGTGATTGAATAGACTATAAGCTATCCACTCTGACCTTTTCTGCAGTCAACGGATCTGGCCCCAAGCATCTTTCTGAACTCCTCCATATCTATACCCCGTCTCGCCAGCTCCGTTCTTCCTCTGATACTCGACTTCTCAGGATACCTCACGTCAGAAGTAAGACCTATGGACATAGATCGTCTTCTTTTCAATCGCCAAAGATGTGGAACAAGCTCCCTGATAACCTCCGTCATTCCGATTCCCTCGCATCTTTTAAATCTTGTCTCAAAACTCACCTTTTCAAGTTTAATTGTGGCAGGTCCACTTCCTTTGCGTTAACTGTGCTTGACTATGTGTGTATACATATGTATGTGTACATAACTACATGCATGTATATGAATGTGTATTGTGTGTGCATGTGTTTATGTAAGTTTGTACCTGCCTATGTGTGCGTATGTGTTAGGGTAGCTGTTGGATACACATGTATGTTAAAATGTATGTATGCATTGTGTGTGTGTGTGTGTGTGTGTGTGTGTGTAGTGTCACATTTTGGTGTGTGTATGTAACACCGATGTAATGTTTTATGGTAACAAAAGCGTTTTTGTAAAGCACCCAGAGCAGATTTCTGGATAGTGTGCTATATAAGTATCCTTTATTATTATTATAAGAGAGAGATGAGATGAATTGTGTGTGTGTGTGTGTGTTGAGAGGGAGGGAGAGAGGAGAATAATTGAATGTTTTGTGTGTGTGTGTGTGTGAGATAGAGAGAGGAGATAATGTGAATGTTTTTTGGTGCATGTGTGTGTGAGTGAGTGAGGAGAAAGCAAGGTGATAATGTGAATGGTGTGTGTGTGTGTGTGTGTGATAGAGAGAGGAGATAATGTGAATGTTTTCTGGTGTGTGTGTGTGTGTGTGTGTGTGTGTGTGTGAGGAAATAAGGTGAATGTTTTGTGTGCATGTGTGATAGAGAGAGAGGAGTAAGATGAATTTGTGTATGTGTGTTTGTGAATGAGAGAGAGAGAAAGAGGATATGAATTGAATGTTTTGTGTGTTTGAGAGAGAGAGAGAGAGATAACTTTAATGTTTTGTGTGTGAGAGGGAGAGGAGAGATAATGTTTAAGACAAAGGGAAGCAAACTGATGATGATTAGTATGTGGTCAAGGAAATGGAAGATTTTTTTTAAAACTATATATATATGTATGTGTGTGTGTATGTGTGTGTGAGAGAGAGAGAGAGAGAGAAGTTGACACAGAAGAAACATTTGTATTTTTCTTCATGGACATACTTATTATCTTGATAATGTCAATTTCCAGTTCATTGTCATGATATTTTCTAATTTTGCTTTCACATACATGAAACAGAGTGTTTGGTAATGGGGATTATCAGCTTCATTTTTTCTTGATCAATGATGATGTGCAGTATAACTTGATAACTGGTATCAGTAATTAAATAAGTATGTTTACAGCATGGGTATTTCTGTTACTGCTGTGAGACATATAAGTGCTTTTTCTTTTTCAGTGTGACTGTTGTGTATGAGAATCCTTCTTGCAGTGGATGGGGATATACTACTTTCAGTAAAATAAAACAAAAAAGCACCCCCACCCCCATCAGAAAATGACTGATGAGATACCTGCTTAAGAAGAAGTACAAATCTAGCCATAGTTCATTGGATACATTTATTGTGTCAAAGGTTTGGTTGAAGTTAAGTGAAATCTGATGTCTGCAGGAGGATGTCAGACTAAGTATGCTTGTCTGGGTCTTTATTGTACATACATTTTGGTGTTATATACTGTACCATGTCAAACTGATGCAAACTAGGCCTGTCGGTTTGCTCTGCTTGGCCAAATTTTGCGCGGCTAACAGTGAAAAGACGACCCGTCTTGCCCAGTCTGCTCTTAGCCAATTAAACACCTCAAAAAGCTATAAGCGCTGAATCATTCCTTTGGCCAAGGCTCTCCACGCCATCTTGTCAGGTTTACGCTCTGTCTCGTCTTACGCTTTTTTTTGGCTACTAAGCGTATTCATTCGGCCTTTTTTTGCTGCATGCGGCTTGTGTTTATTGTATTTTTACATTCTGTGTACTCGACTCAACTTGGCCCCCTCGATTCGTTTGTTTTTCTCTACCTCTAAGTCGATCTGTCTTTCCTTTCTCTGTTGGGGATCAGATTTTCGCTGGGTGCCTAAGCGCGGGTACCATGCCTCGTATTCCATCCCACGAAGGCAGGAATCATGATGCTGGGATTGTGACCCGACAAGAGACTCTCCCAGGCCCAGAGCTCATGATTCCTCCCGATAGGGACCGTGGTGATGCGTCTTTAGACGCTGATCACGGAGGTGATACTCGTACCTGTAAAACGGTACTGAAATATTTTTGATGGCCGTTTTGCAGTTCGTCTCAATCAGTTTCCCATTGAAAAAGAACCCTCTTCTTCCTTCACGGCGAATGTCAGCCAACTGTGATTACTGTCTTCGGGTAAGGTCATTTGAATTTTTGTATCCAGCTTTTCTCAGGTTTGCATGGACATCTTTCATCTTTAAGAGAGCTATCTTGTCTCTCCATTGAGCAAACGTGACAAGGACTGGACGGGGTCCATTTCCATTTGTACCTGCCCCAATTCTATGGGCGTGTCGAATGTCCACAGTAGAGAAAGGGATGCTTGGGTTGCACAGATCGTTCAAGATGTCAATAATTTTTTGTGCAATTTCCTCTTCTGATTCCTGGATACCATAGAATCTAAGGTTGTCATTTTTGATAATTTTCTCCAGACGATCGACTTCATCTTGTAGGTATGCTACTTCTGCTGTAAGTGCCTGTTCACGTTCCATTTGTCTGTTTTGTTCCTCAACAACACTGCTTACACGTCGCTCATGTGTGGTGACTCTCTCGATGGTATCACATATATACCACCACATATTTTCAATTTGGCTGACATCAAAATATGGACCTGGATTTAATTCTATGTCACCACAGAGAACGAGGAATAAAGAGGTGGAAGGACCAGCGCGGTTGTTGAATACATCAATAGTCTCTTCTTTTGAATGAAACAGTTGCTTTTGAAAAATGTCTGCTGTTGACACTGACCTGTGGGTGGGAAGAGTGGTGACACAACAGCAAGAGTCGCAGCTGTGATATTTCAACGACAGAAAGTCTTTCACGAAGCGCTGTGTGCAATCGGAAATCCAGCCTGAGACACAGACAGCCCTTCACTGACAACAGGAAAACCACCATATAGAAAGTACTTAGAACAATTCGGTAGCTCATGTCTGTATAAAAATTCCAGTTCGAAAAGGGCGAATATTTTTGCTGTTTTCTTGGACGAGAACATTTCTTCTCCAATATTTTCATAAAAACTGCATGGAAAGATCATTTTGTTGACGATGAGCTTCTGCGGTGATGGGCATACTTTAACATAGAACGCTGAACTTTTCTGGTCTTTTCTTTTCAGTGCACAGTGTTCAGTGTTCTGCAGAGCTCGCATGGGCACGTCCGTTCACCTCGACGGTCGGAAAACGAATCCTAGCAGATGAGAGAGAGAGAGAGAGAGAGAGAGATTCAGATTATTTATTCATCAATAGGCTTAGACCCCTTATGAAGGGGTAAGTGAACAACATGAATGATATCAAACTAAATGAAACTATCTAACCAACTATATATAAGTACACATATTACATAAAGGCTGCAATTAAGTACAGCATCTTAAGATGTTACAATATCCCTAAATTCAAACGCCTGGTGTAAAAAACAGCGCCAGCTTCCATATATCAACATGTTTCGTGGATGACAATAATTAACTCAATTTGAATAAACATGGCTGTCGATAGTACTTCTACAAAGAGCTGGAGAACGAAAATCAACATGCATCTCGTCTTCTTTGTCTTCTTTACACTGTGAACAAAGTAAATCATTGTCAGTAAAATCTCTGTATCTATTGTAATGTGTAGCTAAATCTGACACGCCTGACCTAAATTTTGTTGTTACATACTTCAAATAGATGTCCATGTTAAATACCAAGTACTGTTTAACATCATGCGTATGTCCAAAAGTTCTATAAAAACTAAATCTTTCACTATTTTGAGTATGGTAATTCCAGTCCTGCCATCTACAATCAATCAAGCGTTGCCGGAAAAATCTTACAAATTGATTTATACTACCAACACCTTGATTCAACCATACATCACCAAAACCCTATCTAAATAAACAAATACGTACACCTGTGACCCAATTTCTCTTTCCCCTAATATCTAACTCATACAACATTTTGTAAGCTCTATAAGGTATTCTATAATGCTCCACCTGTAACAACTTAAGCCAATAACGTACACACTGTATAGCTAATATATCGGATGTCTATTTGTTTCGCCATGAACAAGATCATTAGGTGTACGCAATTCTACGCCTAGAAATTTCTTTGACGCAAACAAGTGCACAGATTCACATTCCAAAGCGGCTTTGTGCAGACCCCATGATTCAGAACCATATTGCATGACGAGTTGCACAAGAGTATCAAAAAAATTAAAAAACAATCGTAGAGAAGTATTATTGAACGAAGATAATCTTTTTATAACACACAATAAGACATTTTTGGGCCTGCTAGCAAGATCTTTACAAGCAGAAACAAAGCTCAAACGTGTAGTAAAATTCATCTCCAAATATTTATAAACATTGACAACAGGCACTGTAATACTATAATAAAACTATCTTTCCCGTGAACTTAAATATCCCCCCTTCCTAATACTATGATGTTACCCTTACACATGTTGACTTTCAGTTGAAGGGAACTTACTGCAGGTTGTAAGTTATTCAGCTGGGTCTGTAGGCGAACAATGGTTTCTGACAAAAGTACAACGTCATCTGCTAATTACAAAATAAATAATTCAAATGCATCAAAAGAAAAAGTGTCACCATGTTGTCGCGCGCCATTCTATGGTGCGCAACAGCATTAACCATTATTTCATTATTTCTTTTCCGTTTCTGTTTTGTTTTCATTTGCATACTGATTTGATGTGTGCTTGTGTGTAAACATTTTTTTTTCTCATTTTCATCGCGATCCGTTAGTGTTAAATTGTACATTTTTAACCATACCTTAAGCTGTTTAAGGATTCGTTCTTTTTCATTTCATCATTTTTTTTACTCGCTTGAGTAAACAAAGTGAGTCTATGTTTTATCCCAGTGTTCGGTTGTGTGTGTGTGTGTTGTCATTTTCTCTGCAAATACTTTGTCAGTTGACACCAAATTTGGCATAAAAATAGGAAAAATTCAGTTCTTTCCAGTTCTGCACCTCTGGGATGGGCACAATTTTTTTTTTAAAAGAAGCCAAACTGAATTTACTGTTATATATTTATTTATATATATATATATATATATATATATATTTTTTTTTTTTTTTTTTTTTTTTAAACTTGGCACTTTGATCTGATATTCTGTCACAACAAGATCAGTCATTTTTATCATTTTTTGTTCAAACAGGAACTTCTTTTGCTAAGCATGGAAGTTATATTTTTGGTGCATGTCTTTGGTGCAGATAGTAAAAAAGGGAAATTAATCTGTAATTAGTGCTATGGGGCTTAATTTGCTTTAAACTGATCTCTCTCATCTTGAACATTACATTTTGAAATTATGCTCAATATATAAAAAGTTTATATGTGTTTTACTCTCAGTGTACAGGGCTTTCACTATGTTCATTCGCCCAAGTGGTCTTTTTCGGAAAATACTAAATTCAATACTACGAGTGGACTTTATAGATCTATTGGCTGAGCCCTGAAGGTCATGGGCAAAAATCAATTGCGTACACATATTTATACATATTCAAAGCGCATGCTCATATTTCTCGCGAACGCGAAGAACACCATTTTGATTCAAGATGTTGACCTGCCCGTTCAATCCTATATTTAATTGACAATACACGATAACATGTGATGGAAAGTTGGAGAAGGAGACCGTTAAATATTTATATTCAGAGAAAGATTTGTGAACGTCTCATCACTTACTGGATTATGCCCCAAACTGCCATCTGGACTTCATTTGATGGGTTTTCTTTGTTAGCATGCTTGTTCGTGTTGTTATTTTGTCCTTTGTTGAAACATTCACAATAATATAGCTGTGTTTTGCGCAATCAAGAAATGTAAAATCAAGATACATAGCTAAAATATACTTCTCATTCAACTTGTCAGTCACAATTCACAGTTGAAAATAATAAACCATGAGAGTTAATACCCTTGATGAAACGTAAAAAATTTCCAGTCTTGACTTTTCTCAAAATGAAGTCCTTTTCACTTCATACGACGTTTAGAAGTACTTGTACTTGGCTCTACATGTTATTAGTTTAACAAAATACACAATTTTCATATCAACTTTAAGTTATAAAACTAGAATGAACATAAAAGAGAAATTGACTTGACCGTGTCGTACATTCCCGGCGGGTGTAACTAAACTTGTAAATTTATCTAGATCCAGAGAAAACGGTTAAATGTTGCGGTGTGATTGCGGCGATGGCCACGTCTCTTTTACCGCGGACTTAAAAAAGAATTTTTAATTGCCCTTAAAGATTTTTTGAATGCCCAAGATACACCAGAATAATATGATTTAAACAGCGTTCTCACTGCGAATACTGCAATCGATTTGATGGAGTCTCCCGTCGGTCCGACGGATGAGTAGGCAGGCAGGCTAATCTGTCAGTGTGTGTCCTCATATGGGAGAAGAGGTCAATTCTGGATGCGCAGCACTTCCCACAGTTGTTGCAAGGGAAAACGTCTCCAGAAGTTGAGCCCTGCTTCCTTTGCTCACGCTTCTCCTTAATGGCCAGCGTTCTCTTGTTTTCAAACGTCTTTATGCCACTAGAGCACAACATCCTCCAGCGAGAGCGGTCAAGGGCATCAGTTTCCCAGGAAGTGATGTCTATGTCACAGGCTTTGAGATTTGTCTTCAAGGTGTCCTTGAAGCGCTTGCAGGGTCTTCCAAGTTTGCGGTGGCCTTCCTTCAGCTGGCCATACAAAAGCATCTTTGTGATCCTGCTGTCTGTCATGTGGACAAGGTGTCCTGTCCAGCGTAGCTGGCACCGGATCAGCAGGCTTTCGATGCTGGGCAGGCTGCTCCTCTCTAGGACCTGGAGGTTGGAGACCCTGTCTTGCCACTTTATGCCGAGGATCTTTCATAGGCATCTCTGGTGAAACTGCTCAAGTTGTTGAATGTGACGGCGATACGTCGTCCATGTTTCACAGCCATACAACAAGGTGGTCAGCACAACAGCTCTGTAAGTTTTCATCTTGGTGCTGAGCCTGATGCCTTTATTGTTCCACAGCCTGTTGTTGAGTCTGCCAAAAGCGGAGCTGGCCTTGGCGATGCGCAGCGTCACTTCTGCATCAAGGGCTCCATTGCTGCATAGGGTGCTGCCAAGGTAGCAAAACTTGTTGACTGACTTGATCTCTGTGTCATCGATCTTGATTGCAGGTGGTGGGGGGGGGGGGGGGAGGCACTGGCGTTCTGTGAGCTAGCTGGTTGGTACATGGACTCGGTCTTGCTGAGGCTGATGGTGAGTCCAAAGCGCCTGCAGGAGGTTGAGAACCTGTCTATAATGAACTGCATGTCCTCATGGGTGTGTGCAGCAAGCGCACAGTCATCAGCGAAGAGGTACTCTCTCAACAGTGCCTCAAACACCCTGGACCTGGTGTGGAGTCACTGCAAGTTGAAAAGTTTGCCATCTGTGCGAAACTGAATGTAGATGCCCCGGTCACAGTCTTGGAAGGCATCAATCATCATGGCAGAGAAGAGAATGGAGAACAGTGTGGGTGCCAGGACGCAGCCCTGCTTCACTCCATTTACCACAGGGAACGGATCCGACATGTCAGTATTTTCCTGTACTCTCGACTGCATGCCATTGTGGATTGAGGCAGTCAGCTGGGTTAGGCTCTCTGGGCAGCTGAACTTTAGGAGTATCTTCCACAGACCACGGTGGTTCACCGTGTCGAAGGCCTTAGTCAGGTCTACTAAGACCATGTGGAGCTCCTTGTTCTGCTCACGGCACTTCTCTTGTATCTGGCGTACGGCAAACACCATGTCACATGTTCCCCTGCCTGAGCGGAAGCTGCACTGTGCTTCAGGGATGACTGTGTTGGAGACATGGTCAACCAGTCTGTTCAGTATGATGCAGGTGAAGATCTTGCCAGTGATGCAGAGGAGAGAGATTCCACGGTGGTTATCGCAGGATGTTTTGTCTCCCTTCCGTTTGTAAATATGGACAATTGAAGCATCCTTGAAATCCTGGCGGACCTCCCCTCACTCCCAGATAGGCTGGAACAAGGCTGTCAGCTTGTCTGTCAGCACCTCGCCTGCATACTTGTAGGTGTCAGCCTGGATTCCATCCATTCCTGGTGCTTTTCCTGACGTCAGCTTCAGGGCCTTCCGGGTCTCAGCCTTGGCAGGAGGGGCAGCTAGCGAGTCATTGACTGGTGGCTGTGGGAGGGCTGCAATTACCTTGTCAGATACGGATGAGTCCCTGTTGAGGAGGGTGTTGAAGTGCTCTGCCCAGTGGGCAAGGATGGCTTTCTTGTCTGTCAGGAGGGTGGTCTGGTCCAAGGCTCAGACAAGGGTTGATCCTGTGACTCTCAGCCCAAACACAGCTCGGAGACCATCATGGAAGGTCTTCATGTCGTGAGCATCAGCAGCGGACTGAAGCTCTTCGGACTTTCTCTCCCACCAGGTGTTCTTCATCTCACGCAGCCTCTTCTGTACGAGTTGCTTGGTTTGCAAGAACTGGTTCTCCTTCCTCTGGCAGTCTTTATTGGAAATGTGATCCTGATGCCGTTTATGCAGTGTGTTCAGGAACTTGGAGATTCCAGAGTCGTTCTCGTCAAACCAGTCTTTGTAGCTCCTCTGTACAAAGCCGAGTGTGTCAGCTGCTGCTGTGTACACAGCATCTCATAAGGTGCTCCATACCTCTTCTACATCAGTCGATGCAGGAATTTCTTGGAGAGCTGTTTGGATTTGCTGCTGCAGCACGTCCTTGGTGATAGGGAGGCGGTGGATGTTCAGCTTCCTAGGGGGTTTCTGCCTGGCTGGCTGGAGCTTGCCTGCAAGTCTGATGTTGATCTTGCTGCGTACCAGGCGATGGTCTGACCAAAAGACTGCTCCTCTCATGCAGCGTGTAATGGAAACATCACCTCTGTCCCTCTGCCGGACAATCACATAGTCCAGCATGTGCCATTGCTTGGAGCGGGGATGCATCCATGTGTTCTTGTACTTGTCCGCTTGTTGGAAGAGGGTGTTGATGATAGTCCATGGTACGCGCAGAGTGAGAGCAAAAGCAGTCCGTTGGAGTTGCGCTTGCCAGTGCCGTGCTGTCCTAGGACTTTTGGCCACGAGGAGAAGTCCACGCCGACGTGGACATTGAAATCCCCAAGAATGATCAGCCTGTCCTTTCTGTCTACCGCTGAAATGGGGCGGCTGAGCTCCTTGTAGAAAGCTTCTTTGATGTCATCAGGGTTGGTCATCGTCGGGACATAGCAGCTGATGGCTGTGGCGAAGCGATCCTTGGACAGCTTCAGACGCAGGGTCATCAGCCTGTCGTTTATGCCACCTGGAAGACTGTCAAGCTGTCGTGCAAGTTTGGTTCGTATGGCAAAGCCCACGCCTGAGGTTCTTGGAGTGCCATCTGGCTTACCAATGCAGTAGAAGGTGTAGCCCCCTCCAACTTCCTCCAGCTGGGTTTCACTGGCAAACCTGGTTTCGCTCAGGGCTGCTATGTCCACCTGGTTGCGATCAAGGATTCTAACAATGAGCGCTGTGCGCCTTTCTGGTCTGTTGTCTCTGTCTAAAAGGGTGCGGACATTCCAGGCACCCAGGGTCAGGGGATGACTCCTGGTTCTTTTCTTCTGTTGTTTTCGACCGCAAGTGTTGGATGTCCAAGTAGGTGCGGTTTCCTACTAGGTACTAGGCGAGGCAGGCTTTGTTTAGGGATCCTTTTATCTCCCCTTCCCATGTGGGGAGAGCAGTGCTGTCCCTAAAAAGGGCTGCTCTGACACTGCGGAAGGATACGGGCGCCGCATCTGCCCCAGTCTATGGCGGACGACCATGACCCCACAGCCGCCTGCGTGCAGAGTCGTGACTAGGAACTGCCAGCAGCATCCTCTGCCTGTCCCCGTTACCACTTCTCCATCGCCGCAGGGCTTGGGAAAGCTGGGTGTTGAAGGGCTAGCTCGTCGTTCCGACATTAGCCTGGTTGCCTGACCTGCACAAGTGACTTTTTTTTTTTAAATGAAGAGGAGTTGTGCAGTCCCTTCCCCACTCTCTCGCCTTCCGACGCTCACAGTCCCACATGTGCAGATACTGCCACGTGTAGGACGGCCTCGGCAGGTGCAGGTTTTTTCTTCGGAGCTCCGTCTCCTAGGAGGGCTTCCAGCCAAGGATAAGAGCTCCCCCTGCCCTTTGGTCATCCTCTTCCGCCTTCACAGCCGTTGGGAAAGGTTTCCTCCTCCGCCTGGTCCGTCGTTGGGAGACTTCACATGCGGCAGGTAGTACTGGGTTACATGGTACCAGCAGCAAGGGCTATGTCCCTGACCTGACCTTCACAATCGATTTATCGCCCTTTAAAAAAGCATGTTTAAATGTTAAATTTTCGAACGTCAGATAAGGAGCCACGACAGTGTAATGGGTAAGACAGTTTTTTCTCACCCGAACACGCGGGGTTGGAATCTGCCGTCAGGACGTGTTTTTTTTTGTTTGTTATTTTATTTATTTATTTATTTTTTTTTAAACCCGAAGCTTTATAATAATAAATACAGAACACATTTTAACGATTAGATTTTTTTTAAAGTGTATCAAGTGAGTCTTGAAGGCCTTGCCTCTTTTTAAATTTTTTATTTTATTTTTTATTTATTATTATTATTATTGATTTAAATACTTGGTGCTTACTGTTGCACACAAGTTGATGTTGGACGACCTCGCTCGTCTGGAACTTTCCCTATCTTTCAAGGGAGGTCGTCCCTTGGCAGTTGCTGTTCGATCAGCATACTGGAAGTCATCGTGTTCTTCATAGTTCATTTTCATCTTCGCGTTAGGCTCCATTGATTACATATGTAACTACGAAGTATGGTCACTCCTATGTTATATTTTTACGTCTTATTGTATTATCGTCATTTACTTTTGATGGGGTGACGTTTTTATAAATGTGGTATAAATATATATATATATATATATATATATATATATATATTAATAAGCAGAGGTCACCACGTGTTTTCTGACATTTACCATTTGTATAAATCAATATTTTTGACTCACTTGTGTAAACAAAGTGAGTCTATGTTTTAACCCGGTGTTCGGTTGTGTGTGTGTGTGTGTGTGTGTGTGTGTGTCTGTCTGTCTGTGTGTCCGTGGTAAACTTTAACATTGACATTTTCTCTGCAACTACTTTGTCAGTTGACACCAAATTTGGCATAAAAATAGGAAAAATCCAGTTCTTTCCAGTCATCTTGTTTAAAACAATATTGCGCTTCTGGGATTGGCACAAAAAAATAAAGAATGAAGCCTAATTATATGCAAACTGCATTTACTGTTATATTTATATTTTTTGTATTCTCTAAACTTGGCACTTTGATCTGATATTCTGACCCAACAGCTAGAGCAGTCATTATTATCATTTTTTGTTCAAACAGGAACTTCTTTTGCTAAGCATGGAATATTTATTTATTTTGCAAACGTTTAGGTACAGATAGTAAAAGAAAAGAGGACGAAGAAAGAATTCAAAGTGATCAATTCCAGGAGGAGGGGAGAGTGGAGCAATCAGTTCTCCACGACCGAGTTGCGGTCAAACCAGTTCCTAAGTTACAGGTATCTTCAACGCCCGACGGGAGTCTACAAGAGTTTCAGTGGAGGAGGCCCAATTCCAACAGCCAGTGTTATCTTTTGTTTTCCTGACATGGTCGCGAGTGTTGTGGAAAAGTTTGGACAATGCATAGAGAAGACCCCATCTTCGTAGAGGAGGACTGTATGAATGTTAATTGTTCTAGACAAGGAACTTGGAACATTTCTTGAATTTTGAAAGAGTTGTGCTTTTTTTTTGCTTTTTTTTTCTAACGTCACTTTTCATCATTCACCATTCGACCCTTAGCTGACCCCGGGATAAATACTAAAAATAGATTGGGGTAGGGCAGCATTAAGGCATTCTTTCGGTTAGGGGAGGCGTTCTTTCTGTCAAGATAGTTAGCCCCCCCTCTTGGATCCCATCATTCATCTTGTAAGATTGTGTTCATGCTTGTTTGATGCACCAGTGTAGCGTGTAAATAAATGTTCTGAACTGTAAATTCTTTGCCTGTGTTTCTCTTGCAAGACGCTTTTGAGTGTGTTACAACTCTTTCGGACAAATCGAGCTGTGTCGAGGACCTTTTCCCTGGAATAGGTCTTGGGTACGTAACAACTTTGGGGGCTCGTCCAGGATGCTGTAGCACTTTAACAACCAACAGCGCTTGCAAGCGAATATAGGTAGGCCTGTCTGTCCCTCGTTTGTGTTATGTGTTAGCGTAGGGTAGTTCGGTTTTGATTTGCAGGTAGATCATCGTTTCCGGTGGTTTTTACGGCCAAAGGGTTGTAAAGGAGTGTGCTGGTATGTTACCAAATGTTCAGTTGTGCGTTCTTTAGTGGACCTGGTCCACAGTGGGGCGTGAGCCAGTGAAAGGACATTGTGGTCCTCGTTCCCCGCCTAAGTGGAAGTCTGCCCCTTGGCTAAAGGAAAAGCTTCACAGACCTGGTCTGTGTTCGAGCTAAGGGTGAATACAAAGTTGAGTAGTTGAAGTGACGCCAGCAAAGAGTACACCAGCCACTTTTCCTCTTGTATGGTGGGTCAGTTAAAACTTTTTTTTTTTTAAACGCTCATTCAACAAAGTTCAGCCTAGTGTTAGTGAATTCATTCAGGTAGTCTCGTTATACTAAACTGGTAAGTGTAGTTGCGCGCTGTGGGTTTCCTTCGATGTCTCCTGCAGCACGGAGAATTACTTCAGATGAAAAAAAAAAAGGTAAAAAAATAAAAAAATAAAAAAGTTTCACAGTGTTTGACTATTTCCGCCTCTTTTTTCTCTCGAATATTCGTCATCTACGACATTCCTGGCTGAGTGACACCATTCATAAAAATTAATAAAAGAACAAGAATTTGTGCACCACGTATATTTATGAACGGCGTTCATTTCTGTCTGTTTGATGAAGTAGTTCGCAACAGGGTCACGGTGTCTGTGGCGAGTTTAGTAGGACATCAGTGAGTACATGTTGTGAAATCATTCTTCCTTTTATTTCATAGTTTTGTCAGATTAATGGGGAAGTCTGTCTGTGGACGGATTTCCTTTTGTTATTCTCCCTGGATAAACATTTGTTAATAAGGCGTCTGTTCTTGGCCATTATTGGGCGA
Organism: Babylonia areolata; assembly: GCF_041734735.1. NCBI lineage: Eukaryota > Metazoa > Mollusca > Gastropoda > Neogastropoda > Buccinidae > Babylonia > Babylonia areolata. The sequence continues at coordinate 11,757,414 of NC_134889.1, forward strand.
ACCAGTTTTACCCTTTCTTCACTCAAGTCTGGTGAGTGTTTCGCCTCCGTAGAGTATATTGTTTTGTTTAATCGCGCCCCTTAGTTTTTTCGTTGGGACGCAAGCAAGATGGCGGAGGGTAGACGCAGACCGCATACCCGTTCCCAGTGTTCTACGTGGGAACTATTATCAAATGCTCCGACATCTGTCACTTCTCCCTGTACTCCAGTCACTGTGGCTACTACCTACGCCACTAGCATGGTTACCGGACAGTTTTCAACACACGTCACCACGTCGGCTCCATCGCAGAAACATCTTGACACCCGTCCTGTGACTCCCTTTTAGTGGGCCTCGGGTGCCCAATCCCACACGAGACAAGAGTAAATTCGTGAAAGAGATGTGGAACACGCCCGTATCAACCCCTCCCTCTCAGTCCCTCGATGTAGGGTCCTTCCTGTTGATGATGGAGCGTCAGAGAAGGGAAGAACGGGGGAAGAGATGAAAAAAGAAGAAAGAAAAGAAAGAATGAGAGTAGAAGAGTTAGCCTTGGAGAGAGAAAGGCTGAGGCAAGAGAGAGAAGAAAGAGAGAACGTTAGACGACAGGAGTTGGCAGTGATAAGAGACACTGAGGAGAGAAGGGAAAACATCAGACTACAGGAGATAGCTGCAGTGAGAGCAATCGAAGAGAAGAAAGAAGCTCAAAGGAGAGAACAGATAGCTATACTGTTCCAGAATTTTCAAGCTATTTCTCTGAAGACACAGACTATTAACAAAGGTCCAATAGTAGCTCCTCCCTCTCTGCGCCTTCCGGAACTTCAACCTGGAGATGATGTCGACCTGTTCCTGGAGCACTTCGACGTCGTGGCAACGTCATACCATTTAGATGAAGAACAAAAGTATCTTTATTTGTCCAGCAGTTTATCAGGGAAAGCTAGAGAAGCTTTTGCGAACCTGGGAGAGCGCGCCAATTATGATGATCTTCATGGGACCCTCAGGAAACAATTCCACTTGACGCCAGAAGAATACAGACGGCGTTTTCGTTCGATGCGCATGGAACCCGGTGAGACATTTATTCAGTTTGGAGAGCCTCTCCGCAGAACTCTAGAACGATGGGAACAGTTGTCTGAAATGCCTCTCAAAGACCTGATTCTCATCAAACAACTCACGAGTATGGTATCCTCTGAACTACATCTGAGGATAGCCGAAACCAACCCTAAACAGTTTTCCCAGGCTATAGAGAAATTCGCTGAAGTCAGGAGAACATTTCCGCGTTCTCCTCCCAAAAGAAACGTCCGTCACATCCAGACACAGGAAGAAGAGCTGACTGGACAAGATGCTCGTAGATCCACGCCCGTCCCGCAGACAAACGGGACGCCTACCACAGTGCCTAAGCAATGTTTTGCTTGTGGCCAAACTGGGCATTTCCGGCGAGAATGTCCTACCTCCTGGGGTCTGTCACAACAGGGAGGCTGCAGAATGGGTAGAGGCCATGTCCAGCATGCCAGAACAACCCAGGAAGAAATCTGCCCGATTTTTCTGTCGCGTTTTGGCACCCAAATAGTGGACACCATTCGAGACTCAGGAGCGACAGTAGGCTTTGTTGATCAGTCTGTCGTCCCACCTAGTGCTCCACGAGGGCCTGACTGTGAGGTCGCAGGGATCGAATCTGACTTCGTCAGGAGAAGGCCAACATATTTGATCAAAGTGTGCCCTCCATATTTCGAAAGGAAAGTTCGGGCAGTTGCTCTCAAAAAACCGACGTATACCCTGCTGATTGGAAACTCAGTCCACTTTGAGGAAGGAAACATTGAGCGTGTGTCAACTTGTCTCCCTGAGAAAGTGTTCGTGGCAGCCACCACCAGGCCGATGGCGCGCGAGTCTGCGAAAGAACTCGTACCAATGAATCGCCCATCTCTCGATACAATCACAATGGAGATCAACTTGGCCACTATCCAACGACTACAAGGGAAGGACCCTGTCTTAAAGGGTTACGGTGTCTCGTTGGCTCTCCTCCAAAACACACACCCAATAGTTCAACAACGTTCGTCGAAAAAGATGGCATCCTTTTCCGCCAACGTGTCGACCAAGATGTCATCTGGAGACTGATGTACCACTATGGATTTCCACCAAAGTTTGTAACCATCATCCAGCAAATGTACGAAGACGCCACCTGTCAAGTGATCCACGACGGGAAACTGACGGAACCTTTCAGTGTGCAAACCGGCGTCCGTCAGGGTTGTTTGCTCTCACCGACTATTTTCCTGATGGTGGTTGACTGGGTCATGAGGCAGTCTACAGCAGATCGGAGGACAGGCATCCAGTGGACTTTCACTAAACAGCTGGAGGACCTAGACTTCGCAGATGACATAAGTCTTCTCTCCCACAGGCAGCAAGATGCGCAGGAGAAACTATGTCGTGTGGCAGAAGAAGCTGAGAAGACTGGACTCCAAATCAACATTGGGAAAACAGAGGTCATGAGGGTCAACAACAAGAAGCAAGATCCAGTGCAACTACACCAAGAGAACATCAAGGAGGTTGACAAGTTTGTCTACTTAGGCAGTGTTGTCAGCAAAGACGGGGGGACGGACGAAGACATCAAGAGCCGTATCAACAAAGCAAGACACGCCTTCAACACCCTTCGACCAATCTGGAGATCGACAGCCCTCTCAATCCGCACCAAGATCCGGATTTTTAACACCAACGTGAAGTCGGTTCTACTCTATGGCTCAGAGACGTGGAGAGTGACAAAGACCAGCACCCACAAGCTTCAGACATTCACCAACAGATGTCTAAGAAACATCCTGAACATCAGATGGCCAGAGGTTGTCTCCAATGAAGAACTTTGGAACATGACAAAACAGGCCCCACTGGAGACGGAAATCAAGAAACGGAAATGGGGATGGATAGGCCATACACTGCGCAAGCCTGCAACAAACATCACAAGACAGGCTCTTGATTGGAACCCACAGGGGAAAAGGAAAGTTGGCCGTCCAAAGCAGACCTGGCGGAGAAGCATTGAAGCAGAGACAAGGGCGGCCGGAATGACGTGGGCCGAACTGAAGAGGACGAGCCAGAGCTGGGTGCGTTGGAGGAGTGTTGTTACGGCCCTATGTTCCCCACGGAATCAAGAGGAATAAGTCAAGCAAGTCAAGTTTTCCGCCAACATGAAAAGAAAGGAAACCAAGTCCGTCAGTTGGTTGTTCCGAAGAGTTTGATTCCTACTGTACTGCGTGTTGGCCATGATTCCCGAATGGCAGGTCACATGGGCGTCCGTCGCACACAGGAAAGGATCCAACAAGAATTCTACTGGCCAGGTTTGAGTAAAGATGTGAAGCTTTACTGCAAGACTTGCGATGCCTGCCAGAAAACAACCCCTAAGGGAAGGAACACTTGTGTACCACTGGTTTCAGTACCGATTGTACAAGAACCCTTCACGAAAGTAGGTGTAGACCTCGTTGGACCTATTTCCCCTCCCTCTGCCAGAGGCCATCGCTACATCCTAGTCCAGGTTGACTATGCCACTCACTACCCTGATGCCGTTCCCCTCAAGAACATAGATGCAGCCACTGTCGCAGAAGCACTGTGGAACATGTGGACTAGAACTGACATCCCAAAGGAAGTTATCACAGACCGAGGAGCTCAGTTCACGTCGGAAACGATGACAGAGGCATACAAACTACTCTCCATCCATAGAGAAATGACGTCTCCCTACCATGTCTCGTTGAGCGGTTTAATGGGACCTTGAAACAGATGTTACGTCGCTTGTGCTGAGAGAAACCAAAGGAATGGGATCACTTCATCCCTGCTGTTCTCTTTGCATATCAGGAAGTTCCACAGGAGAGCATGCATTTCTCACCTTTTGAGCTGCTTTACGGGAGGACGGTGAAAGGACCCATCTCAATCCTGAAACTGGACTGAGAAGGAGGAGCTCGACCGAAGTGAGAGAAGAGTTGCCAATACATGTGAACTCGCTCAACAACATCTATGATCTGCTGCTTCCAAGTACAAATAAGTGTACGACCGACACAGCAAAGAACGCTGGTTTGACCCTGGAGATGAAGTACTCCTACTGCTTCCCTGAAAGAAGAACAAACTGCAACTCGAATGGCAGGGGCCATTCAAGTTCTTGGAACGTGTTGGGGACTGGGATTACTGGATTAAGGTTAGAGGGAAGGTAAAGTTATATCGTGCCAACTTCTCAAGCGATATTTCCGTCGTGAGACATGCTGCACAGGGTTCACTCCAGTTGTAGTGGAGTTACAGGCTGAGGATTCCAGCGTCCTCACCCACGACATACTGACGGTACCACTGAGTTTGGAAGAGATTTGGGAGGAGCTCTCCCCCCATCTGACCGACGTCCAGCGCAAGGTAGCACGAGCGCTTTGTAGTGAGTTCAGCAACATATTCACAGACCAGCCTCTGCGATGTCACATAGGATCCAGCACATTGACTTTGACGGATGATACTCCCGTGAGAGTGAAACAGTACCCTCTTCCCCACTCAGTCTTATCTCATAAAGGAAAAAGTACAAGCTATGCTGTCAATGGGAGTCATTGAGAGAGTGCAATCTCCATACTCAGCGCCCATACTGTTGATGCGGAAGAAAGATAGCAAGATGCATTTCTGCATTGATTTCCGATGCCTCAACAAAGTACTGCAGTTTGATGCAGAAGCTATGCCCGACGTGAAACAGATCTTTGCCCAGCTAAGTAGAGCGCACTTCTTCTCGAAGCTGGATTTGCCCAAGGGATATTGGCAAATCCCTATGGAAGAGAAAGATAAATCCAAAACAGCCTTTACAACACCGGAAGGTCAGTTTCAATGGACAGTCATGCCATTCGGATTGAAAACAGCTGGAGCTATTTTTAGCTGGGTGACGAGACGGGTTTTGAGCCCTCTGCAACTGAATGAAGCTCAAAATTTCATGGATGACTTGCTCGTCAGTACACCAACCTGGGATAGCCACAAGGCCGTACTTCACAGGATTTTCACCAGGCTGCTCGAAGTACAGTTAGCATCACGCCCAACTAAGTGTCAGCTGGGGCAAAAGGAGATCTCTTTTCTGGGACATCACCTGGAGCATGGCAATGTGCGCCCTGAGGAAGATAAAGTTGAGAAGGTAGCGTCAGCGAGTCCACCAACCTCCAAGAAGGAACTGTGATCATTCTTAGGACTAGCAGGATACTACCACAAATTCATACCCACCTTCGCTGACATTGCTCTTCCTCTTACTGATCGGACGAAAGGAAAACAGCCAAAGTCCAGTGGGGTGAGTCTTGCCAGAGATCATTTGAGGCCTTGAAGAAAGCTCTCACAACCAAACCAGTTCTCTTGCTTGCTGACCCAAAAGTACCGTTCATTCTCTGCACGGACGCGTCAGTGACAGGTATTGGTGCCAATCTGCTACAAGACCAGGGACATGGGCTTCAACCCGTTGCTTATGCTAGTAGGAAATTGTCCGAAGCAGAGACACGGTACCATACTATTGAGCAAGAGTGCTTGGTTGTGGTCTGGGGAATCTGCTGGTTCTATCCATACTTGCACGGGCGCCAGTTCACCCTCCAGTGTGACCATCACCCCCTCCAGTATATTGACCGCATTAGACCAGTCAGTTGCTGTCTGATGGGCAATGGAGCTTCAGACCTACACGTTCAGGTTCCAGCACATTGAGGGGTGAGGGGTGCTCCAACCTGGAAGCTGATTATTTGCGCCATTCTATGGTGCACAACAGCATTAACCGTTATTTCATTATTTCTTTTCCGTTTCTGTTTTGTTTTCATTTAAACACTGATTTGATGTGTGCTTGTGTGTAAACTAATGTTTTTTTGTTGTTGTTTTGTTTTCCTAAATAATTCAAATGCATCAAAAGAAAAAGTGGCACCATGTTTTCCGTTATTAATAACATCAATCGCCAGTTCATTTATGAAAACGGAGAACAACACTGGACTGCACACATCGCCTTGTTTTACTCCAGCTGTACAGGCTATATAATCTGTCAGCTGAGCACCACATCTAACTCTGCATTTTACAGTATCAAAGATACTCCGAATACACTTATACAATTTACCTCTTATACCATTTTTCAACAACACTGGCCATAGCAGATGTCTGTTTATGGAGTCGAAGCCTTTCTCGAAATCAGTGAAGGCTACACAAAGTTTACGATCATTAGAAAATTGTTGTTGCACCAGTGCCAAAAGAACAAACATATGATCTGTTGTTGAGTATCCTTTCGTAAAGCCAGCTTGGTGGTCTCCGGTAATATAATTTTCTTGTGCCCATTCTTGTATTCTATCATTTATTATTGTACTAAACGTTTTGCTACTTATATCACTAAGACAAATGCCCCTATAGTTATTTGGATTGTCAACATCTCCTTTCTTTAAAAGTGGTAAAAAAAAACTGATTCCGTCTAGCTTTGAGGAAAGATGCCCTTGTCAAATAGTGTATTAAGCAATTCAACAAAAAACTGTATACCATGGTCATTTGAATTCTTATACATTTCACCAATAATACCGTCCGGCCCAGGAGCTTTACGATTTTTCAGTTTCCTCAGTTAATATAATACTTCCTCCATGGAAACTGGACGGTTCATGCAGTCATTAGACTCAACATACTGAACATTCCCACTTATATTACCACTATCTGTATCTTTTTCTGACAACGATTTAAAATGCTGAAACCATGTGTCGCGCGCGTGCGCGCACGCGCAAGAGAGAGAGAGAGAGAAAGAGAGAGTGTGTGTGATTGTGCAATGGCAGCATCATGTTACAGTGTATATAACACAGGGGGCATATTCCGGCCAGGAACTGTATGACATAGCCTGGGCTGGTTAAACCCCCAGGTGTTAAAGTACCCTTCGCTGTTTCATACCCAGGGTATAAACTAATCAGGAGTAGAGTTCTGCCTGTTACACCGGGCCATAAGTACAGAAATGTACTTAGAAAGAGGCCACAGCCAAGCCGAAAATGTAGATTATCAAAAGGCATGGTCACTTATGGTAATGAGATTTACACCAAAGTGTTTTTTGTCTCACTGTTAACTATTTGTGTATAATTGTTACAACAACGGCTTCTACTTATCTCTATTTAAACTGTTTATTTGCAAAAGTAGTGGTTTTACCAGGGAGCTGAAAAAATTGCGTGCTATCGCTTCTGCGAGAACAAGCGTGATCATCCCCCCCACCCCACCCCCTCTTCTGTCTCTCCCCTCCCCCACCAGAGAGAGAGAGAGAGAAAGAGAGAGAGTTAACGGTGACGATATTCAAGAAAGGTCATGACCCAATTTGAAGGAATTACACATAAATTAGACGCTTTTTAGATAATAATGCGCACATAGATATTATACATGCGATTCATTAATACTGTGTATTTGAACGATATCGTAATATCAACCCATAATGCTTCTCTGAAATGAGATTATGACTTATACAGAAATAATGCAAAGTTTCTGCAAGACAAGAGTAGTGTTAGCTTAATCACCGTTAATGTCAGCCTAAACAAGGTTGGTCTGCTATAATACTTGCGAGGGAGATTCTCAGCAAAAAGCGAAACGCACTTCATCCTGTCTGTCGAATCTGCACATCGGACACGAGTATCATCTTTCTTGTACCTATGCACAGCTATATCATAAATACTCATTCTAAACTTAGTCAGCAGACATTTCATAGTCCTATTCATATCCATTTCAATAATTATTGTGTTCTGTTAAATTATTCATTTTCAGTAGTCTGTACAAAGAAAATCTATCACTACTTTCAAGATGTCTGTTCCAATCTTTTTATGACAAACTAGGAAACTTTCAACACATCAAAGAAACGAAAACCCATAACTACCCAGACACTTTCGAATATTTGTTGCCCAAGTGATTCACCCTCTACTTTCTAAATTTGGGCAGGTAGGCTATGGGTAATTGTGAACGATTCGTATAAGGCCCCACTTCGAAGCGTTCTTAACGGTTGCATTTCACAATTTAACGGCCGCTTCGACGTTTGAAATAGTTGATTTGATCGGATATGTTGAATGCGCATTACTAGTAGTTGGAGAATTCAAGAAAGCGTATTGGTGACAGATCAGAACGTCAGTTTTGACAGGAATTTGCAAAATGTTGTCGTTTGCAATTAGACCATCGGATATTTTGACGTGAGTCTATTTGCGAACGATGCTTCACTGTTACTGAGCACTCTCAAAAGGGTGTGCTCTGTGTGTGTGTGTGTGTGTGTGTGTGTGTGTGTTCAAAACCAACGATACAATGATCTGGTGCGATGTTCCAACAATATGTTATGTCTAATGAATTAAATACCTGCTTCTGTTTTAATTGTCTACATGTACCCAAAGCCATCGTTCGCAATTAGACTTACCCGTTCGCATTTACCCCCAGGCACCCCTGCTGTTTCAAACATCGACAAAACGTTGAATAGAATGAGAAGAGGAACTTTTCCTGATGCAACCAGTCGGAGAAAGCCTTCAAAAACAAACGAACTACGTTTTACTATAGTACGACACGTTATCTTTATACACACGTTGAGCTCGTCGCTTCGACTGGACCGTTCGCAATTAGGCATACCTACCCTATACATTATTCCATTAGCTTGGGCAGGAAGTCTATGCTCATACATCTGGAAAAGTTTTAACCAGCACACACACATGCGCACACACACACACATTGACACACACACACACACACGCACGCACACACACAGAGTACATTAAATTTTGGCCTCGTGTTGTCTTTATGGACAACGACCATTTCCCGAAGAGAGCTTACAATATGATTAATCATTGCAAAGTCATAATTCATAGTACTTGGGCTTGCTCTGTGAGAAATGTTTTGAATGAATTTGGATTTGGTGTTGTTTGGGAGGCTGAATCAACTGGTAATATCCAAATGTTTATGGGTGAGTTTAAGCAGCATCTGGGTGATTGCTTTTCTCAAGACTAGCATTCAGCTCTCCAGTCTCACACTTTTTATGATGTATATTCAACTTCACTAAAACCTGAACAATGTTATATGTATAAGTAGCCTATGCGCCGTATTTCTTCGTGGTCAAGACTTGTAATGTCCAACTTGCGCTTACACTTTTAGCAGTTCAATTATGATGGGCAAAGCAGGAATTGTCCTTAAATGCATTTTCTTTTGATTTGTCCAAAGTACAGTTCTTTTATTCTCGGTTGATTCTTGGTTTTTAAGATGTCCACGTTGTTATCTTGTGTGTAACAAGTCCGAAAAGAATGTCTTTACATGTATTTTAGTAATTTTTTGTGGACTGTTACAATGTGTTAAAAAATAATATATAGGTGGCTATGGAAACTTTTAAACAATTATTTTGAAACCTATACCAAGAGCAGACGAAGCACCTTTGCGGGGCCGGAAGTGTCTTAAGGTCACGGCCTTGGTTTGTATGTCTGTTTAATCCGGGTAATTTAAGTTACTAGGCAACTTAACGCTCTGCCTTGCATCAGTTGCAACCACAGCGGCGACCTTGCCAAAGAAGCGTCTCTAAACAAGGTAAAATTTAGTTTAGTTAATATTATGGAAAATTACATTTTTTTTAACACTATATAAGGATAAGAACAAAAATCGCCAATTACCAGACAAGCAAATTATATCTAGGCATGAGCCATGCGATTCATAATAATTGTTTTTGAGTTCGTGAATGGAAACGATCGATCATTAAGCCAAAGCACAGCCATGAAATAGAGAAAATGATTACAAAAGGTGGAAATACATTTGATTAATGAAAAATGTGTTGTAGAACTCTGTTTATTCTTGTATCAGTTTCAACAATTGAAAAAATACAAGGCATCAGTTTTATTCCTACACTCAGTCCCATACATTTCACCACTTACACACATAAAGGAGTGGTTATATATGCAAGTGAGAGATTGAGTGTCAGTATATGTAAGTTTATATTTAAAGCGTTTTCTATACAAGCAAATGCACTGGAATCGTTATCATTGTCCATGAATTTCAGTGGTCGTCCTTGTATTAATTTCCCTGTATTGATTCCTTTTGACTTTTCGACATAAGACTTGCACACACACACACACACACACACACACACACACACCATCACACATAACCCTGCACACACAGAAACTCATGCAGAGTAGCATCGAACAGAAAACACACGTGTAACGGCAGGGTGCTATGTGAGGATGCATTCTGCCTGGGTCTGAGTTCGTTCATCCAGTCCAACACCAAACACGTGGGAGCACGTCGGTTTACAGAGGTTCCACTTTGCTGGTACAGTGCATGTGATGCAGCAAGTCACATGACAACAACAACAACAAAAACCCTCTGCAACCAATAAACAGAAAACAACTATTTTCCTGTGAGGCAGGGGAGAGATACGAACATGACTTAATTTCAAGTGAGGCAAGTAATGTAAAATTTAAGTGCCAAAAGAAACTACAGGGCTAAAAAATCCTAATGCCAAACATTACTGAAAACAAATGCATCATTTAAGACAATAAAAGAAAGACTTTGCGACTGGCCACCATTGATTATATTGGTCTTCATAAAGAAAAACCAACAACCATATTTCTGAAAACAACCCCCCAATAGGTGTTTCCCATCCCCAACAAGCGGAAGAACACCAAAACCGCGTCAGCAAAATCTCTCCCTTCATGCTTGGGAAAAGCTATCTTTGAAAAACAACACATGCTTGGGAAAAGCTCTCTTTGAAAAACAACAGTATTCCTCAAATGGCTTAGTTATCGACATACCATCTGATTAAATGTACAATAATCCTAACAGAAAGTCACACTACTAGTAATTCATTCAGCACCATGCACTAAGCCAGTTCACTAAGAACTGAAAGAAAGAAATGTTGTCATGATAACATGTTCAACAATGGCGTCTGTTCAGCCTTGTACAAATCTAAAATAAAAAACTTCCAAAAATAACTAAACATGTACATATGTAAAAAGATACTTTAAAAAGCTATGAAGAAACACCCACCTGAGCAGTGTGCTCAAAGGCTTTACACAATGACAGTGTATATAACAAGCTTAGCAACTTGCACTACTGTCATCTGGCTCACCGAACACAGCATCAGTGAACCGTCTTCAAAAAGATCAAGGGAAGTAACTCTATTCAAAATACGTCATCTGTTTTGTAAAAACTTGAATTGTGCATTTTAACAATATGAAGCTATGCACATTTAGAAGATATAGTAATAATTTCTTAATAACTATTTTGATTTATTTATGTTATTCTTCATTACTAGTTTCTTATTTTTCTTTCATATTTCTCTCTTCAATAGTCTCTCAGTTTCACTCTACTGATGCATACACACATTTCTCTCTCCAACACACGCACACATGCACATGCAAACAAACATGCGCGCGTACGCACACACACACACGCGTGCGCGCGCGCACACACACACAGAGATTTACATTGAAAACAGTACTCACACTCTATTTTCTATTTTACTTAGTTTTCACATGGATAGATTTATACCACTCTAGATCTTTAAAAGATTTATGTTCGTGGTTTTATATTGTTTATGTGTATGTGTATGCTTCGTATGTATGCTTATTCAACCAATTCAGTGATCTACTATGTACCTTTGGAATTTTGATGAAAATGTCTATTTTTGATTGCAGGAGAGCTTTCCAATTTTTTTGCAAATTTCAAAATTTAGAATCTCACCTCTGATTTACACTTTGTTCTTAACTGATCATGGCCTTAATCAAACAGAAACGAAACTCCGAAGTTCCTGCCTGTACCTGACTCACGCACCCGTCCTTTGCCACCCCCTCCCTCGCCCCTCTTCTACGTCCCTTCTCAAAGTCTGTCAGGTTCAGCACAGGTGACAGATGACGGTGATTAGGACTGGCCGCTGACCCACTGACCCCATTGGTGTGTTGCTGAGGAGAAGCAGGAGGATGGTAATACTCGGTCAGGAGAAATGGTCCACCTTTCACACCCCCCCCCCCCCCCCCCCCCCCCCCCATTCTGGCTTAATTTTGAAGGGTACCCATCTCAGGTGGCACGGCTGCTTTTCGTCGGTCCAAAACCTTCCATAAGTTTGGTGATCACTCGTGTCTTTGTTATTTAAGCTACAAGAATTTCCTTTATGTTTTTTGTTGACAGTAATGCCTTCTGCACCATATGCAATAGTCAGAACGACAATATATGCAATAAAGTGACCGCAGTGAAGCTACGTGTGTACCCACCGTCTGTCACACGTTGCGAACTGTGAATTTGCCTAAATGTTTGCAATAAACTGTCTCTCTAGAAAACTGTGCAACTTATTAGAAACAAAGTACACCACAGTTTCAAAGAACAGTCTCTTGTGATTCTTTTGAGCTAAGCCACATCACCATGGGCCTATTCTGCTGTCCTCTGCCGCCGGTTTATCTCCCCTACCCCCTATTTGGCTTCAACGCCAATTTAAATCTTTACAAATTCATATTGGTCTATTTATTGAAAAAAACATTTATGTGCACTTTCCAAGTGTAAGCACATGGGTGTGTGTGTGTATATATATATATATATATATATATATATATATATATGTGTGTGTGTGTGTGTGTGTGTGTGTGTGTGTGTGTGTGTGTGTGCGTGCGTGCTGTCCTCTGTCACGGGTTTATCTCCCCTACCCCCTATCTCAGTCGCTTCCCTCGGCATAAGTAGAAAGCGACTCTTCTGATACGTAGGATATGACAGCTTCTTCTTCGTCGTCAGAGTCTGGAAAGTCCACAAAGAAGTCAACCATATCTGCGGGCAGGATGACGTCTTCTGCGGACCACATTGGTTCCCAGGTGCCATCAACGTCGATACATCCATGTCCATTGCTTACTGCTGGAACATCAGACATGGGTTCGAGAGCTAGCCCTTTTCCAAATGGCAACTTGATAGTTGCTCCGTTTGATGTGCTCTTGAAGAGTTTGTTTGCACGGAGGCATGCTTGCCATGTCAACGTTGTGGTTTGCATTCAATGGCTCATCTCCACATCTCTCCTTGAGTAGCTGGTGTCGGAAGTCATTGACACTGGTGAAACAATGTCTGCCGTACACAGGTGAAGGTCTCAAGATCGGCTTTGACTTCTTCAGCGATGGCCCATGTATCTCCAAGGCGGGCAATTGTTTCCACAAATCTTGGATTCTGCTGAAGAACTTTGATGGGTTTTATTTTCCCAATGCCCTTGAACGCACTTGTGTCGCAGCCGGTATGAGCATGAAGAGCCAGGAAGACGGTGCAGTGCTGTTGCCTGTATGCTTTTGCGATGTCAGTGACGTTGATGAGCCACTGTTTGTGCCCCATTCCTGTGTCGAACAGAATCACCACATCCTTCAGCTGCAGAGCGAAGTGCAGGAGAATGCAGAACATGTCCGAGTAGGGACTCTTGACGCGGACGAACCTGTAGCCATTCCGTTCAGCGTACGCACAGTAGAGGGCAACTCTAGAATCCATCTCTTCTTGTGTGGATTTGAGCGTTGCGATTGGCATCCTTGTTGTCTTCAGCTCATCTGCCGATTGCAGCAGGAAGGTTTCTCCCTCACATATCAACATGACTTTTCTGTCCCTTGAATTTTGGCGCATTCTCATCTTTGCTCCAAACGTCGAGTAATACTTGGGTGAGCTGCTTCTTATTTTCGTTGTTTGACAGAAACGTCTTCCAGTCTGCAGGACGCTTGGTGCTTTCTCCTTTCACGATGATCTTATCGCCAGTGCCTCTCCTTTTCCTTTCCATCGCTTTGATTGAGTACGTTTTGTACATGTCTGTACTGAACACCACGTCCGTTCCCTTTGGCAGCATGTCAAATATCTTCTGGTTGATCTCCCTGAAATTGGAAGGAAGCTGTTGCAAGCAGTGAAACACTGCATTGCCATCAATCACAACCAGCGTCGCATCATGGGGATGCAGAGCGGCATCTTCCATATCTTTGGTGAGGTAGTTGAACCCTTTTGCTTTGTCGGTCTTGGCAAGGAAATTGTCAGCAGTGGCAATACTGTATGGTACAGGACTAAGTTGGTATGTCATCAACTGTTTCAGATCGAGTTGAACACCTGCTTCCTGTGCCTTCAGAAGGAGTTGAAAGGCAATGTTCCCTTGTTGTTTGCATTCCACAACCTTCTTCTTGGTAGTCTTCATGTGGACGGTTTTGTTCATCGATGCCGCTTGACTGGTTCAAAGAAATGGTCATTTGCCACCAGTCTCTGCGTGATGAACGCTTCCTTCGCGGCTTTACCCGTTTTTTTTTCTACCCTCAACACATCATGCTGAATGCCAGCTGGGACAGATGCTCCAGATGACAAGGCGATGAGTTTGACCGAGGCTTCCTCGCAGAAAGGGTTGATGAAACTTTTGATTACATCCTGATTCTTCATGACGTTGCTTTCGCTCTTCAGTCTCTCAGAAGGACACAAGTCACGATGTCTACTGCCAACCTCATCACGTTGTGCCATGTCAACCATGTTGAGAGTTGCATGAAGATACTTTGACCTCTCATGGGTTGTCCTGACCCATCTGTGGTATGCCTCCTGGTTGGACAGCAGTCCCGTGAGACCAGCGCCACCTCCGCCAGCTCCTCCTTGGCTTTTGGCGTGCTTCATGAACGTTTCTTCCATGGTCTTGTCCACGGCATAGCAATTGCCAGGAATGAAGGACCTTGCCACGCTGAAAGCACCTCTCTGCAGCATCTCCTTGGCTCCAGAATGTGACAAGTCAATGTTTGCCAAGAAGACTGAGAAGAAGGTCAGGTAGCGTGTGTAGTTTTGTCCATCAAAACTGAAGAAGAGGTCTGGCATTTGGGACATCGTTTGTGCGTAGAGCAGGAAGTCGTTGATTTTGACAGCCTCAAGGAGCGCAAGGACAAGTCATACATGATCGATGTACGACAACCAAAATTGTGCAGTTGGTCCAAAGGCTCCTTCTCTGACTCTATCTCTGAACTGTTCGTACTCTACCATAAAACTGGCGATAGCTTCATCTTGCTGAAGCTCAGTCAACGTCTCTTTTGAGAAGAAACAAGAGGCTGTCTGGAGTTTGATCATGCTGTCTTCTGACAGTGTCGGAAATGACGTGTCTTCATCTCTGATTTCAAGATATCTTTCCAGCACCGAGCGTTCTAGACTCTCAAGTATTGTCTTATTGCAGAACAATGCTCGTTCATAATGTTTGCCAGACGGCACCCCTTGCAGAGAACCAGAAGAGATCAGGCCTGCCTCCAGAAGGATATCTCCGAAACCAGAACCATCCAGATTTTTTCCCAAGCATCTTGAGGTACGCACAGGCAAGGTGGAATGTACCGATCAGAATGATATGCTTCTTGTACTGGTCAGATTGGTTCCAGACGATCGGGTAGGCTTTCATACAAACCCCAAAATCAAACGTAGTGATAACGTACTCTTGTCCAACCTCTCTCCTGGACTGTCTTGTACTCGGTGACTAGGTGATGGATCACAGGGTAGTAGTCCAATGTCGTCTTTTTTGCCGGGTTAATGGTAATAATGTCAGAACGTTTATTCGACATGGCTCAAAAGTCACAATAATACTTTCATGCTTCACCCTCGTGGTTCCGCACCGCTTGAAACACTTTCCCCATGTAATCTTTCACTGTAGTATAGAGTCTTTCGTTTCATAAAGAAAACACACACACACACACACACACACACACACACACACACACACACACACACACACACACACACACACATACACACATGTGCTCATACTTGGAAAGTGCACATAAATGTTTTTTTCAATAAATAGACCAATATGAATTTGTAAAGAATTAAATTGGCGTTGAAGCCAAATAGGGGGTAGGGGAGATAAACCGGCGGCAGAGGACAGCAGAATTGGCCCATGGTGATGTGGCTTAGCTCAAAAGAATCACAAGAGACTGTTCTTTGAAACTGTGGTGTACTTTGTTTCTAATAAGTTGCACAGTTTTCTAGAGAGACAGTTTATTGCAAACACTTTGGCAAATTCACAGTTCGCAACGAGTGACAGACGGTGGGTACACACGTAGCTTCACTGCGGTCACTTTGTTGCATATATTGTCGTTCTGATTATTGCATATGGTGCAGAAGGCATTACTGTCAACAAAAACATAAAGGAAATTCTCGTAGCTTAAATAACAATGACACAGGTGATCACCAAATTTATGGAAGGTTTTGGACCGACGAAAAGCAGCTGCGGCACCTGAGATGGGTACCCTTCAAAATTAAGCCAGAAGGGACAGTGAGTCCCAAGATTTTTTATGTTAACATGATTTTTCGTGATCTATACACTCTAAAGCACAAAAAAAATACATATGAAAAATTTATTGGGGGGGGTGGGGGGGGGGGGGGGGAGGTGAAAGGTGGACCATTTCTCCTGACAGACTATAAGTCCCTAATCCTAAGGCGTTGCTGGGTGGTTCCTCTCCGCTTCACATCGTATGCCGGCCACGTGTGTACACTGGACAGTTGACATAATCCTTCTTGAGAAACTCACAGTGCCAGTAAAGAAATAGAGCAACAGAAAAAAAAAATTTTCGAAGAAGAAAAAAAGATAGAGAATATAGAAACTTAGGTTTTCACCCTCTTGTGGCTCCGACATACTGTATACCTCCACCTCTACCTGCGCGCGCGCGTTTGCGCGCGCGCACACACACACACACACACACACACACACACACACACACACACACACACACACACACACACACACACACACACACACACACACACACACGTGCTGAAATGTCGCCTCTGCTTTATTGTCGCCAGTGATAATTTTTTTCAGAGCTCAGTTAACTGCTGAAACGTCGCCGATCGCAAAACGAAGGAAGACAAGAAAGAAAAAAAAAGAGAAAGTTATGACAAAGCAGGGAACGAAAAAAAAAAAAAAAAGAAAAGAAGAAGAAGAAGAAAGCAATGAAATAAGAAACTGAGGAAGTAAGGACAGAAAGAAAAAAGAAATAAGAAGTACAGAAAAATGATATTCAAAAACGAAACCAGGGAAAAGAAGAAATTAATGAATAAACGAAAAAAAGAAAGAAAGAAGAAAAAAGAGGACTGAAAGAAATGAAAGACAGTAAGAAATATAATGCGTGTTTGTATATTTGTGTACAATAGCTTAGTGGGGTCAGCCCTATGTTCCCCTATGTCTGTATTCCCCCAGATCTGTGTTCCCCTGAATCTATGTTCCCCCAGATTTACGTTTTTTCCCCCCGGTCTGTATTTCCCCGGGTATGTGTTCCCCCATGTCTATGTTACACCAGGCATATGCTAACACAGGCCTGTAACCAATTCTGACCACTATATCTTATGCAATATTAGTACTTGTTTTAACAGGTCTTGAGCACTGACCACTGCTGATCACCTCTAACAACTACTGACTGCTCACCACCGATTATCACTAACCATCACTGACCACTACTGACCACCTACCACCTCTGGTCACTACTGACTGCTGACCTCTGACCTCAACTGACCACCGCTGACTACTTATCACTTCTGGCCACTGACCACTACTGACCACTGACACTGCTGACCACTGACCACCGCTGACCACTTGCCACTACTGACCGCTGCCCACCACTGAACACTGCTGACCACTATCCGGAGATATGTCGTCGACCGGCGACAGTTTGGTGGTTCTCTGACCCGCTGATATGTCGCCGACAACAAATCAGCGGACCGGCGACTATTCATCTCGACTGACTAAACCGTGACTCGAGTCATAAGGATGAGACAAGTCTGGTATGCAGCATACGCTTAGCGACCGCAAAAGAACCCACGGTAACAATTGGGTAGAGAAATCAACTTCGATGGTAAACTGTACTGTGGCGACGGCTCTCCTAAGGGAGAGTATCCCGAGTTTCACATGATAATGATAATAATAATGGATAATTATATAGCACACTATCCATAAATCTGTTCTAGGTGCTTTACAAAAACACTTATAATTATTTACATAACACATTACATCAATGTTGCACACAC
>NC_134889.1:12080338-12162838 GCF_041734735.1 Babylonia areolata
GGGGTGTTTCTGGACGGATATATAGGAACTCTTTTAAATTGTTGGTGCATTCCCTGCCATAATGGTGTGCGTATGTGTATGCGTGCGTCTATGAATCAGATTCCGAATCAGAATCAATTTTTATTGTCAATTAAATCTTAACAAGGTTTATAAGACACACATACGCAGTTACACACACCACACACATTAAATCAACAATAGACAAGACAAAAATAGACGAGAAATTGATTTAATTCTCCGTTCGGTGACGTTTCTGGTAGCAGAGATACACAAACTTTCCAAATATGACAAGTTTCGTCTTCCAGTATGAACTGACTGGCTTTAATAGTAGTTGGAAGGTATTTCTGCTGAATTTCATGAATGCATTATTCTCTAATTTCTCTGTCCAGTTCGCAGTTATCTAAGAAATGATATTCATCTTAAATTCTTTGACGTCGTTAGAACAGTCTCATTTGTTTTGAAATGTTAAAATATCTACCCTTTCGAGATCACGACAAAATATTCTTACTTTGCACAATGACCATTTTTTAATGTCCTTCAAGTACATAAACTTCGGTTCTTCACTTTAAGTAATCTTATAACAAATGTGTAATTTTGATTCATTTCCAGATTTGTTGCCCTTCCAAACTGAAATATTCTAATTTATTCATGACTCTCTCTCTCTCTCTCTCTCTTTCTCAGTGTATTAACACACGCTCTGTCTGTCTGTCTGTCTTTCTCTATTTGTGTGTGTGTGTGCTTGCGAACGCGCTAGGTCTTGGGAGAGAGGGAGAGAGACAGACAGACAGACAGACAGAGTGTGTGTTAATATACTGACACTTTAATATGATTAATCATGAGGTCCTAATGAAATGAGTGAACACTTCAATATGTCATTCCCTCCTCCGCCTCTGACCGCCCATTCCCCCACACCTGTTGTGACGTCACGTCGAAAAAAGCTCTATTGGGGACTTTTTAACACAAAATATGCAGACCTAATTTTGCAGCTCTTGAAATATACATTTCTTGACGCTGTAAAATAGAATTCCATGCAAAATTACAATGCAACACGCAGGACTTTAATAAAACAAAGTGGCTGTCTTACAAGTCATTGATTCTAGATGTTTCTTAAATGAATGAATTCGAATTGCAACAATATTAAGCGAATGCCTTAAAGGGTTATTCACGTATTATGCGATGTCTGACAAATGCGTATTTTGTTATTTTTATGTTGGGTAATTATTCAAGTTTAAATACTTATTAGTAATTGTTCTTTCCTTCTTTCTTTCTTCCACTGAAGCAATAATCATTGCTTGTGTGTTAACGGCGAAATTATCATACAGTGATATGTGTGAATTAAGCAAAATACTGTTAATACGACACTGAATGCAAGGTTAAAAAAAGGGAAGAAAGGGGAAAAAAAGAAGCTCGATTGGGGCCTTGCCCTACACGGACATAGCTCTAAACCGATCAAATTCGTATTCGGAGTGCTGATCACCGATAAACATGGTGTGGACAAGAGGACTGTTTCATGATGATCTATACGTAAGCCTTGTTTTCTCATATTCTGCTCTGAACTGAACTGAACTGCTCAGATGTGGCAACAAAATTTAGCCGCGAAGAACTTTCAGATGAACATTTGCAATATATATACCACAGTGCATGAAAAGGCGTGACAGAGAAGAGTGGAAGGGAAAAAAAATAAAGAAGACGAAGAAGAAAAATAGGGAAAGTGAATAACTAAAGCGACCGATCGATTTACAGCATGCATGTGAACAAATGCATTTATATATTTATCAATCGGTTTTTATTATCAACAATTTTGTACACCATGTTGAATGGAAGTTGGATGATGTTTGCTGAAGATTATACAGATCTTCTCTCTTTTGAATGCATATATGTTTCCTATCAATATCATATGGCAGGATGCGACCTTGACCTTTCATTTCTCATTCTGAATTTCACACTGTACCCATAACCAGTCACAAGACAAGGTTTGATTAAAATTGGATGAAAGACACGATTTCTATCAAGCTTTTTCAATTTTGCCAAATAATCACCTTGACCTTTGACATCTCACCCTGCTTAACATATCGTCTTATAGGGGGTGACTTTAAAGGTCATATTAATTCCTACCATCTTGACAACTTTGGTTCCTATGCTACATGTAGTTGCCTAGAAATGCCAACGTTTACGTTTAACCCTCCCCCATCCCCCTCCACACACACACCTGTCCTTCCTGGGAGTTAACAAGGCCAAAAGTCAACATATGCGCATTTGGTACAACAAAAGAAGAATGCTCACATGTAATAGCAACATCTCTCACAACTGAATTAAAAGAAAAAAAATGATAATCATTCAGAAGTTTACACTGACGGCTCAGTTCTCGATGATGGCAGTGCTGGGTCTGGTTTTGTGATTCCTCGCCTAAAATCCGAAAAATCTTATCATTTAAGAAAAGGAAGTCCATTTTTACACCAGAGTTGGTGGCCATCCTAACGGCCTAACATGTTGATTTTCATTGGATACCGTCACATACAGCAAGAAGGGGAGCCAAGAATTATACAGGTAGCATAAAAACATACTGCCTGTTGCCATACAATTAAATAAATTTGTATTGTAACAGTGGGTTTAGTCTTTCAGTTTGCGTCCCAAAAATTGCTTTGTTCACAATCCCAAAAGACAATGAACTGTACTACACTTTCCTTTCTTTTGACCCCATAATTGAAAGAAAATGCTCGAAGCAGAAAATCATTTTATCATCTTTACTTTAAACCATCATGTTTTTTTCTGTGCATATTCACAAAATATTTTCTTTTCTTAAGTCAACATTTTGTTGAACAACCCGTTCCCATTTCATACAAAATTGAGGAAGTTTGCCTTTTTTCAATCCTGGTTCCTTTTAGATTCATCGGTAGTAACTATTTTAAGTTTGTTGTCGCAAGCGAAAGTGTAGAGAAGTTATTTTAATATACTCTGTCCACAGTTTTACAGGAACAAGGAAACATCTAACTGCAAAACAAGGTAGAATTCATAATTGCTCTTCAATGGCGATAGTGCAGTCGCTAATATGAGTCGTTCTGAGTGAGCGTGCCTACTGAACTGGAAATCATGAAGACATCATCTGAAGACTTGACATGAACAGACCACTCGGCATTCAAGTGGAAGGGAAACAGAGACCGAGGTTTCATATCATCGGGACATGAATACAATTTTCCCTCACTGCACTGGTGGACAAAGATGAGGATGGTAACGATGTGATGGTGATCCAGTTTTGGTTTGACATTCATGACATCCATTTCACATTCTCCACTATGATGTTCCTTCACTCAACGCCCTCCAAAGCAACCCTCCGTCCCGAACTCCTCCCCCGTCTTTCCAGTCTTCAAGCATCAACGTCAACCTGCCTCATAGCTTTGCCTTGTACGAACCACGTGTCATGTTTCGGTTCTTTTTTCAAGTCTAGCTGGCTTCGTTTCCTGGCCAAGTGTGCTGTGGTGTGCTGGTTTGCAGAGGTTGCAGTAGTGACGATGACTGCATGTTTGCTGTCAGGAGTAATGACAGTGTTCCAGGTATTTCACTTTGCGGGGTCACGTGACGGATACGCTGCGATGGGGGACGGATACTTCGCTGTTTTCTTGTCAACACGATAAACCGTGTCCCGTGTGTAGCATGCACTTAGTGTGTGTGTGTGTTTGTTTGTTTGTTTGTTTGTTTGTGTGTGTGTGTGTGTGCGATGACACAGGAAATGATTGATGAGCGCTTAAAGGTTGCTCTCTGTCGGCTCTAGCCAGGAAGAGAGCCTGTTGTGCAAATGACTCCGAGTTTGTTAAGTGCTGAGAGCTTGGTCTCTGACATGGGATAAGCGCAACAGACCTATAAGTATCCATGTCAATCGATTAATGTTGATTGGGTAGCAATATGTATTTATTTGAACAATTTTCTGTTTCAGTTTTCTTCTTCTTGTTGTTTCTCTATTTCCTATTCATTGTCCTTCTTTCTTGTAGATAAAGAAACTGTCACATGGATAACCAGCAGTAGTCTAACAGATAAAATTATTTATGATATATATATATATGCAAATGTGCCTGTGTGCTGGAACGCAACGAAAATAAGCGTAATGCATTACATTTTGTTTTCGTCGCCAACACACACACGCACGATTTCCAAACTCACTCTTGGTGACGCGACGTTCGTTGTCCTCAGAGGAGCGGTCACTGGCCTCGTCCTTGTGGTCAGAGCTGGGTCCAGTGGAGGAGCCCAGCTTGTGGCAAACCTCAAACGCTTGTCCGATCGTCCGCACGATCCGCATGGCCTGGCTCTGCACACAAAACGAATAGTCCTGGTTTTCACGAGTGGAAATGAAGAGGGGCAAAGAAAAGAAGAACCGTTCACCAATCAACAAGCACTGATACAAACAACTGACTGTCGCTTACCGCTTCTCGTCAGTTCTGAAGCAGTCGTGTTTCTTATTTCGCCCAGATTGAAAGTGCTTGTTTGTTGTGGGTTACAGCGTTGGATTTTTAATCGGAGGGTCCCGGGTTCGAATCTCGGTGACGAAGCCTATTGGGTAAAGGGTGCAGATTTTTCCTATCTCCCTGGTCAACATAATTATATGCAAACTTGCTAGTGCCTGAAACCCCTTCGTGTGTATACGCACGCAGATGATCAAATACGCACGTTAAAGATCCTGTAATCCATGTCAGCTTTCGGTTGGTTATAGAAACAAGAACATACCCAGCATGCAAACCCATGAAAAAGGGGTATGGCTGCCTACAAGGGGGGTAAATAAACAAATCGGTCATACACGTAAAATTTTACATGTCTGTCTAAGTGTGTATGTGTGCGTGCCTGAAATCTGATTTGAATGACATAGGAAACGAATGGTGAGCACCCAGTGGCAGCCGTCAGTCAGCTCTACCCAGGCAGGCAGCCTGTTGTGCAAATGACCCCATGTTTGGTTTGTAAAGCGCTTAGAGCTTGGTCTCTGACCGAGGATAAGTGCTATATAAGTATCCATATCAATCAATTAAATGAGTGGAGTTTAACGACCTTTCAGCTTTTGTTTTGCTTTTTTGGTTCAGTTGCTGTGGTGGTTCCTTTGTTTTGTTTTGTCTGCCTTTTATTTACAAGCATGATAAAATGCCGCATAAAAACAAACAAACAAGCACACAAATAAACAACACATAAACAAACAAAAAATGTTTTGGGAAGTGGTCAGTTGTGGTCAGCAATGGTCAGAATAGGTCAGCAATGGTCAGCAGTAGCCAGTAGTGGTTAGTTAATAGGCCAAGTTCTGTCAAAAAGTCCAATTGTACTCATTCACAAAAGAAATGCGATTTTTCGTTTTCGTTTCATTCAGTTGGTTTTAAACGCATTCCATTTTTTGGTCATTAAATCACAGTGACAATCAAATTCACTGCCACACTCTGGCACACAGGCAGACTTTCAGAAAGAAGGGGCGGTCACCAACAAAAGTTTCTTGGCAGCTGGCTACAGGGCAGATCAGTAACGAGTGTGTCCGCCACTGGCATCAATAACGACATGAACCCCGACAGGCATCGAGCGCACAAAACCGTTTACTGCTGCTCTCGGAATGTTGTTCCAAGCCACTTGAAGACTGTGCAGCAACTAGGCCACTGTTGCCGGCCTTGGGCGGATCTGGTTGACCTGTTGTTGAAGATCCCAGAAATGTTCAGTTGGGTTTAAATCAGGGCTGAGAGCAGGCCAGACCACTGCGCTGATTCCATGCAGCTGCAGGAATGTATGTGCCTCGCAGTGTGTGCCCGGGCATTGTATTGCTGGAGAATCTGATTTTAGTACTGCTGGAAGTGTGGCAAAACATGAGGACGAAGCATCTGTTCAACAAACCGCTCAGCATTCACACCATTTCCTCTTCCGATGCCAATAATCAGGAAAAAACAACAACACTGGTCCCAGACGTGGATCAAGACCAATGCAACCCGACAGCATCACACTTGGACCAATCCAAGGGTTTCTTTCAAGCACAGTCTTCAGCATGCCGTTCACTCGCCAATAAAGCTGAATTCGCCCGTCAGTATTGTCAATACTTTCTTCCTTTCTTTCTTTTACGTTCGACAGCTTCACAGTCAGGGTCGAAGTCCGAGGGATGCCACAAACTTGGACGTCCGGCGAAGATCGGAAACCGTCCCCCAGAGCTTGGTGTTGAGGTCCGCATCCCCAGGTCAGGACTGCTGCCGCATCTTCTCATACAGGGGGCAGTCTTGGAGAATATGGGATGGGGTCTGGTCAGCCTGGCCGCAATCACATAGGGATGTGGCTGCCACTCCAATCCTTTCCAGGTGTGCTCGGAGGCCGCAGTGTCCTGTGCGAAGGCGATAGATGGTGGTCTGATGTCTCCTCTCCAGTGTCCTGATGGGATCCTGGTGCGCCTGGTAGCCTCCGTTCAGAGTGACCCAGCCTCTTCGGAATCTGCTGCGGAGGAGAGTTTTTGCTTCCTCATACGTGGCAGGAACGGTCGGCTGTGTGAGCTGGCTTCCTTCCTTAGCAAGGTGGTCTGCACGCTCCTTGCCTGGGAGGCCTACATGGGCAGGCACCCACTGGAGGGTTGTTGGGGCTGTTTGGGTAAGGGTTGCGAGGGAGGCCTTGAGGGACTGGATCAGTGGATCAGGGGAGTCAAGGGCCTGGAGTGTGGACATGGAGTCAGTGACGATGGAGATGCTGCCAAGGGGCTTTCCACAGGAGGAGAGGAATTCTGCTGCTGTTTTGATGGCCAGGACTTCAGCTCTGAAATGGGAACAGAGCTTTCCTCCAGGGAGTGCGATGCTGCTGTGCTCTCCATCGGGAAATCTGACGTAGACACCACTGCCTCCGTTGTGTGTGGTTTCCTCCGCTGATCCATCGGTGTATACATGCGTCCAGGAGCTGGCTGGGTAGGACTCCTCTATCATGGCCAGAGTCAGGATCTTGAGAGTAGCTGGTTGCTGGTCTTTCGTGGTGATGCCATGAACTCTGAGGCTGATGGTGGCCTCTATCTCTTGGTCGAGCCTCCAGTCAGGCAAGGCAAGGTCAGCGCAAGACTCCCCTTTTGCCGCCAGAACATCGCTGTGCTGTGTGCTCTGAGTGCCTTATACTGGTGGTTGAGGCTTTGACGTTTGAGACGGTTCTTGGTGGGCTGCTCCAGTCTGTGGTGTAGGTGATGTGAGGGCAGTCTTCTGAGCTTCTCGCCCTGCATCAGGACTTTCAGGTCGCGTCTTCTCTCCAGGGGCTCGACGTTAGCAGTTTTCTCCATGTCATGGATCAGCGTGGACCTCATGGCTCCAAGTATGAGGCATAGTCCCATGTTTTGGACTTTTGTCGAGCTGGCTCTTGTTGGTCTTGGAGGCTGTGCCCCACGAGGTTGAGGCGTACTCCATGGTGGGTCTGACCGCTCCCGTATAAACCCAGGCGAGAAGCCTGCTGTCTGCTCCCCAAGTCGTCCCGGCCAGCTTCTTCAGCAGGGCTAGCTTGCGGATGCCTCTCCTCTCCATCTCCTCAATCTGGGACCTCCAGGTCAGGCGGGTGTCCAACCTGACGCCAAGGAATGTTGGTGTATCCGTCTGGGGCAAGACCTGTCCCCGGAGCTTCAGCTTGACTTGCTCGCTGGCGGTGGAGAGAGAGAAGGGTGTTGCGTTGGTTTTTGTGGTGTTGAACTCAAGACCCCAGTCGTCTGTCCATGTGGCGATATTGCTGACGACTTCCTGAAGCCGGTAGGAGGCCGTGCTGGTGTGTTCAGCAGATGTCCATACTGCCAGGTCGTCTGCATGCACACTGTTGGAGACGTGCTTCGTGATGTTGTCTGTGATGTCGCTGATATACAACCGAAACAATGTTGGGGAAAGCACTCCTCCATGGGGGACACCCTCACGCAGCTTGATCTTTCTGCTGTGGAAGCCATCTAGTTTGACCCTTGCGGTCCTGCCGAAGAGGTAGTGATGGATCCACATGTACATCCTGCAACGTACGCCGGCTTGGAGAAGTTTCAGGATGATGCCCTCCTTCCACACTTTGCCAAACGCTCTCGACAGGTCAAAAACACGGCCAGTGTCTTCTTCTTCTCCTGAAAAGAGTTTTCGATGTCCTGGACGAGGAGGGCTGATTGGTCTGTAGCTGTGGGGGTCCTTCTTGTTCTTTCCCTTCTTTGAGATCGGGATGATCTCTGCCTCTTTCCAGATGGAAGGCACAACTCCTGCTGTCCAGCTGTGATAGAAGATCTGAAGCAGCACTGTTCTGGATGCTGGTCCCAGGTGCTTCAGCATGTCGCCAGTGACGCCATCAGGCCCCGGAGCTTTCTTGGGCTTCAGCTTGCGAATGCCTTGCTTCAGCTCCTTCATCGTAAAAGGTTCGCTTGTACAGCTGTCATCTATGCCATGTCGGTCTGATGTCATAAGTTTCGTGGTTTCCTCTCGTACCTGCTTGATGCGCTGTCTGGGCATGTGGATCGTACTCTCCTCTCGGTACAGTTCCGCAAAGGTGTTGGCTGCGGCCTTTTCTGTTTTCAGCTGGTTGTCCTGCTCGATGACGGTCTTGCCTCTGCTGGGGTTGTCATCGTTCAGTTTCTTTGTCAGCTTCCAGAGCCCCTACATGTCTGTCTCCATGTTCAGGGAGGCTGTCGTCTTACCAACTCTTGTGTGCTGCTTCCAGCTTTTCCTTTATGAACGCAGCTTTCGCTCTGTTGTGTGTCTCTACATTCTCGTCAGTGGGGGAGCTCTCCATCGTGTCCCTGGTTTCACTGAGGGTCTTGTGCTGGGTGTCAAGCTCAGGTGTTGGGAAGGGGCGGTAGTGCCTGCGTTTGCCTCGTGGAATAGCTGCCTGCCCCGCATCCCAGTCGTCGCGCTGGGACTATACGGCGTAGGGGCGCGTCCCCCAGGTGGCGGATGGGGGAGCCCTCCCTTTGGGGGTTGCACCAAATGATATGGAATAAGGTGCCGTGGGCCCACATAGTCTAGGAGAAGGACAACTCTGATTTCAAACCCAGGCAGATGGAGTCTGGTAGCCTCAGCAGGCAGTCCATCCAAGAGAAGAAAAACTCCTAAGAGAAAACCCGGCCAACTGCAAACCGTTACCAGAACAGGAGATCACCGAAGACGGCGCCACAGTGGCTTCTCTAACGGGCGTGATCCTATGAAAAACGGCTTTGCACGCACTCTACGACACATAGCTACGCAGACAACGCTAGACCGATGTGGTGTCGTCTTCCTGGACCGTGGCCAGGGGGAGACGGTGCCGGGCCCTCAGCCTCAAAGGGGCCCATCCACAACTATCGACCTCGGACGCGATGCTTCTCAGACTCTTCGGGGAGAAGAGATTGGAGCACGTGGGCAAGCAGCACTTCGGATCATCCACTGGAATGCTTTTTCATAAGAGGTTACGAGTTGTTCAGACAAAACCGAGAGAACAACATCCCGGCGGCGGAGACCCAGAGCTCTGGTGAAGTTGATCTCGACACAGAATTTCTGGGAGTCAAGTTGGTGTTGCCAGGCACGTCAGTGAAAGTCCTCCTCAATGTCTACTCACCTACAAACCAAATACAGCTCGACTCCATCCTCGTTGACTCCCACAGCTGGATCATCACAGGAGACTTTAACAGCCACTCACCTAGCTGGGGCTACCAAGATCTCAACAAGAAGGGAGCAGATGTGGAAAACTGGGCAATCAGCTACCAGCCGATCCTCATCAACACAGAAGATCCACCTACGTGCTACTCACGAGCATGGAGGACCACAAGCACTCCTGACCTGGCCTTCGCGACAGACGACATCCATAGCATTGCCCAAAGGGAGGTGTCGCCCCAGCTTGGAGGCAGCGACCACAGGCCAGTGATCATCACAGTACAGAGGGAGTTTGAAACCCATCCCACCAGGCTCCCGGCAAGCTGGAATTACAAGAAAGCAAACTGGGACCTGTTCAAGCACGAGGCAGACAAGAGGACTTCTGCGCTGACACTGTCGCACCACGACATCAACAAAAACGCCAACATTTTTAACAAGGCAGTATTGTCAATACAAAAGCGACTTTCATCTGTAAACAGAATGCTTCTCCACTGCCGTTGAGTCCACTGCTGGTAGTCTCGTGCAAACTGCAGTCTGGCCATTCTGTGACGTCTGGCAAGGATGGGTTCACTGGCTGGGAAAGACAAGTCTCATTGTATTGCGGAAGTGCCAGGTTTACGTTTTTGGTCATTATTAAATCGTATTCTGTTCATACGAGCATGTCCGGAAAAAAATCGTGTTTCTTTTGTGGATAAGTATACTTCACGACCGTCACAAAGTAACACAGTCTAAACAGTTAGTGGTCAGTCGTGGCCAGCAGTGGTAAGCTGGCGAGTGTTGGCCTGGTGGTAACGCGTCCGCCTTGGAAGCGAAAGAATCTGAGTGTACTGGTTCGAATCCCACAGTCGCCGATATTTTCCCCCTCCACTAGTCCTGGAGTGGCTTTCTGGACGCTAGTCATTCGGATGAGACGATTAACTGATGTCCCGTGTGCAGCAAAGAATTAGCGCACGTAAAAGTACCCACGGCAACAAAAGGGTTGTCCCTGGCAAAATTTTTTAGAAAAATCTACCGCAATAGGAAAACAAATAAAATTGCACAACAAAAAACAAACAGGAAAAAAATGGGTGGTGCTCTCCCTTGGGAGAGTTTAACGACCTATTGGCGCCTACCAATTTTACAATTACTTCTATTGGAGTTTAACGACCTATTGGAATTTTTTTTTATGTGACGTTGCTACTTATATACTGTCTGTTATGGCTTCACGTTAGAAACCCCTCTTGGTAAGCCAAGATGGCAGTAATTTCTAGCATTTACAAAATTAATAAAAGACCAGTCTTAAAAATTCAACCATCATTATACATACAAATCATATCAATAAATTATGTGCGATTCCAGCTGTCTCCTAGTACTATAATCTTCTAACCTTCACATTCTATTAAAAATCTATTAGCCGAAATGACAACATTTGGTGAGTCGCTAACGTGTTGTTCGCAGTATTTTATTTTTCACAACTTCCAAACTTATCATTAATATCGCTAGAAACTCTGAGTTTCGACCTTTCCAGTGATATATTAAACATACACCAAGTGCAGTTTATCCGAGAGAAATCGGCCGCTAAACTTTTTGTAGAAACACATTTTCCCGCGTAAATTGTCACAACCTAGCCAAATCTAAACTTCGTCTAATCCTTATTTTAAGCACAACGATGAAGAATTTAGTTACACAGTTTCGATCGCAACCGTCAAAAGCATGCGATTATTAATATGAAAAGTTGTAAAACCGTATAAGTAAAATCGAAATCGCGAAGTTCCTTCATCGATAGTTATTTACAGATGATAAATAGCGGAAGGAAGGAAGCCATTTCCGTGTATCCGTCAGTAGTTTAGGATATTCGACTATTATTCGGCTAATACTACCATGACAAGAGGTAAACGTATACGACTAGAAAGCTTAGTTAATGTAGATTTTGAGAGTATATTTTGTTTTACACTAGATCATAAGATTTGGAACAGCGAAGGGGATTTAGATCGAATGACTGGATAAATTTAGGAAAGATCCACCCCAGCGATCACGAAATATTGCTTTTCTGATAAACCAGACTTACTTACTATATCTTAATGAGAACGCGGAAGAGCTTACAAATTTTGAATGGTATCCAAAGTTTCTTTATAAAAACAGATATTTTAAGGAAATCATACGAAATAATTGTGGATTTGGGATAACCCTGTTAGTCTAATGGGAATGGACAGGAGTTAGTTCCCGTTCTTGCATTGCAACGCTAACGTTTCGTTTTTTGTCTACCTGTTACACAACAAATCCTAAAACAGTTTGTATTTACAATATATCTTTTTCCAATCTAAATCAGAGAACCAGTTTTGTACATATTGGTCTTTAAAACATTGGTGTACCTTATTTTTGAACCAAGCATGTGGAATGGAGGGATGAGGTTGCTGTTCCACAAACCACTCAAACGAATAATTATTATCCAGAGCAGTATTATTGAAGGATAGCAGCGGTGATTAATACTTATTTTTACTGGTGTAACGGTGTAAAAAAGGATACATGGTGCAAGAGTTTGTTCTGGTTTGTATCACTGACATGTTTAAACCAAAATTTTAACATGATACTTTTTGCTTGTATTTCTAAAGAGCACTGACCCACCTCTCCGTATACCACACAACACGGGGTGGATTTGTTTAGTTTCAAAGTAATCTTATAAAAACGTATTTGTAACTTTGATGCTAGATTTGACATATCAGGGCACCATACTTCACACCCATATAGTAATATTGGTACAATCATTTTATCAAATAGTTCGATTTTTATATCTAATGGCACGTAATTTCCTAGCAATTTCTTAACAGAAGAAACATAGCCCTTGATGCTTTGCTGTCAATGTCGTTTTGTGGAACAGTAAATCTATTGTAATTTAAATAAATACTCAAATTCTGAAAGTGGAAAACAACTTCATTATTCCTTCCATTGTATGAGAATTTTGGAATGTTTCGTACTTCACCGCTAGAAGAAACGACAACTTTTGTTTCAGCAACATTTGTCTTTTAACCCCAGTTTTCGCAATAAAGAAACATCGCATCTAATCTTTCTGCACACACTGTAGTATCATCTGTATACAGCAACAAAAAACATTTTAAGCATTATACCATGTTCGTATTCTCCCCAACCAAGATCTCCAGCTTCATTTTTGAGACCAGGTACACCACTCATTCTCTCAGCTACACACGACTGTAAACCAATTATGTTAACCACAAAAACCTTGACGGATACCTTTGTAACATAGAAAACATTCACAGTATTGGTTCCCTATTTCAACATATGATTCTGCTTTGTCTTACTTATCTTTTATTATTGTTAATATTACACCATTTGCTCCAGAGTTCAGAAGTTTTTGCCACTAGAATGCTCGGTTTCCATAGTCGAAAGTTTTTTCATAATAAATAAACTGCCAATATAGTTTCTTTTTCTTTGACAGAAAATAATCAACGATACAATGAAGGGTAAAGATATGGTCTATAGTTCAATGTCCCGCGCGAAATCCGGTCTGTTCGTATCCAATCGTTGAGTTAGCTTTGAAAAAAACCCACCTGCTATCAAGAAGACTCGTGAAAAGTAATGCCTCTTAAGTTGCTTGGATCATCGTCATTTCCTTTTTGCTTATATATGGGTTTAGTTTCACCAATAACACCAATAACTTAACCCACTCGTCCAGAGTTTTACCACAGAAATGAACCAAATCAAATGTCTTAGCATATAATGATAACATTTTGTCACTTGTGGCTTTCATTAATTCATTCATACTCGTAATTGCCCACAAGATTTTTTAGTCTTTGTTTATGTATGGCTTTTTTCACTTCATCTGTACATGTTGTGTCGAGTACGATACTCTCATTGTTCTTATGTGGGTTAACTGTTGTGTTTGTTATCCCTTAATCTGTTGTACAATTCATTTTTTTTAATGTTCTTTTAAAAAAAAATCGCAAGAAATGTTGGATACCTTATCTTCGTTGTTCTTTGTCTTTGTTCCGTTGATGACTTTCCAGTAAGCTTTTGGATAGGAGATTTTGAGAGCTGGGGTATTGTTTTCAATTTTGGTTCTGTAAATTCTAAACTGCTTGTTTATTTCTTTTTTATATGACTTAATAGCCCTTTGTTTCACTTTCGGTAAACAACAGATTATTTCCCAAGGTATCGGTTCTTTGCTGTGGAAAAGTGCTTCCGTTTTTCTTCACATTCCTGATTAAAACAGGGGTACTGTTGTTCTGATTAAAACAGGGGTATTGTTGTTCTGATTAAAACAGGGGTATTGTTGTCCTGATTAAACCAGGGGTACTGTTGTTCTGATTAAAACAGGGGTATTGTTGTTCTGATTAAAACAGGGGTACTGTTGTTCTGATTAAACCAGGGGTACTGTTGTTCTGATTAAACCAGGGGTACTGTTGTTCTGATTAAAACAGGGGTATTGTTGTTCTGATTAAACCAGGGGTACTGTTGTTCTGATTAAACCAGGGGTATTGTTGTCCTGATTAAACCAGGGGTATTGTTGTCCTGATTAAACCAGGGGTATTGTCGTTATAAATCGTCACTGGCAAAAAATTTCCAACTGGCGACGAATCTGGAATGCCAGGACTGAAACTGAAACCGGCTCAAGGCTCGGCTTATATCAGAGATTGACATTAGCTTACAGGTGGGCCAACAGCAAAGTGAGAGCTGTATGGTCAATGGCTTCTCCACTGCGTTAGGAGGAAGTCGTTTACAGCTCAGTCAATTGTGAAGGACTATGACTCTCAAACTAGGAGGCAAGATTGCACTGGCTCTAAGTGCTGCAACTATGGGGACCAGACCAGAATGATGTCTTTTGGGAACCATCCCAACACTGACTGTCCTAAACGGGGCTGTAACTTGGGCAAGACACTCTTATCCATGATCAAATTCTAGTCCAGATATCAAGTCGGGACAGCAGTTGCCTCTTCAGCTGTCCTGATGGCCTTTGTTATCATACATACTTACATACAAACATGACTACATACATACAGTTTTAATACAAAACAAGAACCGTTCAAGCGACGGCAATGGATGACCACTTCAAAGATAATGTACCATCGTTCATTGGGGCATTATCGGTTTATACCTATGCACAAAACTTTCCATGGCACATGCCTCTCCAAATCCGTGAGTTAATACTTTAACTCAGAGAAATTCAAGAGGTTTGTTTCTTTTTTTTGGGTTTTGATGTGGACACTTGATTCATATTCGCACCGAAACGAATATTACAAGAAAGTTGAAAAGTACATTTCTAACTTTCGCTTCTTCAAACAGGTGACAGGTACAGGACATGAAGCCCACACCGGAATGCTCTTTCTTCAGCTTGCTCACACGATGAATACGGAGTGACGAACCCAGAGAAATGCGGGCACTATCGTAGCTTTAGGAGCAATCCTTTCTCCGTCCACATACAAATGGCGTCGGAGTGCGGCAGATTTTCTCTCTGGTATTATCTCCGCAACTTGATGTCCATCTCATCCGTTCTTCCCTTACTGATTTGATCTCATGAAGCACACACACACACACACATACATACTCGCGCATGTGCGCACAAAGACACGCACGCACACACACACACACGAATGCATCAGGGAATGGAATACACATACATATTAAAAAGTGTGTGTGTGTGTGTGTGTGGAGAGAGAGAGAGAGAGAGAGTGCCAATGGCAAAGTTTTCAATGTCCATTCAGCGTTACAACGCCCTTCATACAAGGGGGTGATAAAGAACAAGAAATACTTGTGAACACATCTCAAAATAGTCTGCATGGTCACTATAAACACAGACACGCACGCGTGAGTTCAATCAAATATAAATTCGGTCACGCAGCACCAAGCCGTAACCATTTCGCTTGCAGGAGATTGTCTTTTATACGAAAAGCTTCCTGAATTTCCTCTGTAACCCATGGGGGCTTAGGATTGTGATTCATTCTTTTAGTTATCAATGAAGGGTGTTCTGTTATAAATATATGTGAATGGTTGAAATGCTTCATCAGGGTCATTGATCCGGTACACGTATGACGGAGATGACAATGGTGAATCGAAAAGAAATAATTCTTCATCAAAGTTAGCAAAAAATCTGTCAGTTACAATTTTATGTCCAAGCTACAGGATTTTGGTGCCCTCTCTGAACCAGATAAGACAGACAAGTAAAATGATCACTACATTCTGAGGTGAGCATACTTCAATATTTTATTTTGTGCTGACATAAATGTGGTCAATTATAGTTTCAGAGGTGGGGGTAATTCGGGTTGCTGTTTCAATGAGCTGAGTAAGGCCAAAACTGTCATATATTTGAGTCCATCGTTTGTTGGGTTTCAACAGATGTATGTGGAATTTACCAAAAATGATTATTTCATCTGCGTGAAGAGAAACATCTTCCATCATTGCATTAAATCTATCGAACCAGTCTACATGTTCAGAGGGGTTGTATGTCACAATGTGTGAGAAATCGTGGGAAGTCCCCCTTATTTTTATCAAAAATATTTCTTTTATCATCGGAGTTGGATTCCTGTCTTTTCCCCATGCAAATCTAAGAGAAAAATGGGAGATAAAAAGAAGTAAGAAATAGGGAAAACGATAACGACGATCATGATAATAACATCGGCGTTAGCGAAGACATCAACAATAGACGGTGAAGAAAAAGTGTTACTGTATGTGTATGTCAGTGGGTGAGTGAGTGAGTGGGTTGTTTCGTTCGTCATTTATCAGATGGATTCCCCCGTTTCCTCGACGAAGGCGGCAGTACGTCGCTGGTCCTCCAGTTCTCCGTAGAGCTTCCGGGCCGCTGGGATTGGGTCGGGCCAGGTTTTCTCTCGGATCGCTTGGTGGAGCGGCCAGGACTGCAGCAGATGTTCTGTTGTCTGGCTGCCTGTTCTGCAGGGACACTGCTCTGTGTCGCCGATACGGAGTTTCGTGTATAGGTGGTGTTTCAGGCGGTTGTGGCCTGTCCTGGCCTGAAAATGGCTACCTGCTCTCGACGAGTCAGCAGGTAGTACGGGTCTGCTCTGTTGTGGCATGGATGCTGCTGCTTCTGCTTGTTCTGCAGCTTGGCCTTAAAGATGGTCCTGGATTCAGAGTAGTTGGTAGACCTGTCCATCTGCTCTTTCGTAGTGCCTTCCTTTGCCAGGGAGTCAGCAGTCTCGTTGCCAAGCACGTTGCAGTGGGAGGGAATTCACTGTAGGGTAGAGATCGTTGAGTTCTGGATTGGCGGGCGTCAGTCAGGAAGACAACGTTGTGGCTGGCGTAGGGGCTGACCTCGATGTGGGCTGCTGCTATTTTTAAGGCTTCTGCTTCGGCTCTGTAATTGGTGGAGTACAGGCTGGTAGCGAGGCAGATCTTTTCTTCTCTGCCTCCTGGATACTGAACATAGACTCCTGCCTCGCCGTTCCGAATGGCATCTGTCGCAGAGCCGTCAGTGTTGACATGAGTCCAGAACTCTTTGGGGAACTGGGTGTGGATGTGTTCAAGGGCGAGGGACTTTCTTTCAGGGCCGCTTAGGGAATATTCAGGGCCAACACCAGGGATGCTGCACTGGATGAGGGGAGGGGTTCCTTCGCTCCAGGCAGGGACGGCAAGACACCGGGGTATCACTTTGGGGGCATGGTCAAGGACATCCTGATGTTGCCGTTCTAGGATCCTGCTCTGGTGTATGAAGCTCCCTCTCTCTTCATCCGTCCTTTTGTTGGCTGGGACAGTCTGTCCTTCATGGGGTGGCCTTGCAACCTCTTGAACTTGGCAGCCTGGGTCAGGAGTTTGGCGTCTCTGTGGTCTTTAAGGGGCTGGAGCTCTGTGGTGGTTTATACACATTGCCTGAATTCGTTATTTGTTATTTATTCCGATGCTGAATTTGAGGTCGATGCATTGCAGTAACCCATTTTACGTGAAATGCAATAATTAGTTGTGTTTCAGTGTCATTACTATTGATGTCTACGCTAACGCCATTGTTATTATCATTATCGTCGTTGTCGTTGCCCCCCTTTTTTCTCTTTTCTCTCTCTCTCATTTTTCTCTCAGATTTGCACTGGGAAACGACAAGAAACCAACTCCAATGATAAATGAAATATTTTTGATAAAAATAAGGGGAATATCCCACGATTTCTCACACATTGTGAGAAATCGTCCCCCCCCCTCCAACGCCACCCCCGCCACCCATCCCCTCCCCCCAAAAGCCACGTAACAGACCAAAGAGGTCAGTCGGCAAGCGACTGAAAAACACTCTCGGTAAAAATTGAAAATAATCAGATACTAATAAAAAACAACAACAACAACAACCGAACTTGATTATCAAATATATAAACCTGACAATCAAAATCACAAATCAGTGTGATGAAACACCATCAAAGTGAAAGCAAACATGCAACAGGACTGTAACAATCCGTACTGAAGAAATACGAAAATATATACAAATAAAGCAACTATATATACGTAAACACAGTAATTGGGTAAACAATATACTGCCGGTATGGAAGTCGAATATAAACTCTAATCAAAAGTTCAACCAAATACAATTGGCCTTCTGATCTGATGTACAATATGTCATCTATGTCTTTGTGCACGGCAACATGCAGCACACAAGCTTTCTCTTTTACACGTGCAAACATTCGCATGTGCTCAGACACGTGCGCGCGCACACATACATACACACGCGCGCTCGTCAATGTATCATGAAGTTACTGAGTATACACAACGCTAAATGATTTACTATAATCATGTTACATCTTGTTTCAAAACAGGATCTTATCTAAAAGTGCGACGGCTTAGCATGTGGGATGTCATTATATTAAGTAAAGAAATGATTCATGTCACCTTGGAAGGGCTGTGTACTGAGCAATGTGTTGGGATCTGGGGGAACATTTGGGGCCACTGAGTGTTCGCTAACAAAGTGCTGGAACTGGACTGCCTCTCTATGTTGGGGTAGGTTGTTCTGTTCACAGGAGGGTAAGTGGGGCATACGCCAGAGGGCTGAGCGTGGTGATGGCTCAAAGGGGGGTAATGCTCCATGGGTTGTACAGAAGGAGAGACGGGTCCATCACCAGGACCGTGACCAGAGCTACTGACGCTGAGGGAGATGGAAAGCAGCAGCACGTGCACAGCTGTCACCATTGTGCAGGAGCAGGAGCTACACGCGAAGCCTGCTGCCAGCCCACAGCGGTGTCAAAGGGGGCGTGGGGGTCATACGGATTCATATGATCTGGACGATGAATATTGGCGGCACGAGGAGCAAAGCCCGGTGTATCATACCGAGTAGTGGGGACACCAGAAACTGCCTGTGCATTACTAAGACCCAGTCTGTACCGAACGTTTGCCCGTCGTGATCTGTGACACGATAACTCGCATGCACGGTTGTATTAAGTCGTATATTCTCGACCCAGATTTATATCCTCGTGAAACAAAAGCACCATGTTGCAAACCATCTGATAAGTCACTTTCTATTGGAAGTCTGGAGTACGAGGAGTCAACCAACCAGTAATTATAGTTCTCTTTACATCTGCAGAAAGCTGAACAGCCCCCTAAAAGCTTGGGCGAGTATTGTTCTGATACATTATTAGTTTGGGAGCACCAGATATAGCAAAACATCAGTGTTGTCTATAAAGGAAATAACAGTTGAACTGCATGCTGTCGAGAAATTTCGGTCAGTAGGAATAATATTATCATTTAAATTGTGTCTTCCCTTAGCTGGTATTAATGAACTGAATGTATTTTTTGCATGTGGAAAAACCTGACCACACAGCTTAACTCCCTCCCACCGTTCAACAGGCACACGTCCAGAGGGACAGTCATTCACACCCACGTGAATGATCAGAGCTTTTGAATTTGTTGTGGCGTTCTTGCTGAGACAGCTAGCGTTCAAGGTCTAGGGTACACATTCTTGGAAAACAAGTTTCTGCATGTTGTAGGAACGCAGAGTCAGTTTCTTCGGATCCAAATGTTTTAGGATGGAATCACGCTCGTTTACTGAAACATAATTTAATGTTTCAAACGGAGAGCGTTTTTGGTAAATGTTATCAGAATCAGCAGCAGAAGACTTGTCATGCTCCTTTTTTCAGCTGATCCAGATAGTGGTTCGTCACGGGAATGGAGTACGTGGTAGCGATGTCCTCGTTTTTAGAATGGTCAGACTGTAGAGGAGGTTCCTTCAGGTCGGAGGGACGTGTTCGGGCGTCACGGGGTTCCACGGGAATTCTACCTGGATGATCAGGCTGGACAGCAGTGACACGACACAGTGGAGGCAGGGGTAGCACATGTTGGAACCATGGTCCTTTGAGGGTGATTCAGAATTTTCTTTTCTTCTCTGTATGTAGCCCAAGCCTGGCTGAACTAGGTTTGGAAAGCCACTGGACAAAGAATTCGATGTCGTGGTAACTTTAGCTGTGTACTGCTTGCGGTCCATGGCTGGGTCGTTTTCGATGACACGTGTGTTTCAGCAAGGGCTAGCGATCTTGCTCTCATACTCTTCAGTTCTGATTTTATATCTCCTAACTGGGATTGAAGAGACTATCTTTTGTCAGGAAACCGATAGCTGCTTTAATCCCAGTTACTATCACTTCCAGGTCCTTTATTTTTGTCGATAGATGATTAATTTTTGTGTTCACAAAATTTTGACAACAAGAAACAGTTTCAACTCAGCCTCAGTCACATAACGTGTCTCCACACAACCTTTCTCTGGTACCCCTCTCTCTTAGTTTGATCTTGTTACTGAAGACCTAATGAGAAAGTGTTTTACATACTGCTCCAAAACTATGTGAACTAGATCCAATGCCCACGAAGTTTCTGTTCCAACACTTAGACCCTCTTCTGCCTGCCATTACCCGTATCATGAATGAATCTCAGATTTCTGGTGTCTTTCCTACTGAATGTAACCAGCTGGGTGCCAGAGAATTTTGTATAAAAAAATTAAAGTGCTGGCATTTTGAGGATTCGGGGGTAATAAGTCACAAAAAATTCGAGCACAAAAGGGCAATGGGCGATGCAGAAAGAAAATGAGTGTAGATTCTGCTTCTGGGCTTTTTTCCCCCCAATTTGGTTGAATGGAGATCTGTTCAGGCATGTAAAGACAATATAATAATTTTTTTGTGCAACCAAAAAGTCTATTTCCACATCTACATAATGACATCCATAAAGAAAAGAAACAAAACACAGCTAGAAAAAGCATGCCTTTTGTCAGATTATACCTGTAGAAGAAATTAAAACAGGCAATAAGTTTATAAAAACAAATCACAGCTCGTACAGACATGTAAGTGAACCACTGTCCCAACAATGACAAAGTTGGTTTTACCAACGTAAATGGTCAATCACGGTCTCAGAAACTGAGCTGGCAAGCTTTTTGACAGTTGAGAGCGTTCGCAAGTGAGAGGGTAACGTTCTTTGATGACGTTCACTTCTTTCAAGTTGCACGTGGGCCGACTGACTTGCCTGCTGTGCTCTGCAGTTGGCTTGCCACCTCTTCAAAAAAGTCACGTCCAGTGGATCAACCCTGCGTTTCGTGAAAATCGTGGAGCATTGGTGGTTGTTGATTTCCTACAGTCTGTAGTGAAATGTGAGAACACTGGTTACCAAGAGCTACGCACACTTTATGACCTCTGGCTGGCATTGAACCTATCGTCTTTTATCACTCCTCTCCCTCTCCTCCCATTCTTCCAACGCTGCAGTCATAGCCACTTGTTCAAAAACGCTGCCCGATTGGATGGACGGACTGAACTACCATCAAATGGGCTGTCAGTTTCATCACTGTCGTTGTCAATCACCTTCGTGTTCAAACCAATCATCAGACAAGAGAGATCCTTCTCCATTGTGAAAGCTGTCCATATCACAAGCAGAGCGTTCAGAATTATATAAATCTGCTGACTGTGACTATTTGCTTTACTGGACACAGTTTTGAATGCCTTTTTTTGCACACGTATTACAAGCACTGCCCTGAACTAGTTTCGATCTCATCTCTGAGAGAAAGCTCTGTAAACGGAATTAGATCTTCCGAATCCACTCTTAATTTCGGCGGTCCCCAAGGCTCTGTGCTGGACCCCAATGCTTTTCAAACTCAACACCACTCCACCCACACCTTCCATTGACACTTATTCCTTCCATCAATTTATACTGATGACACTAAACTTAAATAGTCTCATTCCCCTCCAAATTATGAACATCTGACTGTGTCACAGAAGTGAAAAACCTGATGACAGAAAACAAACTGAACTAAACGATAAGACTGAAGCCCTCAGACTCCTTCCTCCATCAGTAGATGCCACTTCCCTGCCTTCCACTGTCGATCCTCGGAAACTCTTCTACCTCATTCTCTGATCATGTCCGTGACCTTGTCTTTTTCTTCAATAAAGATCTTTCCATGCAGTATCACATCAGCAAAACCTGTCAAACGAACGACTTTGAACTCAGAAGAAGCAGCTCCATTCGCCATTTCCTCTCACTTGACACAACCAGAACACTAGTCAGTTCATGCATACCATCTAGATTAGACTATTGCAACTCTCTTGTCCTCAAACACTCCTCAGACCACTACAGCAGGTACAAAACTCCGCCGACAAACTGATTTATAAAACAAAAGATCCTCACACAGCGCACACCTTCTAAAAGAGTTGCACTGGTTACCAATATAGCAAAGAATCAAATACAAAGCCACCTGTCTCTGCCACCATGTCAAATCTTTGAAATCTATGTACCCTCCCGTTCTCTTCGCTGTGCTGCCGATGATAGAACCTTCCGCGTCCCAAAATACAAAAAGACAAAAGCACGGTGGTCGAGCCTTTTCATCATCTGCTGTTCAAATATGGAACTCTTCGCCTCACCACGTCCGACACCCCCCCTTACTGTCTTCCTTTAGATCTAACCTCAAGACTTTCCTCTTCCAGCAGCATTTCCTCTAGACCCTCTCATTCATAAAGTAGTCAGTTGATTGTGTAAGTATATTTGTAACGCTGTATTGAGTGTGCGTCTAATGTATGTATGTATGTATGTATGTATGTATATGTATGTATTATACTACGAGTTTGTATGCACATATACATGTTTGTTGTGCATGATTGTGAGTTGAGGACTGAGTGTGCGTGTGTGTGGACTGCGAAGCGCTTTGTGCAATGAGGAAAACGCTGAAAAATGTCCAGTTATTATTATTAATATCATTATTATTATATTTAGTCCAAAATTCTTCTGTATCCGTGTTTGTTTTTATTTCCGATTTACATTTGTTGCCTTTTTATGTACTATTCCTCGCTCCCCCCCAATCCCCAATATTCCTTATGACACTGGTGAAACAGGCCAAATCTTACCCTGGCCAGAGTTTACGCCCGTAAGAACTGGCCTAGGCCAGAGTTTACCCCCGAAGAACTGACCTGGGCTACATCATACCCGGGGTATAGTTTGGCCTAGGCCAGTTTATATCCTCTGGGCCATTTCTTATCCCCTCTCTTTTTTCTGAAAAACATTGATATTTGAATAGTGCCAATATTAACAACATTAGAATGAAGGATATGTAAACTGCGAGGAATATATTTCACACAATATTTATTACCAATGGGATTTTATTCAAAACTGGAAAGTAATCAATGAACTTGTTGCTTGGATAAAACTGTTGTCTTATTTGCAATTCAGATTTTCGATATGTAACACCTGTTTAATTGATATTATTTTTGAACATGAAGTTCGCTCCTAGAGACGTTCCGTCGCTCTGATGTACAGTGATTGCTTTTGATGAATTATGATTAGTAATCTTGAGTTGGAAATAGAAAGAGGGAGACGTAGTGGCACACCACGAGAGTTGCTTGCGTTTATGCAAGGTTTGTAATACGGCTGTTACGGCTGGTACCAGAGAAATGTTGTGTGGAGACAGGTTATGTGACTGAGGCCGAGTTGAAACTGTTTCCTGTTGTCAAAATTTTGTGAACACAAAAATTAATCATCTATCGACAAAAATAAAGGACCTGGAAGTGACAATAACTGGGATTTTACGGCTATTTTATAATGGAATGCACAAAGTAGAATGACCTCGAAACAAGCATGTGCATGAAAAATATTTGTCTACGAAGTCGGTTTTCATTTTTTCATTTTTTTGTTTGTTTGCTTGTTGTTCATAGGAAGCAGATGTAATTTGTTAGTTATAAGTACGTTTGCCAAATTTGCACATTCAAATGCTAATTGTTATTTGAAACATATTTGTGTTTTCTTATTAAGTTATAGTGTTGAGTATTTGAATGTCTTCTTTTGGACGTAAAGTATCATTTGATAGCAGTCCTCCATAAGCAATTGGAGTGAAAGGTTAAATAAAACTTTAAACTATAATGGTTTAGATAATGAGCATGGAAGAAAGAAGAAACTGAGAAGAGAAACAAGAAGAAAGAGAGCGTATTGAAGAAAGGTAAAGAACACACACACACAAACGCGCGCGCGCGCGCGCACGCACACTCCCTTTATTGTGTATATAAACCTCTTATTCACGCTCCATGAAATGATGGTTTAGCGGTTTATTTTGCAGATAATTTGGGGGGTCAGCTTTATGTTCCCCCAGGTTTATGTTCCCCAAAATTTTCCTTCAGCCAGCTAGAAGTTCTTACAAGACTGTATTCCCCCAGGTCTATGTTCCCACGGGTCTATGTTCCCCTAAATTTACGTTTTCTTGGTCTTTGTTCCCCCCGGTCTTTGTTCTCCCAGTCTATACTCCCCCAGGTCGATGTTCCCCAAAAAACGTTTTTGGTACGTCCATGTTCCCTCAGGTCTGTATCCCCCGAAGACTATGTTCGCCATATGTTTGTGTAATCACATATATACTTCAGGGTGCTTGTCAGCGGTGGTCAGCAGCAGTCAGTGGTCAGCAGTCAGTAGTGGCCAGCGGTGCTCAGTGGTCCATAATGGTCGGCGGTGGTCATCAGTCAGTGGTGGACAGTGGTGGTCTGTGGCAGTCAGTAGTGGTTAGTAGTGGTCAGTCATGCTCACCGGTAGTCAGTAGTATGTAGTGGTCAGTGGTCGTCAACAGTGGTCAGTGATCTGTAGTGGTCAGTGGTGGTAAGCGGTGGTCAGTAGTTCTCCGCGGTTACTGGTGGTCAATGGTGGTCAGTAGTGGTCCGTATATAGTGGCCAGTGGTTCTCAGTGGTGGTAAGTGGTGGTCAATGGTGCACTGTGATTGTGGTCAGCAGTAGTCAGTGGCAGTCAGCGGTCAGTTGTCAGTGATGGGCAACGGTGGTTATTGGTGGACAGTGATGTCAATGGTTTACAGAAGTCAGTGGTCGGTGGTGGTCAGCAGTGGTCAGTGCTGGGCAGCTGTGGTCAGTTGTCAGAAGTTGTCAGTGGTCAGTAGTGGTCAGAGGTCAATGGTCATAAGTGATCAGTATATAGTAGTCAGTGGTCGGTCAGCGGTAAGCGTTTAAGCGATCAGCACTGCTAGTGGTAAGTGGTGGTCAGCTGTCAGTAGGGGTCAGTGGTGGTCAGCATTGGTCAGTGTTCAGCAGTGATCAGCAGTTGTCATCAGTGGTCAATAATGGTCAGTGGTCAGTATATGGTGGCCAGCAGTGGTCAGTTGTGGTCAGTTATGGTTAGCGGTGGTAAGTGATCAGGAGTAGTCAGAGCTCAGTTGTGGGCAGCAGTGGGCAGAGGCCAGTGGGCAGCAGTAGTCAGTGGTCTGTAGTAGTAAGTGCTGGTCACTGGGTAGTGGTTGTCTGTGATCAGCAGTGGTAAGTCATGGTCAGGAATGGTCAACAGTATGGTGGAATCCTGCTAAAACGTTCCATTACTGCATTCAAAGTGATGCAAGCTGAACTCTGATAGTGGTCAGTAGTGGTCATGCAGCGGCCAAACACCTTCAAAGATATTATGCACAGATGTGACAACAAAATGCGGTCTGCGAACTTCTGAATTGTCAATAATGGTCAGCGGTGGGGGAACATAGACCTGGGGGATCTTAGACCTGGGGGAACATAGACATGCTCCCTAGAATTGCATGTCAACTCGGTCACTGTTAACTTCTTTGATGCTGTCTGAAAATGAGTATGAGGTGAGTGGGCATGGAATTGGCAGGCATGGCACGTGAAGGACGCGCACGTGTCTGTGTGTGTGTGTGTGTGCGTGCGCGCGCGCGTGTGTGTGTGAACATAGACGCTAAGGTCAACAACAGGATCGCCAAAGCCAGCGCTCCTCTTTTCAAATAATAATCTACAGAAGTAGTGCATACAATATTTAATTATTGATAATTTTTTTGTTGTTTTTGTCCTAATCCCGCTTCCACCGTCCCTCCTCTCACACACACCCTTCCAATATTATGTTTTTTTCTTTCTCCAATCACTGACACTCACCCTCTCCATTTTACATTTTGTACTCTATCTTTCCCACATTCTGTTCTCTCTGTCTGTCTGTCTGTCTCTTCCTTTCTTAGTCCCCTCCCCCCTGCCCCCCTTTCCCTCC
Organism: Babylonia areolata; assembly: GCF_041734735.1. Lineage (NCBI taxonomy): Eukaryota > Metazoa > Mollusca > Gastropoda > Neogastropoda > Buccinidae > Babylonia > Babylonia areolata. The sequence goes on from NC_134889.1 coordinate 12,106,295, forward strand.
ATCTCAACCGCCCCCCTTTTCATTCGAATATACAGAAATGTCGATTTCTAATTAATACTAACAATAATCATTATGATAGGAATGATAATAATCCAAATAATAATAATAATAATATCATTTATTTTCAGTCTAATATCATCATCTTAGATGAACAGACTAAAATAAATAAACTAACGAACGAACGACCACTTGTGTCCCACATGTGGGCGAGACTTCAGGGCCCGGATTGGCCTCACCAGTCATTTCCGGACCCACAGCCACCGATCTTTCATCTGACTCTTGAAGCCATGGTCATCTTCGAATCCGAAGGACGAACATCATCACATCACTTTTTTGACGAACATCATCACATCACTTTTTTGACGAACGTCATCACATAACTTTTTTTGCATTAATTGCAAAGTGGCTTGAACGTTGGAAGGAGTTATATGAATTCCCACTGTTATCATCATCATCATTATCATCATCATCATTAATGTAAATGTGATACAGACTGGTTGGGTTTATATAAATTCCTAAATGTCAGGTCAGGGGCACAGCCCTTGCTACTGGTACCATGTAACCCAGTGCTACCTGCCGGATGTGAAGTCTCCCAACGACGGACCAGGCGGAGGAGGAAACCTTTCTCAACGGCTGTGAAGGCGGAAGAGGATGACCAAAGGGCAGGGGGAGCTCTTATCCTTGGCTGTAAGTCACCCTTGGAGACGGAGCTCTGAAGAAAAAAACCTGCACCTGCCGAGGCCGTCCTACACGTGGCAGTATCTGCACCTGTTGGACTGTGAGCGTCGGTAGGCGAAAGAGTGGGGAAGGGACTGCACAACTTCTCCTCACTAAAAACAAAGTCACCTGTGCTGGTCAGGCAACCAGGCTACGTCGGAACGACGAGCTAGCCCTTCAACACCCAGCTTTCCCAAGCCCTGCGGCGATGGAGAAGTGGTAACGGGGACAGGCAGAGGATGCTGCTGGCAGTTCCTAGTCACGACTCTGCACGCAGGCGGCTGTGGGGTGATGGTCGTCCGCCGTAGACTAGGGCAGATGCGGCGCCCGTATCCTACCAGTGTCAGAACAACCCTTTTTAGGGACAGCACTGCTCTCCCCACATGGGGAAAGGGAGATAAAGGATCCCTAAACAAAGCCTGCCTCACCTAGTACCTAGTAGGAAACCGCACCTACTCGGACATCCAACACTAGCGGTCGAAAACAACAGAAGAAAAGAACCAGGAGTCATGCCCTGACTCTGGGTGCCTGGAATGTTCGCACCCTCATAGACAGAGACAGGTGGACATAGCAGCCCTGAGCGAAACCAGGTTTGCCAGTGAAACCCAGCTGGAGGAAGAAGGAGGGGGCTACACCTTCTACTGCATTGGGAAGCCAGATAGCACCCCAAGAACCACAGGCGTGGGCTTTGCCATACGAACCAAACTTGCATGACAGCTTGACAGCCTTCCACGTGGGATAAACGACAGGCTGATGACCCTACGTCACAGTCATCAGCTGCTATGCCCCGACGATGATGACATCAAAGCAGCTTTCTACGAGGAGCTCAGCCGCACCATTTCAGCGGTAGAAAGAAAGGACAGGCTGATCATCCTTGGGGATTTCAATGCCCGCGTCGGCGTGGACTTCTCCTCGTGGCCAAAAGTCCTAGGACAGCACAGCACCCTTTGTTGTACTGCTGTGAAACATGGACGACGTATCGCCGTCACATTCAACAACTTGAGCAGTTTCACCAGAGATGCCTACGAAAGATCCTCGGCATAAAGTGGCAAGACCTGTCCTGGGATGCTGCCTTTCTGGACTGACACATCCAGGTACTCATTTTCTGTGAGGTATTGTGTCAGTCTTGCAGCCATGACAGAAAAGATTTTTCCTTTGACATTGAGGAGCCATATTGGTCTGAACTGGTCAATGGCACTTGAATTCTGCTCTTTCGGGATGTACACGCCATCAGCTATCATCCACTGGTCGTTGATCTGATTCCTCCATGCTGAACGTATCACTCTGTGGACCCACTCAAGGACTTTGGGACATTTCTTGTACAATTCCGTTTGGCCCTGGTGATGATTTGGCCCTGGCTTTCTTGACCACTTCCTGTACTTCCTGAAGGGTTGCTGGTTTATCGCTGAACTTCTTTGGTTTCCTGGGATGAACGGAACCCTTGAGATCTAGTGGTTTCTTGCTTTGTGGATCAGAATAGGTTTTCCTGGAGTGCTTTTCCAAGTGTGTGTTTGTCCACTGTGAGTTTCCCTGATACGGGCTGCTCGAACAGTTTCCTGGTGAACTGAAAGGGGTCTCGAAAGAAGCAGTCTTGTGTCTTCTTCTTTTTCCTCCTTTTCCTCCTTGCTGATTCTGCTTTACAGAGGGCACTGTGCTTTACTTCCAGGTCTTTCCAAAGTTTTTGTAGGTACTGTTTCTCAAATTCTGAAGCTGTCTTCATCCTTTTCTTGAGCTTTCTTTTTGTATTTCGGATGTTGTCCATTTCTCGCTGTCACCTGGATTTTTGAGGAGGTGTTCTTGTCTTTGGTTATTTCACTCCATAGGTTTCCCGACACGTTGCGTACACGATATCTGCGTAGATGGCTAACTTGTGTTCCTAGGTGCTCTTTCCTATGAGTGCATCAAGTTTTCGAACTATTTTCTGGTCCAACTCTTCCCATTCCGTTTTTGGCAAGTTTAGTTTCTGGCGTTTGGCTTCAAGATCTTGTACAATTGATTAGTCTGAATTATCAGCGTGGATGTCCTTGGCACTGTGGTTTAAACCCTGGCCTTTCCGCCCACAGACACATGGGAATTCCATCAGTTCTGAAATCTAGTATGTTTACCATTTCCAGTCGTGATTCTGTTAACAGATAGTAACAAATTCTGAGTACAAATGGATCAGACTCCATTGAACATTTCTTTTATTTTTGCAGCTCAACATGAACATTCTGGATAGATGTATGACATTCTTTAACTATTTTCAAAATATATATTTCATTCCTTTTATCTTTGAGGAAGCGAACCACTCTGACAGTAAAAAGAACGGCCTATTTGGAGTTGAACAACGCGACCTAACGTTAACCCTACGCTTATGGCATAATCAAGAAAGTGATTTTATTTTGGGAATATCCGCATTATCATTATTGTAGCAAAGAAAACAAGAACAACTTTTGTGTTTGTAATTTTCGAACACCAGTTGCTATGTACATCCGTTTTCATCAATTGAACAAATTCAACTCTCGTAATCTTCAGATATTTTATGCTTCAAATGAATGAAAGAGTAACACACACACACACACACACACACACTAACACAAAACGAAAAAAAACAACACATGAATTTTCTTTTCCGGAATATTGAAAATAAAATGAAAGCGTAGCCTTTCAACACTCTCAAAAAAATATGTCTAACACTGGCTCAAAGTATTTATAAGAAACACAATGATTTAAAATAAAAACAAACAAACAGAAAACAAAACAAAACTCATTTACACGATAGTTTTAATCGGTCATATACACGCGCAAGCTCGCGCACACACTCGCCCTCACACACTGAGACACGCATGCGCGCGCGAGCGATCGTGCCATACCCTAGAACGTATACACAGTTTACGACTTGGACAGAGAAGGAGTGGAAGAGAGATTATACAACATGTACCACACACTGGAGCAAGGAAAAACCCTTACATGTGTAAGTACTCAGTGAACACTTACACATGTAAGGGTTTTTCCTTGCTCTAGTGTGTGGTACATGTTTGTTTGTAAGTACTCAGTGAACAGGGGGTTAGGGGGTGCACGGGATGGGTACTACCTCTAGAGGGGGGGTGGGGGTGGGGGGCTTGTCACGCTCTTCCGGGAGTGGTTCGTCCTCTTATTGGTCCCCACCGGCACCCAGCTCTCACCTATGGGTCCTAGAAGCTGCTAGCATGCGGTAGCGCCCAACCCCCGGGCAACGGCTTTGACAGGCTGGCTAAACTAGGTGAGGGTAGCCGACGGGTCTCAAACCCTCGGTGAGTTAGGGCTTGTCTACCCAAGCATGTGAAGACTGGATCCGGCGGACTCTGTGGAAGAAACCTTCATGGTTCAACGGAGAGGAAGGCGGTTGCAGCAGAGCACTGTGGAGTGCTGAGGGCAGGATGAGGCACATAGGATATCCTGGTCATCCACTGCATCTGTTTCCATCTCCAGTCGTCTTGACCTCGTCTTGCCACTAGATACAGACGGTCTCGGACAAGAGAGTGAGGTCGACGGTGCGCAACTCCTCCTCACTATAAACAAAGTCATCGCGCAAGTCATCAGTCATCCTTCATCCCATACCATCATTTTCCCCAAGCCCTGTGGCGACAGGCGAGAGACAAAGTGACAGGTGCGGGTACACTGGCAGTTGTAGCCGCGGACCTGCACACAGGCAGCTCAGGCCATAGGGTCGTTTTTCACCGACTGGAGCAGCGCTGGAGATCGGCAGCCCCCTGAGCGACTGAGCAGCCCTCTTCAGGACAGCACTGCTCACCTCCATGGCATGAGGAAGGGGCTAGAAAAACATTGCCTGCTCCACACCACCCTAGTCAGCATACCGCGGCTGACGGGGGCCTTTCTCAAGCGGTCGACACACAAAGGAAAGAAAGAAGAAAACAAGGAGCACCCCATTGACCATTGCCATATGGAACGTGCGTACGCTTCTGGACAGAGGCGACTCAGACAGACCACAGAGACGCACAGCACTCATTGCGAGTGAACTAGCCAGGTACAACATCGACATCGCTGCCTTGAGACCAGACTGGCAGAAGAAGGCGAACTCTGTGAGCGAGACGCTGGCTACACCTTCTTTTGGAGTGGTCGCGGACCTGAGGAGAGACGTGAGGCTGAAGTTGGCTTTGCAGTGAAGACAACCCTCGTTGGCAAGCTGGCTGGCCCTCCGAAACGAGTGAACGATCGCCTGATGACGATGAAACTCCCTATATACAACGGGAAGAAGTTTACCACCATTGTCAGCGCCTACGCGCCCACCATGACCAACCCGGATGAGATCAAGGACAAGTTCTACGAGGACCTGAACGCTGTCATCACCACTGTTCCCAACGCAGACAAGCTCATCACTCTTGGTGACTTTAACGCGAGAGTTGGCTGTGACAGCACCTCCTGGGAAGGCGTGATTGGGAAGCATGGGGTTGGTAACTGTAACAGCAATGGTCTACTACTTCTCCAGACATGTGCCGAGCACGACCTTCTTATCACAAACACCGTCTTCTGCCTCCCTACCCGTAACAGGACGTCATGGATGCATCCTCGCTCTGGGGATTGGCATCTCATCGACTTTGTCATCGTCAGGAAGAGGGACAGGCAGAGGGCCATGTGCGGCGCCGAGTGCTGGACAGACCTCTGCTTTATCATCTCCAAACTCACCTCCGCATCCAGCCCAAGAGACGGCCTCAGGGCATGAAAGCACTCAAACGCCTGAATGTCAACAAGCTGGAGCTAGGCAACGTCAAGCAGAGTTTTGCTGACACCCTGGAGGAACGCCTGGAGTCCACCGTGCTGGACAACCAGAATGTGGAGGCAGCATGGGGCGCACTGCATGAGACGGTGTACAACACTGCCATGGAGTGCCTGGGGCCTTCTGCCAGGAAGCACAAAGACTGGTTTGATGAGAACTGCACTGAGATCAAGCAGCTGCTGGAAGGCAAACGCCAAGCCTACAGAGCCCACATTGAAGATCCCAAGTCACAGTCAAAGAAGGCATACTGAAGAGCGCACGCAGCACCATCCAGCTGAAGCTGCGGCAGATGCAGGATTGCTGGTTGAGCAACAAAGCTGATGAGATCCAGGGTTTTGCAGACAGGAACGACATGAAGAACTTCTATAACGGCCTGAAAGAAGTCTACGGTCCCACCACCTCCGGATCTGCTCCACTCCTCAGTGCTGATGGTTCTACCCTAATCACTGATAAGGACGGGATCCTTGAGAGATGGGCTGAACACTTTGACAGCGTACTGAACCGCCCTTCCACCATCAATGATGAAGCCATCGACCGACTCCCCCAGGTGCCAGTCAGTGAGTCGTTGGGTGCCATTCTAACTTTGGAGGAGACCCAGAAAGCTATCCGTCTGCTATCCAATGGCAAAGCCCCTGGCTCAGACTCCATCCCAGCTGAGGTCTACAAAGAAGGTGGTATGGCGCTGAATGAGAAGTTTCATCAGCTGTTCCAGCTCATCTGGCAGCATGAGGCAGTTCCACAGGACTTCAAAGACACTTCCATCATACACCTGTACAAGCGCAAAGGAAATCGTCAGGCCTGTGACAACCATCGTGGAATATCCCTGCTGTCCGTCGCAGGCAAGACTCTGGCCAGAATGCTACTCAACCGTCTCATAGCGCACCTTGAGCAAGATCTTCTACCAGAGAGCCAGTGTGGTTTCCGGAAAGAACGCGGGACTATCGACATGGTGTTTGCTGCCAGGCAGCTCCAGGAGAAGTGTCAGGAACAGAACGCCGACCTTTACTCCACCTATGCCGATCTGACCAAGGCCTTCGATACTGTTAGCAGAGATGGCCTTTGGAGAATCATGGCGAAATATGGATGTCCCAGAAAGTTCATCACCATCACACGGCAACTACACGATGGGATGCTGGCCCGAGTCCAAGACAAAGGAGAGACTTCAGAACCATTCCCTGTCTCCAACGGAGTCAAGCAAGGGTGTGTTCTTGCCCCCACCCTGTTCAGTCTCATGTTTTCAGCCATGCTGACAGATGCCTTCAGAGACGCTGACGTAGGCATTGGCATCAGGTACCGCACAGATGGCTCACTCTTCAACCTCAGGAGGCTTCGAGCAAAAACCAAGGTGAGGATAGACACCGTCAACGACTTCCTGTTTGCTGATGACTGCGCTCTCAACGCTGCCTCCGAAGCTGACATGCAACACAGCGTCAACAAGTTCTCTGCTGCCTGTGACAACTTTGGCCTCACAATCAGCACAAAGAAGACTGAGGTGATGCACCAGCCAGCTCCAGGAAAGCCTTACGTTGAACCGAACATCTTCATCAACGGGCAACGACTGAACGCGGTGGACAAGTTCACATACCTGGGCAGTACATTCTCTCGCAAAGTTGTCATCGACGACGAGGTGAATGCCAGACTCGCCAAAGCCAGCGCTGACTTTGGCAGACTCCATAAGAACGTTTAGAACAGGAGAGGCATCACCCTGGAGACGAAGCTCAAAGTATTCAAGGCCATAGTTCTCACCACACTGCTCTATGGATGTGAATCATGGACGGTCTACAAACGCCACGCCAAAAAGCTGAACCACTTCCACACCACCAGCCTCAGAAAACTTCTCGGCATAAAGTGGCAAGAGAAGATCCCTGACAGAGAGGTGCTCACTCGTGCAAACTTGCCCAGCATCTACACCATCTTGATGCAGTTCGCATGCCAGACCACCGGCTCTCCAAGAAACTTCTGTACGGCGAACTGGCAAGCGCTTCCATGGAGGCCAAAAGAAGCGCTTCAAAGACACTCTGAAAGCTTCTCTGAAGGCCTTCAACATCAGCCACGACACGTGGGAGCTGAATGCAATGGACAGACCAAAGTGGCGTACAGCTGTCCACAAAGGCGCCAAGTCCTGTGAGGCCAACAGAATCGCTGCAGCAGAGCAACGCAGACAGGCCAGGAAAAGCAGTGCCAGAAAGTCCCCGACAGCCGCCACCATCCCCTGTCCACACTGCGTCAGAACCTTCCGGGCGCGGATTGGCCTGACCAGTCACCTGCGCACCCACAGAGCCCAACCCACCCACCCCCAGGATGACTAGATGGTCCTCGTCGATCCCGACGGACGAACCACACACTCAGTGAACATGAAAGAATGCAGAATTTGTCCATCATTATAAAGTTACACAAAGAGTTGTGAACGATTAAAAACAAACAAAAACAAACAAACAACAACAAAAACAACAAAAAACTCATGCAACTATCCCCCTCTCCCCCAGCGCTAATTAGTTTTTAGAATTAAAAAGACTGATTATGATGTTTCTCCACTCGCCATATGAAAAACGAAAACACCAAGGCTTAGTTTATTATCCACTCAGTATAACAGTTTCTGCTCATCCAGTGAAACCATCCCGCTTGTTGTGTGTTGTCCGGTGTTGTAAAGAGTTCTTTACACACACACACACACACACACACACACACACACAGAAAGACAGACAGAGACAGGCAGACAAGCAGACAGACATAGACACTGAGAGACAGACGGACATAGAAATAGATACACAAAGAGACAAACAGATGAACACACAAAGCATATCCTGAATGACGCCACTGGACACCGGACGGAAACAACAAACGCCAACGCAGCAGCATAGTAAAACCACGGTCACCGTTCGGGAAAGCATTACATTTGAACATTGCTAATGGACAATGACAAACGCACAGAAATATTGCGGGTAGCAATGGCTCTCCATTTTTGCCCATGACAGAAAAAGGAAAAAAGTATCTTAAAAAATCATATATAAAGAACACATCACAAACGTTACGACCAATCAGAAAAGAAGAAATAATACCAAAAATCTTCCAACAGAACATTAACCAAATTCTCGAACAGTTAAAAAAATCATATAAATCAAGATTTTAAAAAAGGAGATTCAATCAGAAGAAAAAATGCAATAAAATCAATGAAATATGCACATTTTGCGTGCGACAGTAATGTGGAAAGACAGAGACAGAGAGAACAAGAACAAGAACAAAACTTTAATCTCCAGGCCTCCGGCCCCTAGAAAGAGGTCAAAAGTACACAGTATGGTGATCACTCAACCACAACAAAATGTAAAATACGTACTAACTTAACCTGTAGAACAAAAGTGCTTCTCGTGCATTGTAAATTAATTCTAACTTTCATCATTGTTGTCACAGAATTCCTGTCGTATCTTCAGGGCATTAAATATATAAACGCATAGTTTACGAATACTGTAAACAGAACCATTCTTCATCAAGTGAACATACGATTGACCTTCAGAGTTCAGATGTTTTTGCCGCAGGTCATTGTAAAGGACACAATTGTTTATAAAATGGTTTTCATCTTCGATTACATTACAACGTTTACATGCGTAATTTGAATTACATTTGAATGAGAGAGAGAGAGAGAGAGAGATGAACAAATCGCACACAAAGATGGATCTTGTACAAAAACCAACACTTTTTCTCACCCTAGCTCCCCCCACCCCCCACGCACCTCTCCCCCCCCACCCCCAACCCCTCCCGGATTTTATTTATTCGGTTAATTCATTTCCAGACCATCGACTGAAGAGTTATATTTTCTCCTTCATGAATTTTCCATTCTGTCGTATCGCATCGAATCGCACCGTATCGTATCAAATCAAATCAAATTGCATCGTATCATATTGTATCGTATCTTCCTGCATTGTACTGCATTGCACTCAATTGCATCGCACCGCATTGTAGTCTATTGTGTTTGCATTGCATTGTATTCTATCGTATTGTTTTGCTGTCAAAACATATTTCTCTGGAAATCGGGCTGCTCCACACGGGGAGAGTGTGTCACCACACTGCAGTTCCACCAACTTTCTATTTTTATCTTTTACTGTGACACGACAGGGCCCATCTTGCAACATCAACAGATTCATGTTTGATTTAGTCACTTCACAGTTCCAAGTCAATTCAGCACACACAATACGTGTGTACTGTTTTCCGCCTTGTGATTCTGGAACCAGGATCAAAATCATTGCGATCGATCGAACATTCAAATGTCATTTCCTATTCATGCTGTTCACGCGTTTTTGCAACACACATCCAGCTGAAAGACAAAGAATATACATGCACGAGGGCACATATGCATGTACTTAAGCGCACACATACACACACAAGCACACAGACACACACATACGTACGCACGCATGCACACACGCGCGCGCGCACACACACACACACACACACACACACACACACACAGAGCTCACTGACACTCACCAGTCTTCCCCTCCTCACTGGCTGCAACTCCTCACTTAGAGCCATGCTGCACGTTGCAGGCAACCTCTGTCTGATTGAGGACAACCTTGGAGACAACCTCACAGTTGTTGGGGACAACATCCACAGTTGTTGTTGGGGACACCCTCACAGTTGTTGGGGACACCCTCACAGTTGTTAGGGACACCCTCACAGTTGTTGTTAGGGACAATCTCACAGTTGTTGTTGGGGACACCCTCACAGTTGTTGGGGACACCCTCACAGTTGTTAGGGACACCCTCACAGTTGTTGTTAGGGACAATCTCACAGTTGCTGGGGACACCCTCACAGTTGTTGTTATGGACAATCTCACAGTTATTGTTGGGGACACCCTCACAGCTGTTGTTAGGGACAATCTCACAGTTGTTGTTGGGGACACCCTCACCGTTGTTGTTGGGGACACTCTCACAGTTGTTGGGGACACCCTCACAGTTGTTGTTATGGACAATCTCACAGTTGTTGGGGACACCCTCACAGTTGTTGGGGACACCCTCACAGTTGTTGTTGGGGACACCCTCACAGTTGTTGGGGACAATCTCACAGTTGTTACAACCACACAGTTGTTGTTGGGGTCACCCTCACAGTTGTTGGGGACACCCTCACAGTTGTTGTTGGGGACAACCTCACAGTTGTTGGGGACACCCTCACAGTTGTTGTTGGGGACAACCTCACAGTTTTTGGGGACAACCTCACAGTTGTTGGGGACACCCTCACAGTTGTTGCTGGGGACAACCTCACAGTTTTTGGGGACAACCTCAAAGTTGCTGGGGCCACCCTCACAGTTGTTGTTGGGGACAACCTCACAGTTGTTGGGGACACCCTCACAGTTGTTGTTGGGGACAACCTCACAGTTGTTGGGGACACCCTCACAGTTGTTGCTGGGGACAACCTCACAGTTTTTGGGGACAACCTCAAAGTTGCTGGGGCCACCCTCACAGTTGTTGTTGGGGACACCCTCACAGTTGTTGTTGGGGACAACCTCACAGTTTTTGGGGACAACCTCACAGTTGTTGGGGACACCCTCACAGTTGTTGTTGGGGACACCCTCAGTTGTTGGGGACACCCTCACAGTTGTTGTTGGGGACAACCTCACAGTTGTTGGGGACACCCTCACAGTTGTTGTTGGGGAGAACCTCACAGTTTTGGGGGACAACCTCACAGTTGTTGGGGACACCCTCACAGTTGTTGTTGGGGACAACCTCAGTTTTGGGGGACAACCTCACAGTTGTTGGGGACACCCTCACAGTTGTTGTTGGGGACACCCTCACAGTTCTTGTTGGGGACACCCTCACAGTTGTTGGGGACACCCTCACAGTTGTTGTTGGGGACACCCTCACAGTTGTTGGGGACACCCTCACAGTTGTTGGGGACACCCTATCAGTTGTTGGGGACACCCTCACAGTTGTTGTTGGGGACACCCTCACAGTTGTTGGGGACACCCTCACAGTTGTTGGGGACACCCTCACAGTTGTTGGGGACAACCTCAAAACTGTTGTCGGGGACACCCTCACAGTTGTTAGGGACAACCTCACAGTTGTTGCAGTTACGATCTTTAAGCATTCCACCCCACACCACATTACACTACCACCCACCCACCACCACCACCCCCACACCACACCACTTCCCCCATACCATACCATCACACCCCACCCCACACCAACACCTCACCACAACCCATACAACACCAAAATCCAATACCAACATCACTCACCACAGACCAGACCACATCCTGAAGCACCACAAAGCTTGCTGATGGAAAGTGATGGTGATTGGGTAGGGGTGGGGGGGAGGGATGGAGAGGCCAGGTGGTAGTGGTGGAGGGGAGGGAGGGCTGGAGGCCACAGCAGAAGAGTGGTGGGGGCTGGGGGCCACAGCAGGAGTGGGGGGGGGGGGGGGGGGCTGGGGGCCACAGCAGAAGAGTGGTGGGGCCTGTGGGCCACAGCAGGAGTGGTGGGGGCTGTGGGCCACAGCAGGAGTGGTGGGGGCTGGGGGCCACAGCAGGAGTGGTGGGGGCTGGGGGCCACAGCAGAAGAGTGGTGGGGGCTGGGGGCTGTCCAGTGTCTGAACCACTACCTGACTGACATTTGGGTTTGTAAGGAAGATGGTAACCCCCGTCATTTCTACCCCCACATCTCTCTCTCTCTCTCGATAACGTTCATGATGGCATCTCACCCTCCACTGAACCCCCAGTACCAGTGGTTGAGAATCCCCCGACTCCAATTCTTCGGGTAAACTGAGGTCGCGTAAAAGAACCCACGGTAACAAGACTTTCTATTCGTTCAAGTCTACAGTAAACCAAATTGTGATAAATGACTAAAACACATGTTCATGCAGAAAAGGAAATCTTGGATGACGATGAACAATGACAAGCACGTGGACATACAAAATTAGAAATCACAATGTCATGAGACAGATACAAAGACCGGAGTGTAACAAGGGGTGCAGGACTGCTGCACGTGCACCCAGCCCTGACAGTGTCCGTAGTCAAGAACTGGTGTGTGGGGACACACACGGACTGAACAAAGCCCTTTGCACAAAGCTGGATGCCCACGCGGTCAGAAACAAAATGTTGTCTTTATCTTTATGTCTCCCTTCTCTTGTTACATAAGTGTGTTTATCTGTGTACTCATATGTATGTATGTATGTATGTATGTATGTATGTGTTATTATGAATGTGCATAGATGTGTATGCATATAGAATCTACTGTGTGATTGCACCCTGTCAGTGTGTCGGGAGCTGCATGCATCTCTTCTTGTTATCTTTTTTTTCTTTTTCTTACTAATTATCTTCTATACATTTTCTCTGTCCTGAGGAGGTAAAATAAAAAGCTTAATTATTTGTTACTCCACTCATTTAAAAAGTCATTAATTCTGTCTGTCTATCTCTGTCTGTCTCACGCTGTTGTCGTCCCTTTCTGACGCACTATCTTTGGCACTCTCTATTCCTTCGCTGCAGGAAACTATTTTCTTCACCAATCACACACAGCATTTTCATTCTACTTTCTTCTCTCATCTACCTCCCACCCATGCCACAGTTCCCCTCTATCCCCTCTTCTCTATTGATCATCTGCGGTGACTTTCTACCTCGGTGACTTTCTACCTCCCCTTAATCAAACTGGGAAGGGCGGATGACTAGCTTGGGGATAGAGAGATGGAGATAGTTGATAGTTTTTCAATATTTTTATCTCGCATGAAATTTGACACCACTTTTTTTTTATAATTTCACATTCATCTGAATCCCAGAGTGGGCAGTCTAAACCTTGACACAGTAAAGTTCCTTCGGATTGTGATGAAAAATACAGGGTAATAGTCACAGATTTACATGACTGATAAAAAATACGAATCACTGACTTGGTAAGAGTGGAAGGAGACGGCACGGATACAAGCAACGAGGGAAACAATACTGAGTCATTGTGATCATAGTCACTGGGCTGAACTGAAATATCGGACTCGTGTAATCCAGAATAACGATAAAAAAGACAGTTTCTCCACACTGTAAGTTCATCTTTGCTGCACGAAAACCGTTTTTGGATTATGTCGAGTGTAGGTTGTAATTTTTTGAGACTCTTGTCTTTGCAAGGAGAAGTTGAAGCAGACATGATTACACGACACAGGGACAAAGACAATACATAATACTCACTGTGCCGGAGTTGTTCATAATTTCACACTAAAATAAAATCCATTGCGATGAAATGAAGATATACTACACACACACACACACACACACACACAACAAACACAGCACTGTTCACAGGTCAAGGAAGGATATCCACAGAACATGACCCGTGGCACACACAACAGCGGATGTCCGTGTTTTGTCTGTGTCCGGTACAGGTGTACTTCACATCATGTCGCGGAAATCACTTGATTATCTATTCAACCAAACAATTTTTATACCACTGTGCACAGAATATTTCAATTGATACAAAAAAGGATATTAATCACTCGATAGGGTGAAATAAGCTGAATTAGCACACTGAATAAATTAATTTGGCGGAGCGTCATAGAATGGCGTCCGCTCAGTCCATGAGAACAGCTCAGAGACAGTGAGAGAGAGAGAGAGAGAGAATCAGAATCAATTTTAATTAAATGTCAATTAAACCTTCAAACTGAAATCAATCCGCAATCAGGCAAAGTGATGAACAGTGTCCTATGTCTTTCTTTCAACTTTCTCTCCCTCTGTTTTCAGTACACTCTCCTCCCTAATCCTCTAAGTGTATGTGCGTTGTTGCTCTCTCTCTCTCTGTGTGTGTGTGTGTGTGTGTGTGTGTGTGTGTGTTCGTCCGTGTGTGTGCGTGTGTTCGTCCGTGTGTGTGTGTGTGTGTGTGTGTGTTCGTCCGTGTATGTTTGTGTGTGTGTGTTCGTGTATGTGTGTGTGTATGTTGGAGGGGGGGGGATGGCTAGGTGGTGGTGGGGGTGGGGATGAGGAGAAAGGCCAGGGAGGAAGGGGAGGTGGGGATGGAGCGAGGAGGCCAAGGGAAAGTTTCTCAAAGGCAGTGGGCCTGTCCCACTATTTCATTTCATTATTCCATGTTCTTGTCGCTGTACTGATGTTATGTTATGCGCCGAGAGTTGACAGCACAGTGCCACAGATCAGAACACTGTAATACATTAATTATATCATCTTTCATGTATTGCCCCGTGTCGTATGTACAGACTGTCTGGTGTTTCTGTAAAGTTTCATGATCTAAATACAATCACACTGGGTTTTTCTCATAAAAGTCTTTACTAAAAGCAGGACAAATGAAATGCACCTCGTCTTCAACCCCAATCTAGGACAATACATTAGTGTGTTTACTATAACAGCAGTAGTATTAAGCAATATCTGCAATATGTAATCTATATATTGCCACTGTGAGTTTCAAATATTTGCAAAAGCTCATTTGCAAATAATTTTCACTTTATGTACAGTACAGATTATTCTATACATTACAATATGAAAATACCATTCCTGCCACTAACATATAAAACCAAAGCCGAATTGGTTTTGTACAAAATCTTACGAAACAAATATACGAACAATGGTAGAGTGATTGAAAGCTCACCACAACACAGTATTCCAACGCTTCAGTATTCCTCAAGCTGTGGACACAATCATTCTCTCTTTGTATTTCTGTACCGGTTATTTTTCATTATCATTATTGTTGTTGCTGTTGTTTTCAATGTTTGACTAAGCTCGTTGGGTTACGCCGCTAGTCAGACATACGCTGCTGCTGCTTATCATTATTATTGTTGTTCTTGTTCGGTTCTTTAACGTTTGATGCATGCTTACACCATTATAAATACCATCGCCATTGCTCGAACTCTCGCCTGCACCGTGTGAAAGTGCATGTGCACGCGCGCGCGTGCGTGCGTGTGTGTGTGTGTGTGTGTGTGTGTGTGTGTGTGTGTGTGTGTGTGTGTGTGTGTGTGTGTGTGTGTGTGTGTATGTACATTATCAATATTTTTCGCCGCAACATAAAAAGGATAAATCGATTGTTATATCAATAAACTACAAAATGGAGGGAAACGAACATTTCGTTTCTCGTTGAGTCAGAGGGAAAACTTGGGGAAAAGGTGAATTGATGTTTAAATCTTTGTCAAAGATGAATTTAAGTGACTGTAATGCTTTCCTTTATGTAATCGAGGTTCTTTTGTTGCTTTTCTAGCTAGGAACCACAGAGTCATTGAATACAAAATTAAATTTTCTCCTTAAGAAATTCAGAAGCATGGGTAGAGGATACTATGTCTTTACTTTTTATTTTATTTTATTATTATTATTTAAGGTAATGTGGTTTTACACTAAATGTGCTTGATTCACGGGGAATAGTTTGAAAATGTGCATGGGCATGTTGTCTTGGTGTATCCAGTTTAACCAGGTTTTTGGAATAGCACTGTATCAAGCATTAAACCAAAAATAATATTCCCCTTTTCCTTTCCAAGTACTCTTGCGATCTCATCTAGGCGAAGCAGTCTGTTTTCACCAACATGGATTATTTTATCTATAAGTTCAATGCCTTTCTCCATCCACTGTCAAAAGAAAAGTGGTATACCTTTGTACTTTATGAAATTATTGTGGAATAGCATTAGACAAGTAAAGTTTTCTATATCTACATCTTCCATTTTTTTCTGTCTCATTATCGGAATAAGCAGTAATAACATTATTTACAAAACTCATTTTCTATTTCATTCAATTATATGTATAACTTTTCCCAGTCTTAATCATCTTCTACTATATAACAATGTGTACATTTTCTGTTTCCTCCTGGTATATTATGGATGCAAGTTGGTATCTCACGTTATTGTCATGACGGCTCATGCGGAATTTCATGGAAGTTATATTTTTTATTTCAGCAAGTTATCGGATACGGCCCTAAACCGTGCTGTTCTGTAATAAATTAATTTTTGTTAAAAAAGTAATTTGGAAGATTAATCCTTTTGATCTGCCCATCGTTTGTACACGCCCCCAAGCCTCCTTTGCGTTGCATATCTGCTGCGGTTTCAAAAAGAAACATGGCCATGGCAGAGGCTTCACACACACAGAGGCAACTGGCACTGTTTGGGGACTTCTTTTTCCAGCAGTTTTTACAGGGCATACGGCCAGCCCACTGCGCAAAGCAACTTAAAAACATTTTGTCACATCCTAAATATCATGTAAAATTTCATGTTCATGAGTACCTAGATGGCTCCTGGCCCAGACAAGGTTCGCTACTCGGATATCAAGGAGCTATCGAAAGAAGACAGAAATCTTTTAATCTATATTAAAACAATTTCCACAATGGACATGTGTCGGAGGATTGGACACGCAGTTTTCTAAAACCTATACAAAAATCTAGGAAAGGATCATCGTAAAGCCAGCAGCTACTGGAAAATATTGCTGGAATGCTCATGGAACGCTTAATAGTTAGGAAATTTGCAAGGGATCTTGAACAGAGGCACATTATCCCTCCAAATCAAGGTGGGTGCAGATCAGGCAATTGTACATGGGAAAATGCTGCTGCTTTCGCATATGAGATGTGTGAAGGATTTCAAAGAAAAGAAGAAACATTAGCAGCAGCAACTGACCTGGAAGATGCTTACAATAAAGTCCAGTTTGTGCACTTCATGGAGCTACTATTAAAGTATGGATTAAGTTTGACACTAACAAGATGGTTAGCAACAGCACTCCAGGAAAGAACCGTCGTCCAATGTCTCGACGATTGGATGTCTGCACCCTATAAACTTTCCACACGACTACCACATGGATCTCCGCTCTCCCCTGTCCTCTACAGCGTCTACACTGAAGGCCTTTCAAACTTAAACAACAATGGAGTAGCTCGGGTGCTCAATCGTGCGGACGATGCCCACACACTCCCTTCCCCACCTCTCTAGCTCCACACACTCCCTCTCTAGCCCCACACACTCCCTTCCCCACCTCTCTAGCTCCACACACTCCCTCTCTAGCCCCACACACTCCCTTCCCCACCCCTCTGGCTCCACACACTCCCTTCCCCACCCCTCTGGCTCCACACACTCCCTTCCCCACCCCTCTAGCCCCACACACTCCCTTCCCCACCCCTCTGGCCCCACACACTCCCTTCCCCACCCCTCTGGCCCCACACCCTCCCTTCCCCACCCCTCTGGCCCCACCCCCTCCCTTCCCCACCTCTCTGGCCCCACACACTCCCTTCCCCACCTGTCTGGCCACACACACTCCCTTCCCCACCTGTCTGGCCACACACACTCCCTTCCCCACCCCTCTGGCTCCACACACTCCCTTCCCCACCTCTCTGGCCCCACACACTCCCTTCCCCACCCCTCTGGCCCCACACCCTCCCTTCCCCACCCCTCTAGCCCCACACACTCCCTTCCCCACCTGTCTGGCCACACACACTTCCTTCCCCACCTGTCTGGCCCCACACACTCCCTTCCCCACCCCTCTGGCCCCACACACTCCCTTCCCCACCTGTCTGACCCCACACCCTCCCTTCCCCACCGGTCTGGCCCCACCCCCTCCCTTCCCCACCTGTCTGGCTCCACACACTCCCTTCCCCACCTGTCTGGCCCCACACACTCCCTTCCCCACCTGTCTGGCCCCACACCCTCCCTTCCCCACCTGTCTGGCCCCACCCCCTCCCTTCCCCACCTGTCTGGCTCCACACACTCCCTTCCCCACCTCTCTAGCCCCACACCCTCCCTTCCCCACCTCTCTGGCTCCGCACCCTCCGGCTCCCTTCCCCACCTCTCTAGCCCCACACCCTCCCTTCCCCACCTTATGTCTTGATGACCTCCCTTTGATCACCAAATTTATTAATCATTCTCCAGAGTCAGGCATTGTTGATGATTGTCATAAATGGCCATTGTCACCCCTGTTTTGAAAAAGCACAATCTGGACACAAATCAGCTAAAGAACTATAGACGTGTCTCTAATCTTTCTTTCATTTCTAAAATCATTGAAAAAGTTGTGTTACATCAGCTCCAGGAACATCTTGATGAAAACGGCCTGCTTGAAACTTGTCAGTCAGCTTATCGGAAAAGCCATAGCACAGAAACAGCCCTTCTTTCGGTCACAGATAGTCTCCTCTCAAACACAGACGAAAGACTTACATCTGTAGCGGCATGTTTAGATCTGTCAGCGGCATTTGATACAATTGACTACCAAATTCTTATCAATAGTCTTAGCACTACCTTTGGCATTAAATCTACTGCTTTAAAATGGTTTTCTTCATATCTTTCAAATCGTCAACTCAAGGTTAAAGTAAAACATAGCACCTCTAAAGTCATTCCTCTTGTGTTTGGTGTCCCTCAAGGATCAGTCTTAGGGCCTATCTTGTTCACTTTTTACACTCAGCCTTTGTCTGACGTCTTCAAAAGCCACTCAATTAGTTACCATATGCAGATGACACAGAATTACAAAAAGCCCCTCCACCATCTGATTTTAAAACGGTCATTATTGAATTGGAAGCTTGTGTAGCCGATGTAAAAACATGGATGGACAAAAACAAGCTAAAGCTCAATGAAGACAAAACTGAACTCGTAGCCGTTGGAGACCTAACTCGTCTTAAGGCAGCAGAAAAGGACCCAGTTACGTTTGGCCCTGCTTCAGTAGCATTTCAAACATCAGCCGAATACCTGGGTGTATATCTCGATCAAACCTTGACAATGAACGACCAAATTTCATTCTTGTGTCGCTCATGTAATTTTCATCTCTGAAGGCTAGCCTCAGTCAGACCCTACATAACAGAGAAAAATATGGCTCAGTTGGTTTCCTCTTTTGTCCTGTCCAGACTGGATTACTGCAATTCCACTCTTGCAGGTTTATCATCTACCTCCATCAACAGATTACAGAAAATGCAGAACAATGCTGCACGACTGGTTCTCACCAAAACGAAATCTGATCATGTTACACCTCTGCTGAATCGGTTACACTGGCTTCCGACTGAGTCCCGCATTCACTATAAGTTTGCAACACTCGCCTTCAAACACTTTGACAAGTCTCTTACATTGTATCTCTCCTCTGTATTGGAAACATGAACCGCACAGAACATCAAGATCCAGTTCTGAAAAGCTGCTTAAAGTTCCAAGGACTGATCTAAAATGCGCTGGAAATAGGTCTTTCAGAGCTCAGGTTTCCCAAGTGTGGAACTCTCTACCTTCATCTCTTAGAAATGCCTCTGATCTACATTCCTTTAAGTCAGATCTGAAAACTTACCTTTTCCGTAAGCATTTTTGTTGTGGGCGGAACGGATACATCAAGGTATGCCTGTTAACAAGTATCTTTGTACTAGTATTTTTGTAGCCCTGTTTTAATGCATTGTGTATTTTATGTAGTTTTGGTCTGAGATGTGATAGCATTTTTTTCTATAGGGTTATTTTTAATGGGCGTGTGTGAGTGTCTGCGTGTGTGTGTGCGTGCGTGCGTGCGTACGTGCGTGCATGTGTTTGTGAGGGTACAGTGCTCTGGTACACGTGTGTGTGTAGGCATGTTAGTATGTCCGAACAGATTTTTATGTTAGAAAATAAGAAATATCTTAATGCTTATGCAATTTTGTTTTAAGTGCAGTTGATATTTAATGTCAGCGTGCATGTGTCTGTGTGTGAGTGTGTGTGTGCGTCTGTAAGGGAGGGACATCTATATATATATGTGTGTGTGTGTGTGTGTGTGTGTGTGTGTGTGTGTGTGTGTGTGTGTGTGTGTGTGTGTGTGTGTGTGTGTGTGTGTGTGAATAGAATAGAAAAAAATAGAATAGAATACTTTTATTGTCATAAAACCTTAAAGTTTATAGGACAGAATGAAACATAAACATGAGCATATTAAGATAAGAAACATTCATGAACAAATTTCGCCAGCCTTGGCTGTATTTCTGTACTTTACACAATTGTCTGACAGGTGAATCTCATCTTCTAAACTGTTACAAGTATCACACAGTCTTTGTTCTTTCGGTGTATTTTTATATCTTCCCTGTTCGATTTGTAGGTCATGGGCGCTGATTCGTAACATGGTCAGTGCTTTCCTGTGTTGTGTATTTGCTGTATTCTTTAAATACGGTTCAATTTTATATTTGTCACAGAGTTCTTGTAAAATTCTAATTTAGATTAACTGTCATGTTTCTGTTTCCAAAATTTTACATATTCATTTTCAAGCTTCTTGGATACAGCATACTTTAATCTTTTAACACTAAAAGTAAACTGATTTTTCCAAACATGATCTAATCCAGTGCTAGTTAATACATTTCTTATGAAAAGTAGTCACTGAACATTTTCATCTGTTTGACGATACATGCATTCATATGTTGTGTATACAAGTGCATTTTGAGGAAGCTCTAATATGTGTATCCAATAGCCAATAACTTGACATATTATTTTTAGGCTAATAGGGAACCTTCCTAATTCTCCTAAAACGGGGAGAACCATTGCTCTTTTATGTACACCAAGTAATTGCTTACAAAACTTGACATGAAGTCTTTCATGTGAGAAATTTGTTGAAAAGACAATTACTGAATAATTCGAATAAATTAAACGATGCACCTCCTGCAACATCATATGGAAACCAAACTTCTGCTCCATACGTTGAAATAGGCGTTATCAAAGTATCATATAACTGACACATGATATCTATATTCATATTTGTATTACGAAATGTTCTGAGCAGCACATGTAGAGCCTTATTTGCTTGATTTTTAAGATGACCTTGTGCTTGACTTCAGTTGCCATTTCTATGAAATATAACCCTTAAATATTTATATTCTTCTGCTGTTTCAATTATGTCCTCTCCACATTTAAAATGTAGGGGTATTTTAGGGACAGTTTTTGAAAAAA
Organism: Babylonia areolata; assembly: GCF_041734735.1. Classification (NCBI taxonomy): domain Eukaryota; kingdom Metazoa; phylum Mollusca; class Gastropoda; order Neogastropoda; family Buccinidae; genus Babylonia; species Babylonia areolata. The sequence continues at coordinate 12,127,563 of NC_134889.1, forward strand.
ACGATTACTTTTGTCTTTTCTCAATTCAAACGTAAGCCCCATTGATTGCAGTAAGAGTGTAAAATGTTGTAAAATGTTAAGCTTTTGTTGCAAGCCGTCTTTAGATAAAGTGTTGAGAATTGTTGGGGAGTTCAAATCTGTCATATCTGTGGTAATATCATTTATGAAAATACTGAATAGAGTTGGGCTGAGTGTATTTCCCTGATGTACCCCCTTTCGAATAATAAATTCTTTGCTGAAATGATCTTGTGATTTTGCGTAGATTTTAGCGTTCGTATACATATTTCTTATGATACTAAAACATTAACCTTTTATTCCTATTTGGTGTAGCTTCAGCATCATTGCATCATGCCAAACACTGTCAAACGCTTTTTGAAAATCTACAAAAAAAACACAAAAAAACATATAGTCGACTGTTTTTTCTTTTTATTACCCCATCTACTAGGTTTTTTAAAACAAAGATTTGATCAGTGGTTCTATAGTTTTTTGGGTTTTTTTCTAAATCCGGCTTGTTCTTTGATCAAAACGTCGTTAGTCTCCAGATATTCATTCATTCTTGTATTCAGGATTGTGCAGAATACTTTACCTAATGTATTAGTCAGTGTAATCCCCCGATAGTTATTTGGGTCCATTGGGTTGCCGCTTTTATATAAAGGGATACTGATACCAGTTTTCCAATTGTCTGGATGCATACCTGTTGTATATATTATATAGCTTTTGCATGACAGGTAACAGAACCGGAAGACTGCTTTTGATCATCTCATTTGTTATTGCGTCCCTTCCTGCCGATTTTTTGGTTTTTTGACTTAGGCATGCGTTTCCTATTTCTTCTTCAGTAATTTCTTTATTGAAACTTAATGTATTACCATCTAACATTTCAGTGTTTTCAAGTTCATCTTGAACTTTTGTTTTTTGTTTGTCATTTATTTCCACGTCTTTTCCAAATACATTTTGTAAATGATAAATCCATTTTGAAACATTTAATGATTTTTACATTTGTTCTGTTCTCCCATTGTCTGCAAAGTTGTAATTGTTTTCCATGCTAACTTTGGATCTTTACTGAGCGCCTCGTTTAATTCTTTCACTAAGAGATTTTTATATGAACGTTTCTTTTGTTTTACCAGTCTGTTGTATACCTTGCCAAATATTTTGATAACAGCCTGTCCAACCTTTTTTTTTTCCAGCAATTTTGCTTATGAAATCTACATTCTGTTCTTAGACTAACATTCCCAGCTGACGTCATTATTTGTGTGAATTCATTAACAACGTCATTCGCTTCTATGTCATTAACGATAGCTTGATTAACAGTTTGACTGCTCAGTTTGTTATATATATTATGTATTTGTTCCTGTATCCATGGTAAACCTAAAGCTTTGGCATACGCTGCTGATGAATATTGATCCCAAATGTATTTTTTATCAATATAGTTTTGTTTAAATGTATTTTAAAGTAAACTTTTATCATGAGATTTATCTAATATATTTTGTTTTTGTCTGCATAGTCCAGTAATAAATAATTTTAATTCTAGTTGGCAATGATCAGAAAATCTTGTAAGAGGGTGAACTTTCAGGTGTAGTACTTCCTGACTAATTGCCTTAGAGCAAATAAAATAATATACAACACTGCTACCATGCTGATTATAGCATGTGAAACGCCCATGAAGATCACCCAGTGTTCTTCCATTAAGGATGCACAGATCATTGTCAATGCACATTGATATAAATTTTCTGCCAGTTCTTTGTATCAGAGTCCATGGAATTTCTATCGCACTCTGTGTCAAATGAAGTACGTGGTAAATTATATACATTGTTATCAATCTATTTTAATGTAATCAGTAACTTGCGCAGTTCGTGCATTAAAATCACCACACAATATAACATTTCCTTCTAGTGTTAACTGTTCCACGCTGTCCTCTATCTTGTCCCATATGCTCGCGGTGTTGTCCCGACCAAATGACGATGTTTGTGGTGGGATATATACACATCCAATGTAAATATCATTGTCATTGTTAGTCCCAGGTATCATTAACCATACTAGATCACTGTTGCTACATGGTAGAATTTTGACGTATCTTCGGATATTTTCTTTCGATATATACCGATACACCACCAGATGAACTTGCTGCTTTACTCCGTTTTTGCTGTACATAGTGAATTCTTGTAGAGAATTCTGGGAGATATATATTATATGCACTTTCTTTATTCAGGTGCGTTTCTTGAAAAAAAAAGAAAAAAAAAAGGTATGTCATATTCTTTGAAATCCCGTGAAACATCGGGGTCAACTAATTTATTTAAGTCTGTCAATTGTCTCTTTATAAACCTTAAGGTTCTATGATAACATCTTTAAAATTGTTTTTGGCATTAGACAATGAAAAAAAAAAGGAAAGGAGAAAGAAAAACCCCAAAAAGATATACTACAGTTAATGCGCGTTACCTCAATACAATATTGCCTGCAAGATCTACAATGTCAGCACTTCATCAGTAGATATAATAGTTGCTTTTTGGCCTGTCATTGTTGTACCAGTTTTTTCTCCAGTGTTGGTCCACTGCATGACGGCCACGACCATCTTCCCTGACGTCATAGTAGACAGAATTATCATATCGCCCTTGATTGTATCTTTGACTTGTAGCAGTGTTCATTTTTGACGAACGTGGTAGACGATTCTGTGTAGCGTGCTGTCGGGAACTTCTCATGTGTCCAGTGTAGGTGACATTCTCTTCGTTGTTGCGATAGAAACCTCTGTCGTCTTGTATCCTTTGTAGAACCCAGCATTGTGGTTGCTGCTCCTGTCTTAGTTTCTTCTGCGGAATTCTCCCTCTCTTCGTTGTTGCTGGCGTGGTCTTTGGTACTGGCCTGTTGTTTTTCGAATATTGTTAGTGGAGGAATATCGTTTCCTTCTAGGTCTTTCCCACAAGATGGCTTCCAAATGTCGACCAATGTTTCCTTCAAGGATACTGTCTCCTTTCCTGTTTGGGTGGATCTCGTCTTGGAGATGGCGAGTTGTCTGAAGGCTGTCGTGTCCCAGGAAGGACACGTTGTCAGCGTCGTGTAGTTTTGTGAAGGCCAGGGCGTTGAACAGCTCCACTTTGTGGTTGAGTTTATCTTTGTTGCAGTTGTCTTGCTGATTATAATTTTTGTTGTGGGGTGTTTTGTTCTGATTGTTGTGACCGCTGCAACAAGCATGTTTTTTCAGCTGTCATATTTTTTAGATCGTTGATACCAGAGTGAATAAGTATGGCGTCTGGTTGTTCTGAATCATGCATGGAGAAATTTTCAATAATTATTGTTGACAATCTTCTTTTATCGATGACCATGCCATAAGAACGACCAAGTCTGTCTGCTTGCACTCCTTTCAACACTGAGTCATGGAGCAAGGTAACTCGGGGGAGTTGGAAATCTTGTGGGTGTCCTGACGATTCTCGTCCTCGTCGTTGTCCATGGTGTCGCTTTCAGAGTCCTGTGTTTCCTCTGAACTCTCCCTTGCCCAGCTGTTGGCATTGTTTCCGTATCTGTCCGCGTTTTGTTGTGGCGACCTCTATTTATGTGTAGTGGCTTTCTCTTTTCTGTCGTGTTTGGCCCCTTTTGAAGGGCCAGTTCGGGTTTTACTTGCGGATAATAAGTCACTTGAAGACTTTACAGCCATGTTGATTGAGGGTGCTGCCTTCGCCGGCTCAGCTGTTGATCCTGGTGTGATTGAGCGTTTGCTGCTGACCGGCGTCTGGTGTTTGGTTTTGTCATTAATACCCGTAGTATATGTGTTCTGACTATTGAAAGGGCACAATTCAGCTGATGGATTTACAGTGGATGTTGATTGAACAATCTGATTTGAGGAAATGGATGAAAGTTTTGGGATAGAGGGTTCATTCACACTGGGTTTCTCTTCTGTTTGGACTGTGGCATGGGATGTGGTCACTTGAATGGATCGTTCCTGTGGGAGTTGGTGAGACCGTAGAGCTTCTTTGATATTTGACATAGTTCCTCTTGGCGTTTAGGATGTTGAAGATCGGCAAGGGACGAGGCTACATTTTCCACTGCGCGCTCGAGGTTCCGCAGGATTGACGTCACTGTTTGGTGTTGTGACATCAATAACTTATCTGTGAGCGTGCCAGGATAACTGACGTCATCTCTGTTTACGTAATTTTTATGTTCTGTTTCTTTGGGAAATATGTTCTCAGCTACCGCTTCATCATAGAAAACGTCACTGCAAACTTTGCACGTATAACTTGAGTGGCGATTTCACGAACACACAAATCTGGTAGGTTGGGAGGTTTGTACATGAAAAATGAATTTTTTTGTGACAGTCGGAACATCGCAACGTGCGTTCTTCCGTTTCTTGTCCACAGAAGCAGCTTTTGCTGTTTTATATCATTTCATGGTTATCTTCATCATGGTACATCTGATCAATTGTTACTTCGTCATTTTCATCATTCATGTACTCACCCACATCGTAGATTGTCGGGTTTTCATGTCCAGCAAGTCGCATTGCTTCAAGTGCTTCGGCCATAGTTTCATAACCTTTATATGCTGCTCTTGAGAACCCATTAACTGATCTTGAAGCATCGTTCCAGTGTTTAAAAATTCCGCATTTTGTTCCGTTGCTGACGGCGTACAGTTTGTTCTCTTTCCGTTTTGTTGCCATTTGTCGATGGTTGGCTGACAATGTACGAGATTGCAGGTCGATTGTAATTAAAATGAAGCGAATTTCTTGTTTACAGCCATTTGTTAACCGGAAGTGTGTGTGTGTTCTATGAAATGCATTTTGTTTTAATCTAAGCCTTATTTACTTCACAGCTTTTATAATCTGATTCATCTCTTAAGTGTGCTTTTTCATTCACATGAACACAGTGGATGTTTTCCATTGTCAGATAGTGGTTGATGTGTTTTTTAAGGCATGTGTATAGTCAACTGGATGATGTAAGGCGCTTTGAGCAGCATTGGTGCTGGATATCGCGCCATGATGTAAGGCGCTTTGAGCAGCATTGGTGCTGGATATCACGCCATAGAAAAATTATGTATTATTATTGTTATTACCTCCATGGCCCCACACCCTCCCTTCCCCACCTCTCTGGCTCCACACCCTCAATCCCCCCCCCCCCCACCTCTATGGCCCCACACCCTCCCTTCCCCACCTCTCTGGATCCACACCCTCAACCCCCCCCCCCTTCCCCCACACCCTCCCTTCCCCACCTCTCTGGCTCCACACCCTCAATTGATTTGAGTTTCGCTTTTTTGTTCTTCCTAAAGGCGCGACTACATCAAAGCGGCTGACACAAAAAGAAAATGTTCGGTGACCACAAAGAGTCGGACTTCCAAACTGAGCACACTGTCAAAGCCAAATTTTGTAATTATACAGAAATCATCGTCATTATGTGTTGGTAAACATATTAACCACTATTCATCGTACCACTGTTTTGTGTATATATCACTTTCGTCCAGACAACCTCACTTTCCGTATTCTGTCCCTAACCCCCACCCTCCCTTTTTTGTTTTGTTTTTGTTTTGATAATACAGTGATGAGAAGATCAACAACACGAACGTGGGCGTTTTCCCCCATTATTTTCAGTGAACGACATGAATACAGTCATCAACTCCGTTGTCAGTCCCAGTCCCACTCCTCGTGCACACCGTCTACACAGATTAAGAACATTCGCATTTGACACATGCAGGATTGGGGGAAAAAATTCAGCTGAATTCGCATCCCGCGTTTCACCTAAACCTAAACAGTAATGGTCTACATCTTGCGATTCACACGTTCACCTTCCAATTGTCAAATTCTGCTTGGCTCTCTTCTTGTCTCCTTCCTTACTTTATTCATCTATGTATTACATCATCATTATTATCATCGTATCATCATCATCGTCGTCATTACTATCAGATGAAGGTGCAGCAGAATGTGGAAACCACACTAGTCTGCTGTGATATTTATGCATTAAAAAAAAAAAAAAAAGGCAATAAAACTGCACAGAAGCCCAGGTGACTTCCCTGTCAGATCAATCAGGCAATGCATGCAAGACCAAAGCTACAACCTAACCTGATCTCTGACACACGCCACCGTGCTGCCTTTCTTCACTGCTTGCCTCACAATTCATTTTTGCCAGTTGGAGTGGTACACGTCCTGAACACTTCGAAAGACACACAGACACGCCGAGAAACTTCAAACCGTCACCTGCACATTGAGCAATGCAGTTTAGGAAAGAGAACAACATGCACGTGGAGCTCGCCCTGCACCAAGCTCACGCTTATCACACGGGGAAGAGGCGTACTGGTGTGCACACGTGAAAGCCTGAAGAAGGGTGGGGGTTTGGGGGAACCGATGGGTAAGAGAGAGATGGGAGTTGAGAAAGGCGGACTGTAACACCCTCAATCTGCACCCCCCCTCCCCCCTCTCCCTGTTTGTTTTTACTCCGTGGTTAGCCTGGGCCATCTTCGAATTGCCCATGGGATCAGTTGAGGCAAGTCAAGATCCAGGATGGAAATTACCCCTCACTACACGTGTAATCAAGGCATTGAAAAAGAAATAGGGGTAGTGGGTGTTTCCGTTCTTGACCCCAACCTTACCTCTCACACTCCTTTTAGGCAGGATAGTCCTACTGTAACACCCTGTATGAAGCTCCGTTCTACTGATATAATTAAGGCGAAAAACAATGAATGAAATACAACTTCAACTACTACAACTACTACTAATAATAACAATTAAAAAAATTTAAAAAATGATCATGATAATGGATATCTATATAGCGCCTTCCAACGCTCAAGGTGCTTTACAGTAACAGCGAAAATTAATACCAAAGAAGCAATAATATGGTAAGAGATAACAAATAACAACATATCTCACACACACACACACACACACACACACACACATGCGCATACATAACACGCACAAACACACGCACACACAGAGTCACAATAAAATACACACATCCCGCCCCCCACACCATCCCTCCTCACAGGCAACTGCACCCACACTCCCTCTCCGTCATCATGCACTCAAGTCACAATCAGGTGATCAGTTTGGATGAAAAAAGTGCGTCCTCATATGGTAAGGAGGGAGGCCTTAATCATAGAAATGGATAAAGAGATAATGTTTTCAGGCCTGACCTGAAATGCTCTGGGGTGTGTCGGTGAGAGTATGATAGAGTTCCAGAGCTTAGAGAAAGAAAAGCCATACTGTGTGCGTGTGAAATCAGGAAGCTGGAAGAGCCTGGTGTCAGCAGAGGATCGAAGGGTCCTGGAGGGAATGTTTATAAGGAAAAGTTCAGACACTGAAGAGTAGAACCTATGCTATCTTTGAAGCAGAGACAGGAGCAATTGTATTTTATTCTTTGTTCAACTGGAATCAAGTGCAATTCATAAAGTAAGGAGAATAAACAGATAAGTAAATGAATGAACAGGTAAGTAAACGAATGAACAGATCAGTCCAATGTATCAGAAACAGAAAGGGGAGGTCATCCCACAGCTCTATGTTCTCCCAAACTTACATTTTCCAGGCCTTTGTTTGTCCAGGTCTTTGTTCCCCGAGGTCTATGTTCCTCATGTTTTGGTTCTTTGTTCCCCTAGGTCTATGTTCCTTATGTTCTGGGTCTTTGTTCCCCTAGGTCTATGTTCCTTATGTTCTGGGTCTTTGTTCCCCTAGGTCTATGTTCCTTATGTTCTGGGTCTTTGTTCCCCTAGGTCTATGTTCCTCATGTTCTGGGTCTTTGTTCCCCTCGGTCTATGTTCCTTACGATCTGGGTCTTTGTTCCCCTAGGTCTATGTTCCTTATGTTCTGGGTCTTTGTTCCCCGAGGTCTATGTTCCTCATGTTCTGGGTCTTTGTTCCCCTAGGTCTATGTTCCTCATGTTCCGGATCTTTGTTCCCCTAGGTCTATGTTCCTTATGTTCTGGGTCTTTGTTCCCCTAGGTCTATGTTCCTTATGTTCTGGGTCTTTGTTCCCCTAGGTCTATGTTCCTCATGTTCTGGGTCTTTGTTCCCCTAGGTCTATGTTCCTCATGTTCCGGGTCTTTGTTCCCATAGAAGTGGCCAGATTGTATTATCTTGTCATGTTTTTGCACTGTGATGTCTTGGCAGGTTTTTATGACCACTGATCGACAACTGCTGACCACTGTTCAAATTGCAAAGCTTTGTGAAGGTTATGTAGTTATTCGGAATTTTAGCCGATTTCGACCATAAGCTGACCACTACTGACTTCATCTGATCATTGCTTCCTACTGCTTACCATTTCGCGAAAGTGGTCAGGTAACATTTGTGTGCAGAATAATGACACTTTGGCAGGTTTTTGACAGCTAACTGACCACTGCTAACCAGAACTGATCACAAACTGTCCATATTGTACTAATCTGTGACAATTATTCCGTGTTAGGTCTCCTTGATATAATTTGACTTGACTGCCCATTGCAGGCTGCTGCTGACCATTGCTGACCGCTACTGATCCCCGCCTAATACTACTACTACTGCCACTACTACTATAGCTACTACTACTAATCCAATTCACACACAACCAAACAATCATGTTCAGACAAACTCAGATATCTCCATACACACACTCATACTATTCATATACCACAATACCTATGTAGCCGTGTACTGAACTGAGTGGTTCTAATAGGGGACGGTACAAAAGAACTAACTAAATGACGATTTACTGTATTAAAGGATAGACAAGAATTCCCGCGCACAGGCCAAGAACATGCAGAGGCCAGTCACAAATGGGTTTTTCTATTGTTTTATTTACGATAGTTATGAGATGAGAAGGGGAGCTATGAGAAAGATATAAAAAGAGAAGAAGACAGTGCCTGGAATGACACAAACAAGTGTCATTAGCACAACATGTTGGCACAAGTGAATAGTAAAGCACATGTATACATATTACATGGAAAGATTATCACTCGGGTTTGGGATAAGCAACAACATAATGCATATGTGTGAAGACCAAATGCTGACATCAAATGACATTTCTAATACACTGAAATAGTGTAGTTAAAGTGACTGAAGTTAAGCTGATTTAGTGAAAGTACACTGACAGTATAGATTTGGTAAAGCTTATACTGTGTCAAAGTGACTTCAATGAATCAGTTCATCATGTAGCACTATACTGGAGTAAGCCGTATAGGAGAGGGCATGATAACTAAATTACAATTAACAGACTGATACATATCAGGTGGTTTTAACCAATAAATGATATTAATCAAACACTATCTTGTAATCATGACAGAATACTACACACATCTTAGAGTAATGAGAAAGAACGCGTCATATGCACTCACTAGAATATTCTCGAACAAACTATCAGTGTCCAGAGACACTGCTGCTACGAGCATTTGACGACATGGCGATTTTCTAGATCAATTATAGCCGAGCTGTGACTACATGTCAAAGCAATAACTGAACAAAGAATTACCTGAACAAAGCAATAACTGAACATAATCATATGAACACAAGTACTGTGTTGAAGAATACAATTTACAAATGATCAACACATTGTACACACTAATACTTACAGTGATACGTAGTGAGATGCCAGTCGTTGTGGGAACACACATGACACACACACACACACACACACACTGCTCACAATGCAGCAAGAGAGAGAGAGAGAGAGCAGCTCTGGTCAGATGACTGACCAGGTATGAAGTGACCACTCATCACTCACTGTGCCAATTTATGCAAGTTAAGCGGACTGCAGAGACAATCACGTGTGCTGAAAAGGAGATCGGACCAAATCAGGCCAAATCCGATAACAACTGTGTTTCTTACAAGGTGTTCAGTGATAGATTTCTAAATGATTCCTGAACCGATTTATGTCGGATAAATTGCAAAAGAAAGAACTCAACATTCTAATGGGTATAAAATGAAGTGTTGATTATTTAGGATGGATTTATAATCTTAATTTAAGTCACCTGAACAGGGTCATTTTTAACTAGGTCCTCGCTGAAAATTACAAACTGCGTTAAATCAGTTTAACGTAGGCAGACATAAATGGAATAGATTTAAAGATGGAATTGCGGCGATTCTGCCAGTATACAATACTTGCAGTTTACTGATCAGACAAACGAGATATTAATTAAATACGGTGGAGCAGAAACACAGATTCCAGCTCAGCCAATAGCGTATCGCGACGCGATGCTGGTCGAGCAGTGAGTAGGTTGTCTGGCGAGGAGGACAAAAAATCTTTTGACTGACGAATGATTAAACTGAAATCAAGTATGCTACTAACTAATTAAAAGTGTGTGTGTAAGCACAACACATATAATATTGCAGTGAACGATACAGAGACTTGATAGATAGGTGTTTAGGGAATAGGTTTAGAATGAGCTTTGTATTCAAACCGGGAATGGCATCACACATTCTGCGCGAGCTGTTGAAAGCCAGCAGGTTAGTTGTGAAAACGTCGTCTGCTGTAGCTCATGTGTGAAAACAGTTTTTTGAACCAAGCATAGCACTTGGTTACACCTAAATGATGCACATTTCATAAATATCATAATACTTAACATGAAAAATACAGTACTTAAAACATTATGTGATGTATAATGATAAAAACCTACCCCAATATTTAAAACCGGTCACTTATATCACAATATCAAGTTAATAGACATCTAAAATCACAATACTTAAAAATCAGTATCACCCCCTCCCAAACAACACCTCAACAGCATGCACAGAATATTCAAAATCAATCAAAATACTTACAAAAAGAAATCCCAATTTCAAAACCATCACATACATGACAAAGCCAAGACAATGTACTGTATCCCAAAATTTAAAAATTCACAGCTACAACGCCTCAACACACAACGCCTCAACAACATACCCAGAGAAACAGAAACAAGCACGTGCACGCACACAGAGGTATAGTTGTAGAAGGTGCGTCTTCAGATTCTTCTTTAAAGTTAAGAAACGCTGTGTGTGTGTGTGTGTGTGTGTGTGTGTGTGTGTGTGTGTGTGTGTGTGTGTGTGTGTGTGTTTTCTTCCAAAGCGACAGAGGTAGGGAGTTCCAGATAGTGGGGCCAAACAGAGAGACAGATTATTTTTTAACCAAATGTCTTGAAGGAGAGCCGTGGAACTGTCAGCAGAGAGTTTACAGGGTGGGGCATTTTGTCATCATTATACAAAATTAAAACATCCTGACCTGATTTGATGATGCACTGACCAGTACTGACGACTTCCCGGAAGTATGCAAAATGAAAGTACTGACTACTAGCAAAGAGTAGCAGATTGCATTATGTTAGTGACTGTTTTGCATTCTGCGCTCTTTCTTATGCAATATTTCATGTGCTTTTTCACATGCTTTTATCACTTATCACTGCTGATCGGCCAATACTGACTTAGGCGTACACGAACATAGACCAGGGGGAATTTACAACTGGGGGGATATAGACCTGGGGAAATGTAGATATGTAGAACATGGACATGTTATCGGAACCTCGACAATAAAGCTGGTAGGGGAACGGGTAAGGTAGGGGTGAAGGTGTGGGATGGGAGAGCGTGAAGGGACAAGTGAGGCATCGGAGGTGGACGAATGATGGGTTGGAAGGCTGGTGGATGGGAATCTTTGGAGGGGGAAGATGAAAGGAAGACGGAGGTAGGGGGGCGGGGGGTGGGGGGGTTTGGGGGGGGAGGCACTTTTCAGTTTCATGGGACCATTCCACTGAAACCCGCTTTTGAAATTTGTAATTTGTTTACTAAAAAAAGCTTCTCGGTGTTCTTTGAAACATACAAGACACAGTACAATCTCTTTGTGAAGAAAACCGCATATTTTGCAAATAGTTTATACCGCGATCGGTTCCATCCTTAAATAGTCCATCAGCCACCATGTTAATCGGTACCACTCAAAGTGGCAAGTGTTATCATATATTATTGGAATCGTCTATGTCCCTACATGTTGTGAACGTGGCAGCTTTCTGCCTGTTATCACGTAATTTCTAACCCCACCCTACCGCGTCGAGAACGCGCACCGTGATCAAGCTCTGTTCTCCCAGAGCTTAAACCATTGAAGATAGAAAAAACATTATTCAACAAAAAAGATGTATAATAGCATGCTAAACAACTTTTGTTCTTATAAGTATATCAAATTATTATTTGTTCGTGAAATGTAGTGGCGTTTTGAGGATTTCATGACACATTCACACAAAATTCGGCATGTCGTCTTTTGTCAAAGCTAAATCGTTAGATATAGGAAGACACTTTATGAAGCAAAACGAAGCGCATGGGACTTGTGAACAACGTTTATTCTCATAACTCTATCAAAATGTTGATCGTTTTGGAAAAGTAATCACTTTTGTGAGTGTCATCAAAGATCACGCAACACGACAAAATCCTCAGTTTGTGTTCTGCTCTGCCTAAATGGTTGCAATGAAAAAAGCACTTACTAAAGAAGAAGAAGATGTAGAATAGCACGCAAAACAACTTTTGTTCTAATACATTTATCAAAATATTATTTCGTTCATGAAATGTAGTGCCGTTCTGAGGATTTCATGACAAAATTCACGCAAAATGCGGTACTTCGTCTTTTGAAAAGGCTACCTAGTAAGATACAGGAAGACATGTTTAGAAGCAAAACGAAGCGCAAGTACTTGTGAACAACTTTTATTCTCATAAAACTATAAAAAAAAAAATGTTAATCGTTTCGGGAAAATTATGGCTTTTGTGAGTTTCATCAAATATTATGCAACACGACAAAATGCTCATTTTGTCCAAGTCGGCGTAATGCTCTGCCTAAATGGTTGTAGACGTAAATATACAGGTAACTGCTAAACAACCAGATGTAGAATAACACACAAAAGAAAATTTTAGCAGAAACAGAAGAAAGTCAAAGTAAAAGATATTGCATTTTGACCATGGGCACACATGCAAACTGGGGGAGGGGCAAAACAGAGACATTACTTGAAGAGTTAAATCTATTAAGGTAAATCAAACAGCAACCTTTGTTTTTATCATTTGATATGTGAAATTATCGCACATTCTTATGATATAGTGATTAACATAAAGAAAGTAAAATCTATATTTTTCCTGTGTTTGTGTCTGTTTCAGACGGCGTCAGAGGGCAGCATTGACCACCAGAAGTACTTATTATTGATAAAGATCCAGTACCATCATGGCAGAAGCTCTGCCTGAAGGAAGACCCGGATTAAAGTCTTCAGCTGACCAGTGTATCATCCACCAACAGACTTACAAATGTGATGAAAATGAGTCTGATTTCTCCAAATTCATTCATTCTGGCCAGGTCAATTTTACCCTCGGAGGTTATTCAAGTCTGGTCTAGAAAGACCCCAAAGACCAGATTAACCCGTGCAAGTCAGACTTGATCCCAGGGTAAAAACCATCAGGGGTAAGAATAGGCTGCTACACCGGCAGGCTTGAAACATAAAACAAACAACCTAACCATCTGCACCCATTTCCCCTCCACCCTTCTCTACCCTCTACCCACCTCCAGTGCTCGGTTTTCCCCTCCTCTCTCTTACAATGAATGCTCTCTGGAAAGAACACTCCCCGGGGAGTGCCTAATGCTCCCTGGAGCACTCAAAGGGACGGAGATAGCGGCCGCTCTACCTGCCCGTACGTCTGGCATCGTGCTGATGAAGCGTGTCTTGTTTCCCATCCTGCTTCCATCCATATTCCCCCTCCTCCTCTCCGCAACCCCACCCCTCACCCCGCCACAACCCCGCTTACCTCCCCTACTTCCAAACCCTCTTCTCTATCACACAATCTTCATGGGCTGTGGCAACATGCATGAAGTTGTCCCGATTAACTTCGTTCGCTGAGGCTAATCCACGGTAGTGCCAGCGATGCCAGACTTCACCAGGAGCCCAGTGTAAAGAAGGTGGGGCGAGAGGATGGTTGTCTGTGTGAAGGTGGAAAGTGGGAAGGGTGTGGGGTCAGAAGGGTGGAGCAGAGAGGGTGGGGAAGGGAAGGTGTGGGGCTAGAGAGGTGGGGAAGGGAGGGTGGGGAAGGGAGGGTACAGGGCTAGAGAGGTGGGGAAGGGAGGGTGAAGGGAGGGTACGGGGCTAGAGAGGTGGGGAAGGGAGGGTGGGGAAGGGAGGATGTGGGGCCAGAGGGGTGGGGAAGGGAGGGTGTGGGGCTAGAGAGGTGGGGAAGGGAGGGTGTGGGGCTAGAGAGGTGGGGAAGGGAGGATGTGGAGCCGGAGGGGTGGGGAAGGGAGGATGTGGGGCCAGAGGGGTGGGGAAAAGAGGGTGTGGGGCCAGAGAGCTGGGGAAGGGAGGGTGGGGGGCTGGAGAGGTGGGGAAGGGAGGATGTGGGGCCAGAGGGGTGGGGAAGGGAGGGTGTGGGGCCAGAGGGGTGGGGAAAAGAGGGTGTGGGGCCAGAGAGGTGGGGAAGGGAGGGTGGGGGGCTGGAGAGGTGGGGAAGGGAGGATGTGGGGCTAGAGAGGTGGGGAAGGGAGGATGTGGAGCCAGAGGGGTGGGGAAGGGAGGGTGTGGGGCTAGAGGGGTGGGGAAGTGAGAGTGTGGGGCTTGAGAGGTGGGGAAGGGAGGATGTGGGGCCAGAGGGGTGGGGAAGGGAGGATGTGGGGCCAGAGGGGTGGGGAAGGGAGGATGTGGGGCCAGAGGGGTGGGGAAGGGAGTGTGTGGGGCTAGAGGGGTGGGGAAGGGAGGATGTGGGGCCAGAGGGGTGGGGAAAAGAGGGTGTGGGGCCAGAGAGGTGGGGAAGGGAGGGTGTGGGGCTAGAGAGGTGGGGAAGGGAGGGTGTGGGGCTAGAGAGGTGGGGAAGGGAGGGTGTGGGGCTAGAGAGGTGGGGAAGGGAGGGTGTGGGGCTAGAGAGGTGGGGAAGGGAGAGTGTGGGGCTAGAGAGGTGGGGAAGGGAGGGTGTGGGGCTAGAGGTGGGGAAGGGAGGATGTGGGACTAGAGAGGTGGGGAAGGGAGGGTGTGGGGCTAGAGAGGTGGGGAAGGGAGGATGTGGGGCCAGAGAGGTGGGGAAGGGAGGGTGTGGGGCTAGAGAGGTGGGGAAGGGAGGGTGTGGGGCTAGAGAGGTGGGGAAGGGAGGGTGTGGGGCTAGAGAGGTGGGGAAGGGAGAGTGTGGGGCTAGAGAGGTGGGGAAGGGAGGGTGTGGGGCTAGAGGTGGGGAAGGGAGGATGTGGGACTAGAGAGGTGGGGAAGGGAGGGTGTGGGGCTAGAGAGGTGGGGAAGGGAGGATGTGGGGCCAGAGAGGTGGGGAAGGGAGGGTGTGGGGCCAGAGGTGTGGGGAAGGGAGGGTGTGGGGCCAGAGGGGTGGGGAAGGGAGGGTGGGGGGAGGGAGTGTTTGGGGCCAGAGGGTGTGGAAGGGAGGGTGAAGAACGGAGGGCGTGGTTTCAACTGATTTCTTTTATGTAACTTGTTCTCAAGCATTGTCTCTTCTTTCCCATATTTTCTACTCTGCAGTTTGGTGCAGACGTAACACGACGCAGGCAGTCGGCAGCCCCTGACGAAGCGGTGCAGAAAGACAGCAGGAAACAATTCCCTGGCAGGAGACCACTGAGCTGAATACTACTGAGCTGGATACTAGACACTGCCTGGCACACTGGAGCTTCACGAGACCTGACGATAACGCCTATCACCTGGATCAGGGGGCTGGAAGGAGGGCAGGGAATGGTGGGAGGGTGCAGGATGGTAAGGAGGGAGGGCTGTAATGAGCCATGGAAGAGGAAGAGGAGGTGAGGGGTGACGGGGAGGAGGGTAGGGTTGGCGGGCACAGCTTGTTTGATTGAAATTCGAAACTCGTTGAAAATGTATGCGCTGCCAGTCTTTGCTTTGGAACATGTTTCGTTGTGGCGTAGTGCGGGGTAATTTATGGCTCCCGTAATTTCTGTTTATTTGACTACTGTTGGGACACTTCAGTCACTGAACATTTGAAAACACAAGCCCAACACCGCATTCCACTGTCCACACTACGACACCACATACCCCCCCTCACTGTCCCCCACATTTCTATACCCCCACGTCTATTCATGTTGCTTCTCTGACTCTTTTATCTCCACAGACATTTTTTCTCTGTCAATAAGCAAGCACAAACCCACTTATCTCTTTTAAAATGAATCTAATGACCCAATATGTTCCTTCAAAACAATCTAGAAATCCACTATATTTCTCAAAAATATCTCCAAGACCCACTTTATCTCTCAAAAAACATAGAGACCCATTTTATCTCTAGAAATAATTCTGTTTAAAATCAGACCATTCATTTCTTTCAAAAACAGTGAACATCATTTTCTGTACAATACAGTCACAATAGCTAGTTTTATGTTCAGAAACTGTTTCTTGTATGAAAAAAACAAACAAAAAAACCCCCACAAACAAACAAAAAAAACACACACAAAAACCACAAACAAACAAACAACAACAACAACAACAACAAAAAAAACAAACAAAAAAACATGTACCGTGGTTACCACACTAGGCATGTTTCACGACTTCCAATGTGCAAAATGATGTATGCGTGCGTGTGTGTCTGTGTGTGTGCGTGTGCGTGTTCTGTATGATAACTAAATAAAAATGATTGCACTGGTGGCTGTTAATGTTTTGTTCTTTTTAGACTGGCTGACAGTATATAAGAATGTATTGCTATTCTTGCAAATCTCTGAGTTCTGAGGTCTCCCCCCCCTCTCTCCCCCCTTTCTTCTCTCCACGTCCCCAGCCCCCTCTTTCTTTCTCTAGTTAACCCCTTTTTGCACAAACCCACACGAGATTGACACTGCACCGCCACAACCTTTCCAAGCCTTATCTTCTGAAAACCATGGATGGTTTGGAAACAGTTCCAGTCTATAGCATTTTGGAGTGCACGTCATGACCCTGAGGTGTGGGGTTATCTGCCCTGTGAGACGTACAGGTACACTGCTGTGTGACTGGCTCTCCGGCAGGGGTCATGCAGGTGTATGTCTGATGTATCGTCGGGTAGTTTCTGTAAAAATACACCACAGGAAAGTAAGAGGGAAAGAAATGAAAACAAACCGACACGTAACTTTCAGGTATGTTGGAGAGGTTTTCGTAGCAACATTCACAAAGACAGACAGACAGACAGACAGAGAGAGTGAGAGAGAGAGAGATGCGCCCTGAACTAATCTCCTTTATACAGTACAAGCATGACAGAATCTCCTTTATACAGTACAAGAATGACAGAAAAAAGGAAAATCACACCATCCTCTCTATTTGAGAATATAGATGGAAATTCGATCCCAAGCCAAAACACGTTGTGTTGAATGAACACCTCAATATCTTTTTCTTCTTCCCTTCACCAAATTTTAATCGTCCTTCATAGACTGGGGAATTTAGACTTAAGTTTGCATTAGGTCCAAATGTGAGCAACAAAATGTGTTGTTTTTGTTTGTTTGGTTGGTTGTTTTTTTTGTTTGTTTTGTTTGTTTGTTTGTTTTTGTTTTGTTTTTTTAATTGAATGAGTAATGGCAGTAGAGAATGGTTACCAAAACATACCGCTCAACTCTGATGCCTTCTCGAGAAAAATGACGTTATATTTCGTAATCATGCTTCAGAGACATTTCCCAGACTCATGCGCAAAACACAGTCAATTTGCACCTCTTTTAACTCACTCTGTACGGCCAGTCCTCTCTTCTCCTCTACACAGACCCCTCGGATGTCCAGTGGGTGTCTGAAAGACCCAACCTTTAGCTTCCGTCGTCAGAACTGTGGTATTCTTTGTCAACATTCACCTCTTCAGTATAAGAGCGTTCCGCTTGTAATATTTTGATGATGGTAATTGGGATGAAACGCTGTTAACGTCGTCTCTTTCGCCGTTCGTATGGAGTGAGTTAAAAGCTCTCGTTGAGTCCCATAAATAAATATTATTATAAGATGCACATTAATCGCATACAATTATCATCAATAAGCATGTAAATACAGGACTATGGAATCTATCTAAATCAGTGACGTCACAAATTTTCTGTGAGATCCTGGTGATTTGCACAGCTTACACCTGAAGTTTCCACAGCTGCAAAACGTGTAATACCATGCTTTTCACGTGGCCAAGAGCCACAGTCTGTTATGAAATTGCATGTGACTGTGAAGCAAAGCCTCAGGAACTAGCGACAGATCAGTCTGGTATGGACACAGACAGTCCTGGAGAAGAGACCACCCCAGTTCTCTGGGTTCTTTCGACAGGAACACCAACTCACCACTGCACCTGCAGTTAAACATACATAGAGTTGAACTTCTTTGCGGCTGAAGTTATGGGAAGTGTATTAACCTGAACAAAGGTGGCTCTCATTGAGTCACCACGTTTTCACAGAACCGTTTGCAGTGAAGGTTATCAAGGCTGTCGGCAGGACTGTCATTGCAGCTGGAAACAGCACGCTCAGCAGCACAGATGACTATCAATAGTTGCTTTGCTGTAGAACACAACAGCTTGCCGCTGAAAGATTCTCTTCTCAAGAAGTTTTCTTTTTTCAGTGCCATTGTTTTGCTAATGCCTTTCAAACATGAGGTCGTGTCACAACCTGTAATAGTATGTGGAAACAACAACAGTCAACAAGTTAACATTGCCTGCTGCAGCCACTGAATGTCACACTTTTGGTTGTTTTCTCTTGACCGTGCGTCCGACCTGAAGGCGACGTCGTGGTGCACACGACTGGTATGATGACGTCGTGGGACATATGGCTAGTGTGATATAAGTGAAAGTCGGTGTCTTTCCCTCCGATAACAGTGGGCTGTCTGTTGCAGACCGGACAGTGTCTTTACAATCAGATCATCCGTCCCCCCATCACAGTGGACTGTTCTTAGTCCCTGGTTTTCTAACCTGATACTCACCATCATGATAAAGCGTTGTTGATCAGTCATGTCAGCAGTGTTGATACAGTCATGTCAGCAGTGGTGATACAGTCATGTCAGCAGTGAAAGTCACTGCCATGCCCACGCCTCCTGCCTGGCCAAATCCATACCCGTCACAAACAGTGATGCATTCTGCGTAATGTCTTTCGACGAAATCTTCATAATTATATGGTCATGGCGCAGACTTCGTTGGAAGTTGAACCTCAAGGCTATAAGAGTCAACGCAGAAGTGATTCACCATCAAAGATGTTGTAGCTCATCAACAGCTGTAACATTTGCATCTAGGTACCTCTTGCTGCTGTCCAGATGGCAGAATACCTGGCATTCCTAAATCAGAAAGAAGTTAAAAGATCCCTTTGCTTTCTTCTCCCCCTCCTTATCCTATTATCCTCCTCCTTATTATCCATCTTGTCTGACTCTTCTTCTGCCTCCGTGCCCTTGTCAGCGTTTACTTTCAGCACTGATGGTGTGCTGTTAATGTTGCAGGTGACATGAGGAGGCCGCTGTGCCCTGTGCATGTCCTGTATCGGAATGGTTGACATATCCTGTCAAAATACGTTATTTCTCTAGTTTTTTTCTTCCTCTTTTTTCTTTTCTTTTTTTACATTTTTTGATTATTTGGGCCTTTGATTCTTTGCTCTCATTTCTTTCTCTCCACGCGCTTTTTCTTCTCCGTTGTTTGTACCTTTGTCTTTGCTTCTTTTATCTCATATTTCTGGTTTCTTGTTTTTTCTTTCCTGTCTTCTTCCTTCCTTTCTGCTTTTTGGAGGGGTTAGTGGTGGGATATTTTCATGTTGTGTGCAAAGATGAAACCGCCGAGTCAACGCAACAGTAGGGGAGGAGCTCAAGCACACCCAAGACCAGCGCATCTGGCACAAGCAGAGTAACAGTCAAACATAGGCAGGCCCTCCCTGTCTCAACTGACACCATGGCAGTGCCTAATTTGTGATGAACCCTGTGAGGATGGCGAAAAGGCGATGCCATCTATAGAGTGCTTTAACTGCAAGCACTGGGTTCACCAAACGTCTGCTAAAATCAAGGCTGATCTTTTCAGGCAACTGACGGAAAACAGGAGTCTGCAATGGGTCTGCGAACCCTGTACAGCAGACAAGAGAGAAGGGCAGACCAGACTAGAGTCAAAACTTGACAAAATGATGGACATGTTCTGCCAGAGACTGGAAGCAATAGAAAGAGAAATTGGGGGAGGGAAGCAGGAACAGAAGATTGAAGAAATTGTAGACAGAAAGCTGGCAGAAGCTCTAGAAGAACAGAAAAAAAAGGAAGAACAACATAGTGATAGTGAATTTGACTGAAAGTAGCAAGCCGACTGCAGAAGAAAGGAAAGAAGACGATATGAAGGAAATCATGAGGATCATGGACAAACGCGAGGTGACAATAGACAAGGAAGAGCTCACAAACCCTATCATACTGGGTAAAATAGGGGGAAATAGACCCAGATTGTTAAAAGTGACCGTGACATCAGAAAATAAGAAGAAAGAAATAATGAAAAAAGCAGTTCACACAAACCAAGAAATCAGAGACCCAAAGAAAAGAGTTTTCATAAATAATGACTTGACACTGAAAGAGAGACAGAAATTCCAAGAACTGTTGACTGAAAAAAAGGAAAGAATGGCCAAAGGGGAAAAAGATCTGGTAATCAGAAATGGCAAAATAGCATTAAAAAAAGAAAGAAGAAAGAATACTGACGACGACCAGCTACTGACAAGGGAAAGGGAAATGGGACAAATGACCAAGACAAGGAGTGACTACACTACAATCACAAAACATACTGACTGTAAATAGCTGTAAAGATTTTCTTCTCTCTAGTGATTGCATTATAATATATAGTACTGTAAATAGCCTATCCAATAAGTTAGAAGAATTTAAAATAAGAGTCACTGAGATAAGACCACACATTATTGGCCTAACCGAAACAATTCCAAAAAAACAAAGATATTTTTTCAATGTAAAAGAACATGGCAGTATCCCTAATTACGATATTTTCACAAATACAAATGAAAAGAGAGAAGTAGCCCTGTACTTTCACAAATCACTTAAAGCCCAGGAATATTCTATTCTAACCAAATCTGCTTTTGAAGAAAGCGTATGGTGTAAATTTAAAAGTGCAAATGATTAGAAAGTATTAATTGGATGCATATACAAAAGTCCAAATTCATCAGAACAGAATATTGAAAAGATATTTGAACTGATAAAATCTAAAGAACTGACAAATTTTGACAAAGTTTGTATTATGGGTGATTTTAATTACCCAGCTATACAGTGGGATGGTTCATGAACAGGCCCTTCCGATAATAATTTTATAGAATGTCTGAGAGATGCTTTCCTGACTCAAAAAGTGGCAAGACCAACAAGAAATAGAATAGGTCAAAGACCTAGCATTGTAGATTTAGTAATGGTGAACGATACCGGGTTGGTATCTGTGAAATCAAACACCTAGATCCTCTAGGATAGAGTGACCATGATATTCTGGTTTTCCAGTTCCATATTTCAATGGTGAAGTTAAAAGCAGAAATTAAGTATAAATTTGACCTAAAAAAAGGAAATTATAATAAAATAAGAGAAACATTAAATAAAATGGATTGGACGTACATGGATAAACAAGATGTTAACAAGTGCTGGAATGATTTAAAGACACTAATACTTAAATCTATGTATAAATTTATACCTAAAATTACAGGTAGACAAGAAAAGAAAGTAAAACCCTTATGGATGAACAGAAAAATAATGAGAAGCGTCAAAAAGAACTATAAACTATATAAGCGTTTCTTAAGAACAAAGACAGGTTACTCCTATTTATGTTACGTAACACAAAGGAATAAGTGCTGTAAGCTCATTAAAAAAGCTATAATATTTTTTTTTAAAGAGTACGAAAGAAACATAGCAAAAAATTGTAAATATAGCCCAAGAATGTTTTGGAAGTATATACAGGAACGAACAAAGCTAAGAACGGGAATAGGAGTGCTGAAAAAAGAAGATGGTAATTTAGCAGAAACAGATAGGGAAAAAGCAAAAACTTTAAATAATTTCTTTGCAAATGTTTTGTTGTTGTTGTTGTTTTGTTTTTTTTGTTGTTGGTTTTTTTACGAAAGAGACAGTTACAAATTTACGTAACCTTCGAGAAAGCTCCAGATCGGGAAATATTAATGTATGTGATCTAAGGGTCACCCCTATGGCAGTGGAAGATGAATTAAAAGCTTTAGACCCATAAAAAAACACAAGGACCAGACCAAATTCCTTCAAGGCTCCTAAAAGATACTGAGCAAAGAGTTGGCTATTCCACTGAGCATCGTCTATAACAAGTCACTTGAAAGTGCTGAGGTAACAGCTAATTATAAGAAAGGGTCAAAAACAAGAACCAGGTAATTACAGACCAGTGATCCTAACATGTATAGTGTGTAAGATTTTAGAATCTTTTATTAGAGATGCAATAATTTCGCATATGAAAGTAAATAACCTTTATGTAGAATGTCAGCATGGCTTTAGACAGAATAGATCATGCATAACACAACTATTAGAAGTAATCGAAGATCTGACTAAAATGACAGATAGCGGTAAACCAATTGACATAATTTATTTAGACTAAAAAAAAAAAAGCATTCGATTCTGTCCCACACGAAAAACTGTTATTAAAATTAAAATTAGCCTTGTATGGTATTACTGTTAACTTACTGAACTGGACAAGAAGATTCTTAACAGGTAGAACACAATTAGTTAAGATAGGAGAAGAAAAGTCAACTTGTGCAAACGTAATCAGTGGTATTCCACAGGGCAGTATTCTTGGACCAGTACTTTTCACAATGTATATAAACGGCCTTCCTGATTGCATACAAAGTATTACAGTTTTTGCAGATGACACTAAAATTTATGGTGATGCACACAACAATCTCACATTACAAACTGATTTATATACACTACAAGAATGGTTTGACAAATGGAACCTTTATTTTAATGTTTCAAACTGTAAAGTAATCCACATAGGGAAAAAGATCCAAATTACAATTACCATATGAAAATAGAAAACACGACACAGAATACTGAGAAATGCCATAGTGAGAAAGACCTAGGAATAATGTCTGACAATAAACTATCCTTTGATACACATATTGCTAATATTATAAATAAAGCCAATCAAATGATTGGTGTAATTAAGAGAACCTTCAATTACTTAGATAAAGATATATTTCTCAATCTATATAAAGCATTAGTTAGATCGCATGTAGAATATGGTAATATTGTGTGGCACCCATACTTTAAGAGACAATCTACAGCATTAGAAAGGGTCCAAAAAAGAGCAACGAAATTATTAAAAGAATGCAAGAATATGAGTTATCAACAAAGATTTACATACTTAAATCTACACTCACTACTTGAAGAGTAAGAGGAGATCTGATTGAAACTTATAAGATATTAAATAACATGAATGATGTAAATGCAAGACATGTCTTTAGAATGTCGGACTATGACAGTACAAGGAACTCCGTAAAGAAAATTTGTTTAGAACACTGCAACACCAACATTAGAAAAAAATTCAATGGCTAACAGAATTGCACAAACATGGAATGCACTACCAACCGAAGTTAAACATGCACAAAATACTAACACGTTCAAAAATCTCCCTGACACCAACACCATCTTAAAAGAAACATTTTTTTTTATTATGATGAATAAAACGAAGTTTTTTTTTGCAGAAGTGTACTTGCGTACCCCTTCCAACAAAAACAAACAAAAGAAGAAAATAAATAAATACAAATAAAATGGAAGAAGTGAAGATGAACATTCGATGGGGACATAAAAAGGCTGAGAGGTCTAAGAAGATGACTTGCCAGTCCCTATACTACTACTACCACTACTACTTAATGTTATTTTTATTTCTTTCACGTCACCTGCTGTTGTTTTTAATTCGAACTTTCATTTTTTTAAAACATCAAACAGGAAATAAGACGAACATGAGCAGAGCAACATCATTCTAACTGATTATATCATGTAATCTGAGTTCATTATACAAATTACATACATAATTGATATGGATACCTATAAAACGCCCATCCTCGGTCGGAGACCAAGCTCTACACGCTTTACAAACACGGAGTCACTTGCATAACAGGCTGCCTACCTGGTAGGGCGGACTGACAGCTGCCACTGGGCGCTCATCATTCATTTCCTGTGTCATTCAACAGGGTTTTAGTCACGCACACATTCACACTCATACAGACATGTAACATTTACCTGTATGACGTTATTGTTTATTTCTACCATGTAGAGGGTGCATACTGAGTACGTTCTTGTTTCCATAAGCCACTGAACGGTGACATGGATCACAGGATCTTTAGCGTGCGTACTTGATCTTCTGCGTGCGTATACACATGAAGGGGATTCAGGCACGATCAGCTTTGCACATATGCTGACCTGGGAGATCGGAAAAATTTCCACCCTTTATCCACCAGGCGTCGTTACGAGATTCGAACCAAGGACCCTCAGATTGAACGTCCAACGCTTTAATCAGTCGGCTGTCGCGCGCGTCATACACACATACATGCCCACATACAAGCCTATATTCTTATGAACATACAAACTTACAGATAGTCAGTTCAACGGACAAGCACCTGTATTCTTCAGAGATTCTGAAATTTTGAAATTTACTGAAACTGGGTGTTGGAGGGTGGGGTGGGGACGGAATGGCATAAAATAGCTCATCCTAACAAAGAGAGAGAGAGAGAGTGTGTGAGTATTGTTTTCAATGCAACTCTCTCTCTCTCTTTTTGTATAGTTTTCATTGGCATGTCCACCAGTAGATTTTAAATGTACCATTTCATGAAATTTACAGTTTTGAAATATATGTCATCCAACTACATTTTAAGAATAGTTGTCAAAAAATGGGGTTTTTTTAAAGATTTTTTTAACCATGACTTTTAAATCTGTGAATAGGATAAAGCAAAAACTTTCAAAACTTCAGTAACCACATATTTCAACATTTTATACATGTCACTACAGAGATGCTTTCCAGCCTGTACAGAAAAACCCATGCATAACAGGCCCCATACTCCCCCACACCCTCACCTCCAACCCCCATCCCTTCAGCCCCCCACATTTTCTTTTGAAAATTTGTCACTTTACTATTATAGCCTCTAATAGCCTTCAGCAGAGCAGGAGAGCATCTTAGAGCATCAGGTCAGGTCATTAGATCTGCTACTGGTAACCTGTAATCCAGTACAACCTGTTCAGGGTCGGGTTGCCGGCGACTAAACCGGCACTCCCACCGCTCCCTTCCGGGACTGGTGAGGCGGGTGGCTAGCACCACCCTTATGGAGATCCATAAAAGGGCGTTGGCTCAGGAGAGCCACCGACAGACATCTAGCTCCACCGTGCTGTGTGCATGCCACACGCAGTTGGCCCCCGGGGTGTGTCTACCCATGCTGCGAAGTCTGGATCCGGCAGAATCTGCGGAAGAAACCTATCGGTTCAACGGAGAGGAAGGTGGTTACAGCAACGCACTGTGGAGTGCAGAGAGCAAGATGAGACACCGAAAGGATATCTTGGTCATCCACTGCATCCGTGCTCATCCTCCAGTCGTCTCGACTTAGTCTTGCCACTGGAAATTGGTGGACCCGGACGAGAGAGTGAGGTCGACGTTGCGCAACTCCTCTTCACTTTAAACAAACTCATCGCGCAAGTCATCAGTCATCCAAAATGACCTTTCATCCTTCATCATTTCATCACCCCCCAAGTCCTGTGGCGACAGGCGAGCGACGAAACGACAGGTGAGGGGTTAACTGGCAGTGGGAGCCGCAGACCTCCCAGGGCAGGGGGCTCAGGCCATGGGGTCGTTCTTCGCCGCCAGGAGCCAGCGTTTTGGAGCTGGGCCAGCGTCTTGAGCGTATGAGAAAAACCCTTTTTAAGGAATGCACTGCTAAACCCCCCCCTGGCTTGGGGAAAGGGGCTAAAAAAGGTTGCCCAAAAAATTGCCGGGCCCAAAATCCCCCCGGGCCCAGCAAAACCGCGGCTGGGGGGGCCCCTAAAAATCAGGGGGCAAAACAAGAAAAAAAAGAAAAAAAAAAAGGATCCTTTCCTCTAAAACCTTTGGGTGCTTGGAACATAAGGGACCCCTGGACAAGATAAGCGGACGCCCCCAAAAGGAAAACCCGGAAACCCTATTTTCATCCGAACTCGCCAATACAACATTGCCCACCCGCACCCTTTGAGTGGGGACTGGGGCTTGCGGGCGAAGGCAGCTCTTTTAACAGGGAATCGGGTTTTACCCCCTTTCTTCTGGATTTGGTGGACGGGAAAGCAAAAGGGGCGACGTGGGGGGGCCGTTGGTTTTCCCAGAAAAAAAAGAACTTGTCACAAGTTTCCCTGGAACCCCAAAGGGGTCCCCGATAGGTTTTATGCCCCTGAAACTCCCACTGGCATCGGCCAAAAGCACCTCCCTTTTGTCAGTGCCTCCCCCCCAAACCCCATGCCCAAACCCCGGGGATAAAAGTAAAAGGCGAAGTTTACGAGGACCTTCATCTGTCCCCATTGTGCTATCCCAAAAGCAATAAGCTCTTTCATTCTTGGGGACTTCAATGCATAGTTGGCTCTGACTCCCTCCCCTGGGATGGAGTTTTGGGGAAAAGCAGGGTTTTGGGGGCCCCACTGAAACCCAAAAGGGTTTGTTTTGGGTTCCAAACCTGTGCGAGCATGAACTGTGAAAAACCCAACACAGTTTTTTGCCCCCCTACCCCGTAAAAGGCCCGCTTGGATGCCCCCTCGCCCCAAAGCTTTGGCATCTCATCGATTATGCATCATCGGGAAAAAAGGGAATGGCAAAAATGAAAGGTGTAAAAAAGACCATGTGCGGCCCGAGTTTTGGGAAAACCCATGGGCCTTGTAGTCTGGGAAGTGAAATATTCGAATCCAGCCCAAGAACGCCCCCAAGGCCAAAAGGGCCCTCCAAAAAGGGGTTTAAACCATCGTTAAGCTAAAAAAACATCACCATCAAACAGCCTTTGTGGAGCTCCCGGGAAAAAGGGAATTCGTCGGGAAATTTCCGCCCTCTGGACAACCGGAAGGGTTTTTTGTCTGTTTTGGGCCCCTCCCGTGAGCTGTCTATAGACACTTCAGAGACCCTGGGACCCTTTGACCAAAAGCAAAAAAGACGGGTTTGATGAAAACTGTGTGAAAATCCCCCCGGTTTCCCTGAATGAGAAACCCCGTCTCCCACCCAAGCCTACCTGGGGAAACCCCCAAATCCACTTTAAAAAAAGGATGGTCCCGATTGCCATCCCCCAGGACTGTTCCCCCAAAAGTTAGGGCCCAAGCGGAAAAAGGGGCCTGAGTGACAAAGTTTGATGATATCCGGGGGATATGCTGACGGGCACATTTGAAGAGGTTCTATAAACCCTTAAAAGAAGTCAAAGGGTCCAAACCTCAGGATCATCCCCCCTTCATGCAGAGGGGGAATACCTTGTTCACTGGGGAAGGAAAAAATTCTAAAAGGGTTTTTTGGGGCTGGGGCATTTTCAACATTTGTCTTAAAAAACCCCCTTTCCCTTCAAAAATGTTTGAAGCCTTAGCCCGCCCTCCCAAAAAGCCCCCAACAACGAAGCACGGACGATCCGCCCAAACCACCTTTTTAGACCCGAAAGCAATCCGTCGCTTTTTCCAGTGGCAAAGCACCTGGCCCCAACCCATACCACAGGGGTCTACAAGGAGGGGAGGCACCTTGGGGCTGCCCTAAAGGGGGGCTCCATCAGCGGGAAAAACCCCACTCATTTGGAAAAAAGGCCGACCCCCGGATTTCAAAGATGCATTTTTCTTTGCACTTGTACAAGCGAAAGGGGGAACCCGAAAAGCCTGTGAAACCATCGGGGCATTTCCTTGCTCTCCATCGCAGGCAAGATTTCTTGCCGGATCCACTAAACCGCCCTCAGCACACCTTTAAAAAGGGGCATTGCCCGAAAAGCCAATTTGGATTTCCCGGAAAAAAAGCCGGAACCCCCGACGGTGGGTTTTTTGCAAGGCAGCCCGCAAAAGAAAAAGGCGGAGCAAAATGCTGATCTGTTCCCCCACCTATTTCGAAACCCCACAAGGCCTTCGGGCACCGTGAGTAGAGAGGGACTGTGGAAGATCATGGCCAAGTACAATTTCCCTCAAAATTTTTTCCTTTTGGGCAGCAATTCCATGAAGGCATGCAGGCTCGAGTCCCCGGACCCAAAGGGGGGAAACATCTGCTTCCTTTTGCTGTCACAATGTGTTTTTCCCAAGGGCCTGCGGTTTCCTTGGCTTTCCCACGCGGGTTTACCCATGTTCTCAAAAAGTTACTATGCCTTCAGAGATGGCGATGTTGGGGAAACGGCCCCCAAAAATACCAACCAAAAGGCAAGCTTTTAACCCACAAGGGTTCCCAACCCCAAAAAAGGTCATGAAACTCATCAGGGGACTTTTTTGTTTGTGATTTTGCCCCAAGCTTGGGGATACGGAAAGCCTGGGAAAATTGCCCCAACTCCCCCCCGGGGGTCGACAAGTTTGCCACTGCCAGCAGGAACTTCGCGCCTTACCATCAGCACGAGGAAAAACTGAAGTTCTCCATCAGCCAGCCCCAGGGAAACCCTACGTTGAGCACAACATCACAGTCAACGATCAGAGACTCAGTGCGGTGGAGCGGTTCACATACCTTGGCAGCACACTGTCACGAAATGTGACAATCGACGATGAAGTGAACGTCAGGATTGCAAGAGCAAGCGCAACTTTTGGTAGACTCAATGCAAATGTCTGGAACAGAAGAGGCATTAGTTTTGAGACAGTGTACCAACGACATGCCAAGAAGCTGAACCACTTCCACACAACATGCCTCAGGAAGCTACTGAACATCAAGTGGCAAGACAGGA
Organism: Babylonia areolata; assembly: GCF_041734735.1. Lineage (NCBI taxonomy): Eukaryota > Metazoa > Mollusca > Gastropoda > Neogastropoda > Buccinidae > Babylonia > Babylonia areolata. Next base: position 12,156,220 of record NC_134889.1, read on the forward strand.
CCCCAGACACAGAGGTGCTCGCAAAAGCCACCCTTCCCAGCATCTTCACCATCCTGATGAAGTCCCAGCTTCGCTGGGCTGGACACGTGGCGCGCATGCCAGACCATCGGCTGCCCAAAAGGCTCTTCTATGGCGAGCTGCAACAAGGGAAGAGATCACACGGAGGTCAGAAGAAGCACTTCAGAGATACTCTGAAAGTCTCTCTGAAAGCGATTGATATCAACCCTGACTCCTGGGAGGAATCTGCAGTGGACCGTGACAAATGGCGCGCTGCTGTGCACAAAGGCGCCAAGTTGTGCGAGGCCAACAGGACTGCTGCAGCTGTTCAGAAGAGGCAGGCCAGAAAGTCACGGGCAAACAAGCTCCCTGACAATGGTATGCTTGTTTTGTCTGCCCCAACTGTCAGCGAACATTTCGGGCGCAGATTGGGCTATTCAGCCATCTGCGCATTCACAGACAGATTCATGAGCATCCTCCCCCCCCCACCCCACCACCACCCTCCCCCCATCCCCGAGCTGGATGACAACGATGGTCATCATCGATCTCGATGGACACCATACATATACTCTCTCTGAGAATTGGGCAAAGTGCCGGCCCAGATTATGTTCTCAGCGAAATGCTAAAAAATGCAACAATAATGTTATGCAATTCTTGTTTACTTATTCAACAAATTATTTGAAAGTGGAACATTTCCGTTGGACTGGGCAAAATCCATTATTGTGCCTATACATAAAAAACACAAACAACTCGGACAATTACAGAGGAGTAGCCTTGACAAGTACAATTAGTAAAGTATATAGACACATTTTAAATCGTAGATTAAGAAAATGGGCAGAAATAGGAGAAAAATATAGAGGAACAGGCGGACTTTAGAACAGGTTTTAGCACTGTTGACCATATATTCACTTGATACGCTCTAGTCCAAAATCATTTTTTTTACGCAAGACTAAGTTATACGTAGCGTTTGTAGACTTCAAAAAGGCATTTGATTCTGTGAACAGACATTCTGTGGAGTACACTAAGAAAAAGCGGGGGTACATGTAAAGTTTTACATGGCCGTTAAAAAGCATCTACGATTCTGTGTTCGCGACAAAGGTATTAATTTTGTTCCGACTTTTTTCAATGTCCACAAGGGGTTAAAGAAGGCTGTATGCTGAGCCCACAGCTGATTTCCTTTTTCATCAATGAATTGGCAGTAGAGTTATCAAAGAAGGGTAGACATGGAATACAAATGATACCTGGGGCAACAGAATTGTTCTTAATGCTATTTGCTGATGACGTTGTTCTCTTGTCTGACACACCCATAGGGTTACAAAATCAATTAAATGCCCTTAAGCAAGAAACAGACAGACTACAATTAACAGTAAATCTTGATAAGACCAATATGTCTTCCGCAAAGGAGGTCATCTTTCGACTCATGAAAAATGGTGCTATGGTGACAGAGAAATAAAAGTAACCAATAATAATTATTCATATAAATATTTAGGAATGTTATTCACAACTAAATTGAGTTTGCCGTCTGCGTGGGATGAAGCAAATAGAAAAGGGAAAACAGGTGTCATCCAAATTATAAAATAACACAGGAAACTACGGTCGACTGATGCACAGCTTTTCTGGAAACTTTTCGACACACAATTTGAACCAGTCTTGAACTATAGAGCGGAAATATGGGGACTCATGTTAAATAATCAAATGGAAAGAGTACATACTTTCGCAATGAAGCGCTTTCTTGGTGTCCCATTACATTCATCAAACACTATAATGTATGGCGAAACTGGCAGGTACCCATTGCATATTGAATCAATTGTAAAATGCATGAAATATTGGCTCAAACTTACTAGACTGCCAACATCACGATTATCTAAACAAGCATACGAGATGCTGCTGCTGCATGAGGAGAAGGGCAAACAGAACTGTGTATTCCACATCAAGAAAACACTAACTGAACATGGATTCGGTCTGGTCTGGATGTGCCAAAGAGTAGGGCACGAGAGCGGCTTTGTATCTGAATTTAAAGATAGACTTGTAGCATGTATATAATGATAGGTATAAATGGTTCTATTCATTTAAATCAATTTTTCAAACGGAGAAATATATCAAGATCGTAACAAACAAGTGGCACAGAATCTGTTTTGCGAGGCTCAGATTGAGAGTATTTGGATTGAATGCCAACAGAAGATGGTTCGATTCATACGTAGCAACATCCCCTTGCCTAATGTGTGGCGAAAGCACAGGATGAAAACTATTTCATATCTGACTGCAAAAGATACGAAGAACTGCGAGATTACAAGAGCAGAACTTCGAGATTACAAGCTCGAAAGAGCTTGTAATCGACTTCATAAAAAAGAAATCAAGTTTAAGTAAAATCATCACAAAAAATGAAGTGGTCGAACAAGTAGGCTCATACAAATGTCTTGGAGTGATAATCGACAATAAGCTGTCTTGGAATGAGCTCAACTGTACTCATTAAAAAGAGCAACAGTCGCATGTACTGTCTTAGAAAAATGAAATCTTTTAATGCATGCAAGCAGATGCTCCAAATGTTTTACACATCTGTTGTCTGCAGTGTTTTAACATATGGAGCCGTGTGCTGGGGGGGGGGGGGGGGGGGGGGGAACTTGACCAAACATGACAAAGACAGGCTGGAAAAAGTCATTAGGAAAGCGGGTGGGTGGTGGGTATAAGACAAGACACCTTTAGCGACATGCACAATAGAAAACTGACTGACAGACTAATAACAATTTTGACCGACGAAAGACACCCACTACATGATGACATTAATAGTAGAAGGTCAGACATAAGTCGTAGTTCAGAGCTCCACGCGCAAGAACATCTCGCTACATTAATTAATTCATTCCTAGAGCCATTCGCGCACACAATCAAAACATCCAATACACTAACTCACGAGTGAACCCTCCCACCCCCCAAGCCCCCTCGCCACAGCAACACCTGAACTTCACCAGCAGACGACTGCATGGGAGCAGACATTATGCGTGCATGTGGGACTGAGCGGGTGAGCACGGGCAAGCGTTTCTGTGTGTGTGTGATCGGAAGTGATTTTTAAATATTTTCTTATTTTACTTGGATTTCATGTATCTTAATGTTAATGTACTAATTTTACTGGCGTGATATGTTATGTGCATGCATACGTTGTGTGTGTGTGTGTGTGTGTGTGTGTGTGTGCATTTTACTTATATATACGATTTATTCCCTTGATGTTTTTATTAATGTATTGCTGTACAATACCTTGTGGTCTTGACGTGTCTTGGCGTGACATATGTTATGTGAATGTATACGTTGTATATGTGTGTGTGTGTGTGTGTGTGTGTGTGTGTGTGTGTGTGTGTGAGTGTGTGTGTGTGCATGTATGCATGTGTGTGCGTGTGTGTGTGTGTGTGTGTGGACGTGCGTGCGCGCATGTCATTTTTAGTAAACTATAGCCTTTTTTTGTTGGATGTTTTCATTTGTAAATATTGTTGTGCAATACCCTATTGTCTTAACATGAGTATGTGTGTGTGCGGAGGGGGGGACGGGGGGGGGGGTTAGTCTATCGTCAGCTATTGGGAATTCTTATTTGACTAGTTTCAATCTCTTCGTATGTTGCGCATGGTGATTTTATGTCAGTGTTTACAACAAGCCTGTGATTGCGCAACTTAATTTCCATGTGGATTAGTAAAGTGTTTTTGATTGATTGATTGAAAACTGTACCCTTTTCAATACAGCTCCAGTGCAGAGAAAAGAATTGTTCGGCATACTGATGACAGAAAATGAAGATATGATACTCTCACTAGCAAAATAAGTATCCGAGGCAGTAAATATACGTAAAACGTCTACTATCGGTCCAAATACACTGATTAATTATAAACTTAGTACGGGTTCTTTGGGGGGCGGGGGGGGGGGGGGGGGGCGTGGGGGGCACAGACAAAAGAAAGGGTTATATGTGGATGGTCAATTGCGACAATGTATTTTTCTTATGTGTTATATGCTTTATATGTACTTTGTTATGTGTTCGTATCGATATGATGTGTGTCGATCTCACATGCTTAGATAATTGTTATTCGGATTATAATATGTACTTTGTTTCCTGTGTACTGTTCAAACCTTAGAGACGAACGACTGGGGGTGGGGGGGGGAGGCACAGTCCCCGCCTGCCACATGGACATTTTAAGCAAACGACAAAATACCAAAGTGCCGCTTATCCCTTAGTAGTTTAGTTTACTTTGGTTTGTTTTTCCTTTGTTTTGCACCATTTTTGTTCTGATTTGTACCTACTGTGTCACTAGAGGAGTAGAGCTTTACATCTAATGACATTAAATATTTTTCAGTGTTCAGTGTTCTCTCTCTGTGTGTGTGTGTGTGTGTGTGTGTGTGCGTGTGCGCGCGTACTTTTGTGAGTGTGCATTTTCACGCTTGGGTCAGTGTATGCGCGTTAGTGTGTGCGATTTAATAGCTATGGGTTCACTGATTGTGGCCCATTTTCAGACGTTTTATCTCAATCTTTTGCCTTCTACTGCACGAAACTTTGATATACTTACCTTTGGATAATTATGATCGTCATTATTATTTTCATATATTTTTTTTAATCATTCATTTACTAATTTATTTATTTATCTATTCAACTATTCATTTATTTAGCATCTTCATCATCATGTGTGAGTATGCACAAGTTTTTGTATTGATATGCACTTGTATGTATTCTTATTTCTACTGTATCTGTGTTTGTGTATGATTTTCGATTTATGTTCGTACCTTGTTATGTACTATCCCCCCTAATATTCCTTGTGACCCGGCACACTCGGAAATAAAGACATTCTATTTTATTCTATCATTATTATCATTGTTATTATCATCATGATTGATGCTGTTATTGTTATCATTTTTTCCTTAAGGGTTGAAGAAGCGCGTTGAGTTACGCGGCTGGTCAGACATATATTTAGCAGAGGTAGTTTAACGTGTATGGATTACTCGGAATGCAGTGACAAGCTATTTTTTCCGAGACCTTTTCGTTGATATAAGGACACTCACTTAGTCTTAAATTTGTATATCTTATTGTTAAAGCGCGGTGAGCCCCATTTGATATGGGGTACTGCGCTATATAAGCCTGCATTTTATTTTCATTGTTATTATTCTATCCATGTCTTTCTATGTTTGTCTGTCTCCATCTCTATTTTTCTCCTTTTTTTCTCTCTTTCTTTGCTCTTCTGCATTTGTCGCCCTCCCTTGAATGTCTTTCTCTGTCCATCAGCCCCTCTGTCTCGAAATCTGCATCTCTCACTCTGTCTGTCTGTCTCTGCTAGACTAGTACTCATTTGCCGTCCATAGAAATGCCAGAAATGTGCAAACGTGGGGGCGTGAATGGGTTGGTCAGGTAAAAATGGAAACACATCCAGACAAACACTTACATGCGCGCACGCATATATATATATATATATATATATATATATATATATATATATATAGGCATCCTTCAGTCTCGGAAGACTATGGAGTTGCGCTCTAGGTGTTTATTCTGGTACAGCATCGGGTGTGGCTGGCCAGTCCGACGCGGGAATGACAGTCCCTGTGGCAGAGGGCACAGATGAAGTCTGACGCTGGTCTGTCTGCCTGGGCTGCAGTCTTTCTTCTCATTCTCTCTTCCTCGTGCTGCTGAGCGAGTGTCTCTTCGAACTTGGAAAGACCTTTCTGCACAGTCTGTCTCCAGGCTGACCGTTCGAGGGTTGTTGCTTCCCAGTTGTTCTGGTCGATGTTCAAGGCTTTTAGGTCCCTCTTGCACACGTCTTTGAATCGCAGCTGTGGTCTGCCTGTGGGACGTTTTCCCTGCAGAATTTCTCCGTAGAGGAGGTCTTTAGGGATCCGTTCGTCGTCCATGCGCACGACATGGCTGAGCCAGCGCATACACACACACACACACATACATACACGAATATGCACGCAGACACATACATTCCAGTCACCCTCACAGGCGATATGCCAGTAATCCAGGAGGGGACAAGAAGGCCACAGATAGTTCCAGAACGGACCAATAGCGCCTGGTGCCCGAGGGAGAAAGAGTGAAGCAAAGTAAAACCCGACTTGTGTCGAATAAGCCGTTTTAGCACACAGTGTAAGATGAGGCCCTCGTCAAGTGCAAAGGGAAGTGAGATGGGCATGAACAACACAAAGCAAAACTACAATTTTGTTCAGCTTGCACGACAAAAAAAGAAAAAAAAAAGAAAAAAGAAAAAGAAAGACAGAAAAAGAACTGAACAGAAAAGAAAAGGAAATCAAAGAAAAGCGAGAAGGAAAGACGAAGGAAAAAGGAAACACGACATTCAGCCAGACATACAGAAGGAAAGAAAGAAAGACAAACAGAAAGACATACAAAAAACCCAAAAAAACAGGAAAGAACGAAAGACAGAACGTTATTCTTGTTGCCAAGCGTCTCCACCATGTTGACATTCACATATCACAGATAAAATGTACGAAGAATGGATTTTGATGCGCGGCAAGAACTCGGAGACAACTCCGACATGAAAACACGGACAGAGATAAACAATCACACAAGGTTTGCAAGAAAACAGACAGAGGTAAAACACGCACTGCCATACCCACCCCGCGCCCTACACTGTCAAGCTTCCAT